>NW_012104254.1:594309-597980 GCF_000951045.1 Mandrillus leucophaeus
GGAGCCTCAATGAGCTGTGAGACAATTTTAAGCAGCCTAACATACAGTACATGGACTCCCCACAAAAGACAGAATCATGAAGAAAAAAACAGAAAAACCTATGTGAAGAAATAATAGCAGAAATTTGTTCAACTTTCTTGAAAATGAAAATCCCACAAATTCAAGATGCTCAATGAATCTCAGTGGCACAAGAGACATGAAGAAAACTACATCAAGGTACATTATGATCAAATTACTCAACACCAATGATAAAAATAATCTTTTTATTTCTTTTTTTCTTTTCCTTTTTTTCTTTTTTTTTTTTTCTTTTTGAGACAGAGTCTTGCTCTGTCACCCAAGGTGGAGTACAGTGGCACAACCTCAGTTTACTGCAACCTCGACCTCCCAGGTTCAAGTGATTATCCTGCCTCAGCCTCCTGAGTAGCTGGGGTTACAGGTGCCCACCACCATGCCCAGCCAATTTTTGTATTTTTAGTAGAGACAGGGTTTCACCATGTTGGCCAGGCTGGGCTCGTACTCCTGACCTCAAGTGATCTGCCACCTCAGCCTCCCAAACTGCTGGGATTACAAGCGTCAGTCACAGCACCCAGCAGATAAAAAGAAATCTTAAAGCAGCCAGAGAAAAAAGATACAATATGCACAAAGATAAGGATAATAGATTTCTCATCGAAAACAATGCAAACAAGAGGCTACATCTTTAAAGCACTGAAAAGAAAAATACAATCTACCTAGAATTTTATACCCAGTGAAAATATCTTCAAAATTGAAGGCAAAATAAAGACATTTTCAGACACACAGAAGTGAAAAAGTTATCACCATTGGAAATAAGAAGTGTTAAAGGAAGTCCTTTTAAGCAGAAAGAAGATGATTCCAGATGGAAATATGGATCTGCAAAAAGGAATGAAAGGCACCATAAATGGTAAATACATGGTAAATACATAAGATTTTGTGAATTATCATTTACATATCTTTAAAAGATAACTTTTCAAACAAAAGCAGTACCAATATATTGTGGGGTTTATTACATAAATATGACAACAATAGCACAAAAGTCAGGAAGAGAAAAAAACAAAGTATACTATTATAAGGTTCCAATACTATAAGTACTCACTGTAGTGTCAGATTGGAATGGCTGATTAAAAACTGACCCAAAGTCTACCTGGATTCTGCCATTCCCGAAGGGAACTATGAGTCTACTATGTGACTTGATCTTAAAGCTGACATCATATCTGATAAAGCACTATAACTGCAGTTAACAAGCACATGTAAGAATGGTCATGGGAACACTAATTGTCAGGCACACTTCTCAGGTTGAACAAATGCCACAGGTCCCCGTCAGTATTTTTTCTACATCTGTACATACATGTTTTCACAAATTAACTCTATGTGGACCATGTGCCAAGTCAGGATGATTTAGTGTCCAGGCATGTGATGGTTAGTACAGGTCTAGCACTGGCTTGGACACCTCACTCAACTCTCAGACCCTCAGTTTCCTCATCTACAAAATTACTTCTAAGATACTTTCTGTGATTTGGGTAATGCTGGAAAGGCTAATGTTCTAGTTAAGTCTTAGATATTGAGCCACTAAGAAAATATGTCTCTTGCCGGGTGCCGTGACACACAATTATAATCCCAGGTACTCAGGGGGTTGAAGCCAGGAGCTGGAGGCTGTAGTGCACCATGATCATGTCTGTGAATAGCCACTGCACTCTAGCCTGGGCAACGTAGTGAGACCCTCATCTCAAATAAATAAATACATAAATAAGAAAATACGTCTCTTGATACAAAATATTCTCAAAGTAATCCCAAAAGAATCATTATATTGGAAAATGGCCATTTTTTCACTCTCAAGTTGTCATTTTGAGTTGATTCTATGAAAATCAGTTGCCTGCCAACTGCTAACTCCCAACATTGCCCACCAATATTTTCTTTAGACAGAGTAACCATGATTCTTAATCTTCAAATCAGAAAGGTGAATTTAATCTTAATTCTAAATGAAATATTAATATACATTTGTAGAGTCTACAATTTCAGAAATATTTATTTGGCCCGGGCGCAGTGGCTCATGCCTATAATCCCAGCACTTTGGGAGGCTGAGGCGGGTGGATCATGAGGTCAGGAGATCAAGACCATCCTGGCTAAAAACCCCGTCTCTACTAAAAATACAAAAAATTAGCCAGGCGTGCTGGTGGGCACCTGTAATCCAGCTGCTCAGGAGGCTGAGGCAGCAGAATGGCGTGAACGTGGGAGACAGAGCTTGCAGTGAGCTGAGATCACACCACTGCACTCCAGCCTGGGTGACAGAGCAAGACTCCGTCTCAAAAAAAAAAAAAAAAAAAAATTATCTGGAATTCCTAAAGCATTTCTGGAAGTCCTAAAGAAAATCTGTTTTAGAAAGAAAATTTCAAGGAATTATAGAAAATAGCATTAAAATCAAGGAACACCCCGTACAACACTCCATCACCATCCTCAAAAAGAGATTACTAACTTCTTATAACAGTAATCATCTATGCCAGCAGAGGAAAAAGGAAGAAAGTTACATCATGATTTGTGGGCAGTTTTTAGAAGTGTCTGAAGAGCCAGGCACAGAGGCTTACACCTGTAATGCCAGCACTTTGGGAGGCCAAGACAGGAGGATCACTTGAGGTCAGGACTTCAAGACCAGTCTGGCCAAAAAGGTGAAATCCCGTCTTTATTAAAAATATAAAAATTAGCCAGGCATGGTGACACACACCTGTAGTCCCAGCTACTGGAGAGGCTGAGGCAGGAGAATCACTTGAACCCGGGAGGCGCGGGTTGCAGTGAGCCGAGACTGTGCCATTGCACTCAGGCCTGGGTGATAGAGAGAGACTCCATCTCAAAAGAAAAAAAGTGTCTGAAGAAACAGAACCTTGCTTGCATTTAACTCATATGTTATTGATTTGCATATAAATGTCAAATGGCCCATTTCAAAAGCAAAAAGAGCAACTAAAAAGCTCCAGCACCTCCAACTTAAAGAAATGTGCTTTAATCTTTGTATATTTTATTGCTGGCTTTGAAAAATGTAATCCCTAAACCTCGTTATTTCACAAAATTTGGCCAGCTCACAAAGAATAATTAGGCATTATTCTTGAAGAATTTTTTAAAAATATTTCCTACACAGAGAAATAATTGTCAGCTAGCTACCCAATAATGGACATTTTGAGACTCGAAGTGCAGCACTGCCTTATCCAAATATGTGTTTTCCTTCAAAGTTTAAAGGGAAAAAGCTTAAAGTTTTTTTCCCCAGTGTTCCAAAAGATTAGAATGTAAACACAAACCAAACAGAACTATAATTAGCATTTCAAATGGCAAACAATGTACAGTGTAATTTTATACAAATCAATTAACAAAAATTGTATATTTAACAACACTTACTGAATGTCCACTATGTACAAGGCTATGTGATGTGGGAGTTAAAAAGATGAATATATAGAGCTTTCTAGGTCTATGAAAAGCCCCTTAATAGCATTAGTTTTGGGGATTTAACAAATGAAAAAAAAAAAAAAAAAAAAAACCCTTAATGGTTATCCTGCAGAGGCTCCCCATGACATTTGAGCAGTCACTTACAGGCAGCTAAAGGTTGAAGACTCAATATCTCAGACAGCCAGGCAACCACAGGATTTGGCCCCAAACCTAAGCAATAAAATCAG
>NW_012104254.1:603955-608092 GCF_000951045.1 Mandrillus leucophaeus
CCGAGGCAGAAGGATCCCCTGAGCCCAGGAGGAGTTCAAGACTAGACTAGGCAACATAGGGAGACCCTGTCCCTTAAAAAAAAAAAAAAAAAAAAGGAAAAAAAGAAACAATGAATAAGATCTAGTATTTGATAGCACAACAGATGACTATATTCAATAATAATTTAATTGTACATTTTAAAATAACTCAAAGAGTATAACTGGATTGTTTGTAACACAAAGGATAAATGCTGGAGATGATGGATGCACCATTTGCCCTGATGTGATTATTACACATTGTATTCCTGTATCAAAATATCTCACATACCCCATAAATACATACATCTATTATGTATCCAAAAAAATTAAAAATTTAAAAAAACCTCTACATATAAAGCAGACACCATAATGCACATTTTCAAACATGAGCCTGGATATCTATTATCACATACTTGAGATGTTTAAACCTTACTAAAAGCTCCCACAGCAACTCCACTATTTTCTTTAAAAAAAAAAAATTTTTTTTTTTGGCTGGGCACAGTGGCTCAGGCCTGTAATCTCAGCACTTTGGGAGGCCGAGGTGGGCAGATCACGAGGTCAGGGGCTCAAGACCAGCCTGACCAATATGGTGAAACCCCATCTCTACTAAAAATACAAAAATTAGTCAGGCATGGTGGCACGCACCTGTAGTCCCAGCTACTAGTGAGGCTGAGGCAAGAGCATTGCTTGAACCCAGGAGGTTGCAGTGAGCCAAGATTGCGCCACTGCATTCCAGCCTGGGTGACAGAGTGAGATTCTGTCTCAAAATAAATAATAAATAAATAAATAAATAAATAAAATTGATACTACACACCAAGATTCTTCATATTTCTTTTCATTATACTCAAATACCTTTGACTCTCCTCTTCTTCTTTTCTAGGACAGTAGTTTTAGTTTTTAAACCAATCCATTTCATTTTCTCCAAACTTGAGAACTCCTATCTCAATCAGCAGCCCCTCCTAATGAGAAGCCTTGGATCTCTCCTGGTAGCCCCCCACCTATCTGTTCCCTAAACTTACTGTATAAATGCTTTGAGTGGTTCACTGTTGGAAAATCTCTCATGGCTCCCTCAACTTCTGTTCAAATCATTTTCTAAGTTCACAACAGCCTTCTTCTCAGCATGACCACTTCCTGCTCAACCTTTTTGCAGATTTCTTCCATGAACTCTGGGAAACTCATGCCTATGCACAGGGACTGCATCTTCATCTTTCAACTAATATCTTGTAGGCCTATTGTCTTGTGACAACTCTATTGTCCTTATTTTCTTTTTCCTTAGAACCTTAAAATATAATCACTGGTCCATGCATGATCCTCTTTCCTTTTTTTAAATACAGCATCTGCCCCCATCCAAAGTTTCAATTACCCATGGTCAATCAGGTACTGAGAATAGGTGAATACAGTGTAATAAGATAATTTGAAAGAGATAGAAACCACGTTTACATAACTTTTTATTACAGTATAGTGTTAAAAATTGTTCTGTTTATTATGATTGTTGTTAATCTCTTACTGTACCTAATTTATAAATTAAATTTTATCATAGGTATGTACATATGGAAAAGAAGAATATACATAGGGTTTGGCACCATCGGAGGTATCAGGCATCTACTGGGGGACTTGGAACATACTCCCTTTGGATAAGGGGGGAATTACTGCACAATGATCACCTAGGAACTCACCACAAAACTGAAGGACTAGGTTATTATCAATAACTAACATCCGTGTGTGTTCCTCCCCACATGCTACCCTCTAGTCCATATAAAAGATAACTGCCATCCTAAGTTTTATGTTCATCATTCTCTTGCTTTCTAAAAAGATGTGTATTTCAACAGACACATATGCAAAACAGAAGTGCATGTTTGTATTTAGTGTTTGTATTTGATTGTTTCCCTGGCTTATGTAAATTAGTACAACCATTTGGGAATATAATTTGGCAATACTTAATAAGTTGAATATTCACATAACCTACAAACCAGCAATTTTATTCCTTGGTATTAACCCAAGAGAAACACTGGCACGTGTGCCCAGGAAACATGAATAATCAGAGCAACACTGCAATATCTCAAAAAATCACAAAATTTAAAAAAAAACAAATGGTCACTGAGAGGAGAAGAGAGAAACATACTGCATTATAAGACACAAAATGGATTATTTTACTGCAGTGAAAGTCAGTGAACTACAACTACATACAGTATGAATGAATCTAGAGATATAATATTGAGTGAGGAAAAAAAAGTTTCAGAAGTCAATGGATAGTATGAGACCCTTTTTCCCCCAAGATTTAAAGTTTTAAACAAGTATCATAATTATGACCTAATCTTTGCAGCAAAACAACAAAATCCTTCTTTTGAGAATGTATGCCTTATCTTTCAAAACTATATTATCTTCTCTCTACTCCAACAGTTTCACGAGTAAAGTCACAAGAACTTTTATCTCCTTATGCAGTGTACCTAATCCGGTATCTGTGGTGATACTAAGACCTCCAATCACAAAGATTTCATCTTGGAAGGACTTTATTTTTCTCCTTTAAGTAAAGTTAACTTAAGGTTAGAGCAATCTAGGGATAAGAAAACTTACATATGTGATTCTTGTAAAAGTCCAGCAGAACTACCTCATACTAAAGCCAAGAGTCACCTGACAAGTCATAGTAATCTGAAACTGAGGTATCGCCAAAGGTAATCCATCCACTGAATATATAATGGCGTTATCAACATTGAATCCAAAAATATGAGCAAAACCAGGATTTTTAGGCTTTCTAAAAGCCTGAACTTTTAATTTCAAAATATTTCCTTTTTACCTTAAGAAAAATTATTTTTTAGGGAAAAAATATATGAACTCCAACTGCAAAAGAATAATAAGAATAAAATCTACCAATCAGGGCCTTTCCCAGTGAGGGCTATGCATATTCTCTGTAAGTGATTATTGCTGAATTACACTGCAGCTTCCCTTCGACCTTGGGAACCCTGCTCACTCTCAGAGTTACTGCGAGGTCTTCTGTTTCGTTTATTATTAGTCTTTGTCTCTGCAATGCTGTAGCATGTGATAGAAATATCAACGTTGTGAGCTTGCAGTACCCAAAACCGTAGAAATGTTTCCAAAAAATAAAGCGGGGGTTGGGGGGGGGGATGAAAGAAAGAAAAGAAACAAAAACAAAACAAGAGGAAAACAAAGTTAATGGTATTAAGATGGGAAATTTCTCATTTTTACCTTGTGAAGACTACATTTCCTAATCAGCTTAGTGATATATAACCATTAGTATGCAATTTTTAAATTTAAGAAAAGATGTCCAAGAAAATTATTTAGAAAAAAAATCACAACTGAATATAATAGACAATTGGTCAAACTTAGCCCAGCGATTTAAAAATGAAAGTTCCTATAGAAAAAACCTTACAGGATTTTGTGTCCAGAAAAGAGAAATAATCTGGCAACCCAGTGGGTTCACTTAGTTTCGTGTCATTTGCTTCATGTCCATTATGTAATGCTTCCCCTAGCTTTAGGTCTCTATGTTTAAGCAACCGTTCAGGTATATCACAGAATTGTCACAAAATCAGTATCTGGTTATAACTTTCAAAAACAGCTTAAAAGGTGCCTTGCAGATGTGTCTATATGCAGCAGAAGCTTTGGAGAGAAAATCTGCTGGTGTCATTACTTCTCCAGGCTTCCTCCCCAGGTCTCCCATTCCCTCCTCCCCCAGCATCCCCGGCGACACGATCTGCGGGCAGCTCCCGGCTTGATGCAGGGGAAGCACGTCTTGACTGCAATGCAAACCCTGTCCCGGTCTGAACCAGGGAAGGAAGACTTGGTCCTGGCCGGGGGTGTGGACGAAGGCTGCAGGGAGGGATGCAGGGGCGCCAGCAGCGGGTGGGCAGGGGTGCCCCGCGAGGGCAGTCCGCAGTGCACGCGCACAATAAAACCCAATGCACAACTTCCCCAGCCGCTCCTCTCGGCTTCCCGGATTCCCTGAAAGGTGCGGCGTAGGCGTTAGCTCGCGCGGGCGCGGGCGCTCTCACCCGCGCGGGTTCGGTTTTCCGCTGACAATTACATCAGTCCTTCTCCCTACCCCTGCTTCAATCCCCAGGCAGCCTGCAGGGAGCAGGGGCGCCGGCCCGCGCGAGGGAATGC
>NW_012104254.1:609038-612804 GCF_000951045.1 Mandrillus leucophaeus
AAAAAAAAAAAAAAAAAAAACCCTTAATGGTTATCCTGCAGAGGCTCCCCATGACATTTGAGCAGTCACTTACAGGCAGCTAAAGGTTGAAGACTCAATATCTCAGACAGCCAGGCAACCACAGGATTTGGCCCCAAACCTAAGCAATAAAATCAGTCAGCCTTCTAGAAAGACCCAGAAAAACACTTAGCAGTAAATACCCAAGCATTCCCTCAGAAGCAAATTAACAGAAATATTAAGTGTGTAGAAAAAGAGTAATGGTAGGGGTTTAAGGGAGAACAGAAGAGGACAGAAAATAATGTGAATTTTTATTTGTTGAAAGCAGAATTTCACAGTATAATCAAAATTTAAAATGCTGCCTTTGGATACTGACACATGAAAGCTCTCATTTGATTTAAGAAAATTGAGTTTTATGTGTATGTTTCTTTTAATCACCCACAGGGATTAATAATTTTGGTCATATTTTACTATCTGCCAGATAGTATTTACGCACCGAACATGGCAAAGCCTGAGTGAAGAATCCAGAACATCCAATGGATTAGATGCATCTAATTTCTTCTCAGACTATAACAAATGTACAAACTGTCATATCTAATAGTCACTAAACACCAACAATATACCCAAGGCCAACTGAGTTAGACAAAGTTGAATTTGAAAGAAATGTTCTATTTGAATGTTTATTACTTGAAAAACTGACATCCAATTAAATTATCCTTGGTCATTTTAGCTATTGTACCTTTGGGGGTACTATTTCTGTAACAACAACTCCCTAACATTGCTGGCAATATGTGGTGAGTTTTTACTCTGGGCCAGAAGTTCACAGAACACTTGACACAACTGGAGAGTTAAGCCCTAATAGTATGTCCATATTACAGATAGCATGTCCGTATTACAGATAGTGCATCCACATTACAGACAAGGAGACCACCTGGGGCAGATTACTTAACCTCTTTGTGCTGCAGTTCTCTTATTTATTTATTTATTTTTGAGATGGAGTCTCACTGTCACCTAACCTGGAGTGCAGTGGTGCAATCTCGGCTCACTGCAACCTCTGCCTCCTAGGTTCAAGCGATTCTCCTGCCTCAGCCTCCTGAGTAGCTGGGACTATAGGTACATGCCACCACTCCCAGCTAATTTTCGTATTTTTAGTAGAGACTGGGTTTCACCATGTTGGCCAGGCTGGTCTCGAACACCTGACCTCAAGTGATCCACCCGCCTTGGCCTCCCAAAGTGCTGGGATTACAGGCATGAGCCACTGCGCCCAGCCTCAAAGTTATTTTTAAAAGGTATAAGTTCCATAAGAAAGAAGCAAAGACTAACATGAATTGACACTTGTAACATCTCCAAAAACCTGAAAAATCTAACCAATTACTTAAAATCCATTCATTCATTCCAAAAATATTTATTCAACACCCACCATGTGCTAGGTCCAGAGAATCCAGCACTAGCTAAGCTAGACATTATCAATGAGGAGCATGTTCTCACTTATTTGTGGGAGCTAAAAATTAAAACAATTGAACTCATAGAGATAGAAAGTAGAAGGATGGTTACCAGCCGCTGGGAAGAGCAGTGGAGAAGTTAGGGGGGAAGTGGTTGGCTAATGGGTACAAAAAAATAGAAACAATGAATAAGTGAGCTGGGAGTGGTGGCTCATGCTTGTAATCCTAACACTTTGGGAGGCCGAGGCAGAAGGATCCCCTGAGCCCAGGAGGAGTTCAAGACTAGACTAGGCAACATAGGGAGACCCTGTCCCTTAAAAAAAAAAAAAAAAAAAAGGAAAAAAAGAAACAATGAATAAGATCTAGTATTTGATAGCACAACAGATGACTATATTCAATAATAATTTAATTGTACATTTTAAAATAACTCAAAGAGTATAACTGGATTGTTTGTAACACAAAGGATAAATGCTGGAGATGATGGATGCACCATTTGCCCTGATGTGATTATTACACATTGTATTCCTGTATCAAAATATCTCACATACCCCATAAATACATACATCTATTATGTATCCAAAAAAATTAAAAATTTAAAAAAACCTCTACATATAAAGCAGACACCATAATGCACATTTTCAAACATGAGCCTGGATATCTATTATCACATACTTGAGATGTTTAAACCTTACTAAAAGCTCCCACAGCAACTCCACTATTTTCTTTAAAAAAAAAAAATTTTTTTTTTTGGCTGGGCACAGTGGCTCAGGCCTGTAATCTCAGCACTTTGGGAGGCCGAGGTGGGCAGATCACGAGGTCAGGGGCTCAAGACCAGCCTGACCAATATGGTGAAACCCCATCTCTACTAAAAATACAAAAATTAGTCAGGCATGGTGGCACGCACCTGTAGTCCCAGCTACTAGTGAGGCTGAGGCAAGAGCATTGCTTGAACCCAGGAGGTTGCAGTGAGCCAAGATTGCGCCACTGCATTCCAGCCTGGGTGACAGAGTGAGATTCTGTCTCAAAATAAATAATAAATAAATAAATAAATAAATAAAATTGATACTACACACCAAGATTCTTCATATTTCTTTTCATTATACTCAAATACCTTTGACTCTCCTCTTCTTCTTTTCTAGGACAGTAGTTTTAGTTTTTAAACCAATCCATTTCATTTTCTCCAAACTTGAGAACTCCTATCTCAATCAGCAGCCCCTCCTAATGAGAAGCCTTGGATCTCTCCTGGTAGCCCCCCACCTATCTGTTCCCTAAACTTACTGTATAAATGCTTTGAGTGGTTCACTGTTGGAAAATCTCTCATGGCTCCCTCAACTTCTGTTCAAATCATTTTCTAAGTTCACAACAGCCTTCTTCTCAGCATGACCACTTCCTGCTCAACCTTTTTGCAGATTTCTTCCATGAACTCTGGGAAACTCATGCCTATGCACAGGGACTGCATCTTCATCTTTCAACTAATATCTTGTAGGCCTATTGTCTTGTGACAACTCTATTGTCCTTATTTTCTTTTTCCTTAGAACCTTAAAATATAATCACTGGTCCATGCATGATCCTCTTTCCTTTTTTTAAATACAGCATCTGCCCCCATCCAAAGTTTCAATTACCCATGGTCAATCAGGTACTGAGAATAGGTGAATACAGTGTAATAAGATAATTTGAAAGAGATAGAAACCACGTTTACATAACTTTTTATTACAGTATAGTGTTAAAAATTGTTCTGTTTATTATGATTGTTGTTAATCTCTTACTGTACCTAATTTATAAATTAAATTTTATCATAGGTATGTACATATGGAAAAGAAGAATATACATAGGGTTTGGCACCATCGGAGGTATCAGGCATCTACTGGGGGACTTGGAACATACTCCCTTTGGATAAGGGGGGAATTACTGCACAATGATCACCTAGGAACTCACCACAAAACTGAAGGACTAGGTTATTATCAATAACTAACATCCGTGTGTGTTCCTCCCCACATGCTACCCTCTAGTCCATATAAAAGATAACTGCCATCCTAAGTTTTATGTTCATCATTCTCTTGCTTTCTAAAAAGATGTGTATTTCAACAGACACATATGCAAAACAGAAGTGCATGTTTGTATTTAGTGTTTGTATTTGATTGTTTCCCTGGCTTATGTAAATTAGTACAACCATTTGGGAATATAATTTGGCAATACTTAATAAGTTGAATATTCACATAACCTACAAACCAGCAATTTTATTCCTTGGTATTAACCCAAGAGAAACACTGGCACGTGTGCCCAGGAAACATGAATAATCAGAGCAACACTGCAATATCTCAAAAAAT
>NW_012104254.1:619239-623547 GCF_000951045.1 Mandrillus leucophaeus
GGTTAGAGGTGGTGATAGACAAATGCCATTTCTAACCAATGAGAAGAGATGCAGGAGAGTTCCTGTTTGTTCTCATTCTTCCCTGCTCTGTATTCCTGTCTCTTATACACATCTAGATGTGTATAAGAGACAGGTCTGGAGGGGTGACCCAGAAGGGCTCCAGCGCTCGGGGCCAGGAGCGCCGCGGCAGGGAGCACTGCTGGAGACCGGATTCCGAAAGGAACGGCTGCCTGGCGGCCTCCGCTCGGTGCTGCCAAGCCCCTGTCCCTGGGCGCCCTTCTGAGGTCGTCATTTCATACACTTACGCGACTGTGCGTGCCTGCTCCCGTCCCTGACTCACTCGGGAGCAAAAACTTCTCGGGCCCAGAGAAACACCTGGGTTCTGCGAAAGGAAGAGCCGGTTCCTTCAAGCCCCTGGCAAAGCCCATCAAAGTCAGTCAGTTCCACCTCACCACAACCCTTAAACCCTTCCACACTCCAAGCCACTCCCGGCCTGCGTTCGGAGAGCAGATTAATCTAAAGGCAAATTTGCTAGGAGGGACGGGGTAATGTAAACATTTGTACAGACATTCTGTAAACAAGTGACTGAGGACATGTCAATATTTCAAGGCATTTGTGTCATCATCATCTGGGTGTGGGAGGCGGAGGGGAGTCCAGAGGACATCGACTGAACCTAACGGGAGCTGTTACAGAACATACTGGGGTGCCTTCAAAAATGGAAGATACTGCTTACTAATGAGGCAACTGTGATGGCATTTCATTGTGCCCTGTGCTGACAAAATGATTTGCTATGAACTATGCACTCCTTCCCACAGTTTCTCTTGAATCTCCAATCTTACCTGTTGGATTAGCTTTTTCCACCTAGACTAGCAATGTTCTCATGTCCTCTTGTCACAAAATAATAGATGCGGGACGCTGCGACAATGGCAGCTTGTCCTTCATTCCTTTGCTGTGAAGACAGGCTCCTCAAGGGAGCAGTTGGGATGCTGACCTCTGCTTCATCACCCTTTCTACTCCTCCTTCTATCTGAGTTCCATTAACAGAAACTCTACTGAAATGGCTTTCTCCCTTAAAAGAAAAAAAGCTAAAACCCATAGATTTAAAAAGAAATACAAAAGTGTGAATGAAAATGAGAGAGTACACATAGCACACAGAATCTTTACCTAAAGAAGTTCTCTAGGCCCAGCACAGTGGCTCACGCCTGTAATCCCCGCACTTTGCGAGGCCAAGGCGGGCTGATCACTTGAGGTCAGGAGTTCAAGACCAGCCTGACCAACATGGTGAAACCCTGTCTCTACTAAAAGTACAAAAGCTAGCGGGATGTGGTGGCAGGCACCTGAAATCCCAACTTCCTGGGAGGCTGAGGCACAAGTATCACTTGAACCAGGGAGGCAGAGGATGCAGTGAGCCGAGATCGTGCCACTGCACTCCAGCCTTGGCTACAAAGTGAGACCCTATCAAAAAAAAAAGAAAAAGAAAAAGAAAAAAAAAAGAGGTTATCTAATTTTTTCTCTGAACCCCTAATAGCAGAGAACCATAAACTATGGGGGAAGAGAAAGAACTACCACAACCTAAATCTCATGTTTTAATGTAAGAATGTTCTCACGCTTTTCACTCTATTCCATAGTATCTATGTATGTTTTAATACTTTTAAAAATGGTTTTAAACATCAGGGAAAAAAAATTTCCCCCACTGTCTCATTGATTAATGGTCAAATAAGAGGTAACGGTACTACACCCATCCATCTGGGGAAATGGGTGGATTAAACACAGTGGGCTGTACAGAACTACAGATCAAGGCAGTTTCCTCACTCATTTGTGCGTCATTGTATTTTGAAAACTCAGACTGGCATAGATATGTAAATATGAATAACAGGCTTTTCACTGCTTTTTGAGCTATGGCAGGATTATTGCTCAAAAAAGTGCCAGAGAGCAATGTTTTCATTAAGCGTACATTCTTGCTGAGTGTTAAAGTCACAAGTCATATGTTGACTAAGAGGATCTTGGCTTCCCTAATCCATCCCTTTTGTCTCAGAAAATACTTGTTCGTGGACTTTTCCAGTGAAGAAAGTTAATGATGTTCTTAAAAGTCCATCAATGCTGTAATTCCATCACATACAAATGAACTGAGCCTCATAGGAATCATAGTTTCCACCATCAATTCATCCAAGTCCCGCTTAATTTTCATTGCATTTTCTTAGATGAGTACTATTTTAGCTGGAGTTTTTAGGAAAGCTGAAGTGCTAATGCTTCCTTGAAAGATGCAAACCCAGGGCAACAAATGAGGAACAGGAGAAATGAGACAGGAAAGAATAGAAAGCAAATACATAGTGATACGTTACCAACTTGGCCTGTGCTTCATGAACCTGAGAAGACACAGCCAGTTGCTTAGCCATGCAAAACTGTGCCCAAGAACCAGCTATCAAAGAAAATACTGAAGAAGAAATTTACCTGAAAGCTACCTCCCATTTCCTCCAGCTTCCAGGATGAGTCATCATCTGACCCCTCTGACAGCTACTAGAGAAACAAATCCCATACTTTGCAGCCAAGGTATGGTCATTGTACTGGATTGTTCTATAGGCAACATGGTTATGCTGGAAACTATGTTTCCCCAAATCCCCTTCATATATGCTTCCAGACAGACAAAATTGAAGTTGCCTGCGACTTAGGAGGCAATACTGAAGCAGCGCCTTCATTTGTCCCTCGTCACCTCTAACCAATGACAACTTTCATTACATTCTGACAGTCGTCATTGGTTAGAGGTGGTGATAGACAAATGCCATTTCTAACCAATGAGAAGAGATGCAGGAGAGTTCCTGTTTGTTCTCATTCTTCCCTGCTCTGTATTCTCTTCTAACAAGTAACTGTGACCACAGGCTAGCTAACAGACTCTTCACAGAAACTCACAGAGGCAGCGATCATAAAGACCCAACAACTATCTGTAGATGTCTACACCAGCCATTTTTGTGCTCTCACTACAGCAGCCAGATGTGCCTAGCCTAATATCCAGATTTCCCTGCAAGCTTGGACTCCTCTGCCCGAATCAGGACTGTTCTCTGATTCCCCTTTTCAGACTTTTAGACTTTTACTTATCTGACTCCTCCCACAAATGTGATGTAATATCTTCTTCTTCTTCTTCTTTTTTTTTTTTTTTTTTGAAACAGAGTCCCCCTGTCACCCAGGCTAGAGTGCAGTAGTGTGATCTCAGCTCACTGCAATCTTTGCCTCCTGGGTTCAAGCAATTCTCCTGCCTCAGTCTCCTGAGTAGCTCAGATTATAGGTGCCCGCCACCATGCCCAGCTAATTTTTTGTATTTTTAGTAGAGATGGGGTTTTACCATGTTGGCCAGGCTGGTCTTAAACTCCTGACCTCAGGTGATCTGCCCACCTCAGCCTCCCAAAATACTGGGATTACAGGTGTGAGCCACTGTGCCCAGCCCTAATTTCTGTAATAAATTCCTTATTCAATACATTCACAATGGTCCTGCTTCCTTGATGGAAGCCCATCTGCCAGGAGCTTAGGCTGGATCTGCTTCAGGAGGCCTGGACGGGAGCAATCACTTGGGGACTGTTGAGGCAGGGCAAATAGCTAACAAACCTGGAAAAATGTGAGGCCAAGAGATTCTAAGGATGAACTCTACCTGTGCTTTATTCAAATAGCAAAAATATTCATAGTTTTGGCTTGTATTTGTTAACTGAGAGAGTTCAGCTTTGAAAATGTTTTTATTATGACTAAATTAACCTACTTTGGTTAATCACTCTCATGTCATCAAAATGCATGATGGCTTATTTTTGCTTTTGTTGAGACATTGTTTTGACTTTTTTGACTTTTAGTATGGAAAATAACAGATCGAACCTGAGTTGGAATATTCTGACCCGTACCTTTCTCCGGCTATGGAAGCATCCTAACTGAGTTTCCTGTTTTGTTATAAGTTTGAACATAAAGATGAGTAGTAGTCTTTTGTAATTTACTTTTTGTAAAGTCGATTTTTTCTTTTTTCTTTTTTTTTAAACATTTACTATTTTTTACAATACCAAAACAGCACAGTAAGAAAATCAAAAGGCAGGCTGGGTGCGGTGGCCCACGCCTGTAATCCTAGCACTTTGGGAGGCCAAGGCGGGCAGATCACGAGGTTAGGAGATCGACACCATCCTGGCTAACACGGTGAAACCCCATCTCTACTAAAAATACGAAAGAATTAGCCGGGCTTGGCGGCGGGCGCCTGTAGTCCCAGCTACTTGGGAGGCTGAGGCAGGAGAATGGCGTGAACCCGGGAGGCGGAGCTTGCAGTGAGCCGAGATCGCGCCAC
>NW_012104254.1:623817-631987 GCF_000951045.1 Mandrillus leucophaeus
AGGATGGTCTCGATCTCCTGACCTCGTGATCTGCCCGTCTCGGCCTCCCAAAGTGCTGGGATTACAGGCTTGAGCCACCGCGCCCGGCCTGTTGAAAAACTTTTTTTTACCAAGATTATTGCCATCAAGAACTCCTGGGTAAGCATCCGGCAAGTTTAGAAGGTCAACCTTCAGTCCTCGATTCCATTTCGTGCTATATCCTTTAATCCCACACTCTCATCATCCACCCAGATGACTTGCTGATCCAGCCTGGAGAATATTGTTGTATCTACTTCAGAGTGAACCTTTCATTCAGAGTGCTTATCAAACTGCCGAAAATGATAGAGAATTGAGATTTCATTGAGCTTATCTGGACAGGTTAAGCTGTTTTGGGGAAAGGATTGGGTACCTGTTTCATTTATTTAATTCGATAATACTTTTGGAGTGTCTGCTCTGTATTGGGCATTATTCTAGATGCTTGAAACATCATAAGTAAGCAAAACAAAGACCATGCCCTCATGGAACTTACATTCTAGCTGGGGAATATAGACAATAAGCAATAGGCTTAATAGATGAGAAAATTACACAGTATATTAGAAACTCATAAGTGATATGGAAAATGTAAAAGCTTAAGCATGTTAAGAGGGTTGGAGGAGGTTTGCCAGGGTTCAATATTAAATAAAGTGGCCAATATTGGCCTCACTGAGAAGATGACACTTAAGTAAAGACTTGAAGTAGATGAGGGAGTTAATTAAGCAGATATCAGGGAATGGCGGGAGGGGCTGTTCCCTTTCCAGTCAAGGAGACTAGCCACTGCAAAGCAAGTGGAGTGAGCATACCTACTATTCCAGAGGGACAAGGAGGCCAAAGCATCTGGAACACATGGACCAAGACAGTGAAGTAATTGAGGCCAGTTTATGAAGGCCCTGTAGGCCATTGTTTGCACTTAGACTTTTATTCTAAGTGAGATGGGGATTAATCATAGGATTCCATGCAGAGGAATGGAATGGTTTGATTCATGTTTACGAGTGTGACTTTGGCTGCTGTATTGCAAATAGTTTCAAGGTGGGCAAGGTTGAAAGGAGAGAGGAGGCTGTGGCCGTCATCCTGGTGAGTGATAAAGGTGGTTCAGCACCAGGTGGTAGAGTAGAGGTGGCAAGAACTGACAGAATTTAACATGTACTTTAAAGGTAGAGCCAACTGGATTTTCTGATGGATTGGATTTCTGATGGATTGGATCTTGCTGATAAGTGTTTGCATGAATTATGATTAAGACTTATATTGGCCGGGCATGGTGGCTCATACCTGTAATCCCAGCACTTTAGCAGGCCAACGCAGACAGATCACCTGAGGTCAGGAGTTCAAGACCAGCCTAGTCAACATGGTGAAATCCCGTCTCTACAAAAATACAAAAATTAGCCGGGCATGATGGCAAATGCCCGTAGTCTCAGCTACTCAGGAGACTGAGACGGGAGAATCGCTTGAACCTGGGAGGTGGAGGTTGCAGTGACCCGAGATCATGCCACTGTACTCCAGCCTGGGTGACAAAGCAAGACTTCATCTCAAAAAAAAAAAGAAAAAGAAAAAGAAAAAACGACTTATTTTCATTGTACTATTCACTCGTTGGTGAGGTTGTGGGGAGGAAATGCAGGGTCCTCCTACCTCCAGCTATCAGGAATGCTGATCACTGACAAAGATCCTAATACCTGAGAGTGACCATTACACTTGCTGCCTGGCAGCACAGCAGTGCTCAGTTCACTGGACTTTTATAAAACACACACTCAAACATAGGATTAGTCCACATGGAAAGGTGGAATATTTCGGTATACACATGACAACCCCATAGGAAGTTTTTCTCCAAAGCTGTTGAATAAAATTAGCAAAGTAGAACCCACTGCTTCATATCCCAGGGTCTAATTGTAGAAAAGTAGACTTTTTTGTAAGTAAACTCAGACCCAGAGCATACTTATTCAGCCCACAGGCCCTTTCGTGTGACTAGATCCTTAAGGTTTCCTGGTTATTACATTAGTCCCCCTCTATTACATTGGTCTCCTTCCCCTACAGAAGAACTAACTGAGCAAGAAACCAACCTTCTTGATTGATACAGATGCTAAAAAAGTGAAAAGCTCTCCAAAAGGTGGAGATTCTAAACCTAATACAAACCTTTCCTAGTTGTTTGACTTTGAACACGTTTCTGAACCTCTGTCTAAACTCCAGGTTGTTCCTTTATAGAAGAGTTGAAAAAATAAAAACTTCCAAAACCTAGTAAGATTGTTGTGAAAGTGGTTGCAGTAATGTGTAAAGTAACTCATATATAGAAGGCTCTGGACAAAAGTTGGTTGGGTTATCTCTGCCTTCCAAAAGTTCATCTTTCCTTGAAGATGAAATACAAATGTCATGATCTTCGTGAAACTTTTTCTGATCCTTTCCAGGTTTGCATTAATCCCCACATAATGGCTTCCTGCACTCCTACATTCACCTTTCCTTAGCAGTAGTTTTAGACTTGTCTTGTTCCCTCTATTTGATTATAAGCTTCATGAGGGCAGCTGTTTGTCCAAATTGTTGTACAGTATATGGTGCGTGATTAGTACATAGCAGCCGAATTTAATTAATCATTTTTAAAATTTATTTTAAATTGATATGTAAAAACTGTATATACTTATCATGTACAACTTGTTATTTTGAAATATATATACTGCAGAATGACTATATTGAGCTAATTAATATAGATTACCTCCCATACTTATTTTTGTGGTAAGAACACTTAAAATCTACTCTCAGCAATTTTCAAGAATATAATACATTGTTATTAACTATAGTCACCATAGTTTTTTGTTTGTTTGTTGGTTGGTTTGTTTTTTGAGATAGAGTCTCTCTCTGTCGCCCAGGCTGGAATACAGTGGTGTGATCTCGGCTCACTGCAATCTCTGCCTCCTGGGTTCAAGTGATCCTCCTGCCTCAGCCTCCCAAGTAGCTGGGATTACAGACACCTGCCACCACACCCAGCTAATTTTTGTATTTTTAGTAGAGACAGGGTTTCACCATGTTGACCAGACTGGTCTTGAACTCCTGACCTTAGGTGATCTGCCCGCCTTGGCCTCCTAAAGTGCTAGGATTACAGGCATAAGCCCCTGTGCCCGGCCTAGTCACCATGTTTTACAATGGATTTCTTGAACTTATTCCTCCTATCTAATTGAAATTTAGTATTCTTTGGCCAACATCTCCCTAAACCCCCCTTGTCAGCCCCTGGTAACCACTATTCTACTCCCTACTTCTACGAGTTCAAATTTTTTAGATTCCACATGTAAGTGAGATCATGCAGTATTTATCTTTCTGTGCCTGGCTTATTTCACTTAACATAATACTCCTAAATTCATCCATGTTGTCACACATGACAGGATTTCCTTCTGTTTTAGGGCTGAATAATATTCCACTGCCTGTATATACCACATTTTCTTTATTCATTCATCCACTGATGGACACTTAGGTTGATGGTATATCTTAGTTATTATGAATAATGCTGTAATAAACATAGAAGTGCAGCTAGCTGATGACATGTTGATTTCATTTCTTTGTTTTTTCTTTTTATTTTTAGTAGAGACAAAGTCTTGCTATGTGCCCAGGCTGCTCTCGAACTCCTGAGCACTAGCAATCCTCCCGCCTGTGCCTCCCAAAGTGCTGGGTACAGGCATGAGCCACCGCGCCCAGTCTGATTTTATTTCTTTTGGACACGTACCCAGGAGTGGGATTGCTGGATCATATGGTAGTTCTATTTTTATTTTTGAAGGAACTTCTGTACTGTTTTCCCTAATGGCTGTACTAATTTACATCCCCAATGACAGTGTACAAGAGTTCTCTTTTCTCCACATCCTCTCCAATACTTGTTATTTTTTATCTTTTGATGATTGCCTTTCTAACAGACATAAGGTAATATCTCATTGTGTTTTTGACTTGCATTTCTCTGATGAGTAGTGATTTTTAGCATTTTCTCATATACCTGTTGGCCATCTCTAAATGTCTTCTTTTGATAATGTCTATTCACATCTTTTGACCATTTTTCAATTGGGTTATTTGTTTTGTTACTATTGAGTTCCTTATATATTTTGGATACTAACCTCTCCTATCAGATGTATGGTTTCCAAATATTTTCTCCTATTCTGTAGACTGTCTCTTAATTCTGTTGATTTCCTTGGCTGTACAGAAGCATTTTATTTTGATGTAATCCCATTTGTCTACTTTTGCTTTTGTTATCTATTTTGGGGTACATATTCAAAACATCATTGCCTAAACCAATGTTATGGAGTTTTTTCTCTATGTTTTCTTCTAGGAATTTTACAGTCTTAGGTGTTACATATAAGCCTTTAACCCATTTTGAGTTGATTTTTGTTTTTGGTGAGATAAGGGTCTAATTTCATTCTTCTGCATGTGGCTATCCAGTTGTCTCAGCACCATTTATTAAAGAGAATGTCCTTTCCCCACTGTGTGTTTGGCACCCTTGTCAAAAATCAATTGACCATAAAAGTGTGGGTTTATTTCTGGGTTCTCTGTTCTGTTCCATTCATTGGTCTATGTGTCTGTTTTTATGCCAGTATCATGCTGTTTTGACTACTACACCTTTTAAATATATTTTCAAGTCAGGTAGTGTGATGCTTCCAGCTTTGTTCTTTTTGCTCAGTGTTCCTTTGGCTATTCAGAGTCTTTTGTGGTTCCATACAAATTTGAGGATTTTTTTCTACTTCTGTGAAAAATGTCATTAGGATTTTGATAGGAATTGCATTGAATCTGTAGATTGCTTTGGTTAACATGGACATTTTAACAATGTTAATTCTTCCAATCCATGAACGCAGGATATCTTTCCGTTTATTAGTGTCTTCTTCAGTGTTTTTTCATTAGTGTTTTATGTTTCAGTCCACAGGTATTTTTACCTCCTTGGTTAAATTTATTCCTATTTTATTTTATTTTTAGCTATTGTAAATATGTTTTTTTAAACATTCTTTTTGAGATCATTCATTTTTAGTGCATAGAAACACTACTGGCAGGGCGTGGTGGCTCACACCTGTAATCCCAACTTTTTGGGAGGCTGAGGTAGGTGGATCACCTGAGGTCAGAAGTTTGAGACCAGCCTGGTCAACATAATGAAACCCCATCTCTACTAAAAATACAAAAAATTAGCCGGGTGTGGTGGCAAGAGCCTGTAATCCCAGCTACTCAGGAGGCTAAGGCAGGAGTATCGCTCAAAACCTGGGAGGTGGAGGTTGCAGTGAGCCGAGATCACACCATTGCACTCCAGCCTGGGCAAGAATAGTGAAACTCCGTCTCAAAAAAAAAAAAGAAAAAGAAAAAGAAACAAACAAAAAAAAAGAAACACTACTGACTGTGTTCTATCCACCTGCCTTGACAACTGTATCTTTGTAATGATCTGGAAGGAATTCGGAATCTTTAAACTCCATGTAGTTATAACCAGACAACTTGGCAGTGTAGGAGGATATAGCCCTGAATCCAGCCTGTGCCTCTTCCCTCCCCACTTCCAGCTCTGGCCCATCCCAATGGAGGAGGGTCTTGATGCTCACACATAGGGAAAATCCAGTTCCCACATCCAAGCTCTGTCTACACCTTCCTCAAACAGCTGCCCCTTAGCCTCAGCATCAGAGTGCAGTGTAGAAGAGGGACAAAGGCTCTGGGTGGGCATGCCACCTGTACATCTCTTGCCTAAAAGGAGGTTCATGGCTGGACGAGGGTCAGAATGGACCTTTAAAACACAGGTCCCACAGCAATGGTCCCCTCACCTGACACAGAACAGTTTGCCCTGCACTTAGATTTACCTGGTTTAACTTTAACATTTCCCGGGAAGAAAAATTAGTTAAACCAGTTGCCTTATACATATAAAACCTGTCAGTCTTTCTACTTCATTATTAAACTCCATCATTACAGAACTATAAGAATATTCAAACCACTCTTTATATCTGAACTTCCCCAAAAAACTATTGTTTTTAATTTTACCTGAATACATATTAATAAACAGTAATAGTCAAATTCTTCTTCTTTTTTATTTTTTATTTTTTTGAGACAGAGTCTTGTTCTGTCGACCAGGCTGGAATAAAGTGACATGATCTCAGCTCACTGCAACCTCTGCCTCCTGGGTTCAAGCGATTCTTGTGCCTCAGCCTGCTGAGTGGCTGGGATTACAGGTACGCACCACCATGCCTGGTTAATTTTTTGCATTTTTAGTAGAGGCAGGGTTTTGCCATGTTGGCCAGGGTGGTCTCCAATTCCTGGCTTCAAGTGACCCATCCACCCACCTAGGCCTCTCAAAGTGTTGGGATTACAAGCATGAGCCACCGTGCCTGGCCAAATTATTCTACATAGAATACAGAGAGGAAATTGCTAAAAGTAATTCGTAAAATATAGATTCTATTTCTGTCCAAATCTAATTTGCAATAATAAACAGATGGAGACCAATTTCTCTTTAAGAAGGTGTGCCTTCAACATCTGAAAACTAAATGTATATGAATGGGTAAAACAATATAGCAAACCCTCCAAACTTGTATTAAAGAATAGGTCCAGTAGTAAGTGTCAAGACAGGGAAGGATCTTGGATCTGTTTCAGTGAGACTTCTCTTCCTTGAGTCTTGTCATTTCGATTCCCTTGACACATCCACATCTGACTCCTAGGAATTCTGGCCCAAACACAAAGCTCTTTTCTTTGATTCCGTTGAGCAGAGCTGACATGTGCTGATATTTCCAAAATATCTTCACTAAACAGTAAAAGCAAAGTTAATGGCAATAACTAAAGAAAAACTTATATAATTTAAACATGGCCAGCTTCATTTCCAGAGTAAGGTTTCTGCTTCTGAGTCAATGAGCTGTATTTTAACACCCACAGGTTATTATTTCCCAAGTAGCTCACATGGTTTTCTTGCCCTAAGGATTCCCTGCCTCTCTCTTGGCTGGGGGTCTCTGGCCATCATCTCATTATTTTAGCTTCCCAGGAATAATTTAGTTATCCACTTTATCCAGTCCTGTGGATAAGAATCCAGTTCCCAGATGCATATTTATAGATTCCTTTGGAACTTCTCACACAGGTCCTGTTTTTAATTAAAAGGAACAGTCTCTTGCAAAACTAATTGTGAAAATTTTGTTAATTGATAAACAATAGGTAAACTTAAGTGATCAACTCTCTCCACAGCCAAATAACTCAGAAGAGACCTTTCTCCCTTTTCCAAATACAGGGAAATGAGCTCATCTGTTATCAATTCCCCATGGGGATGTATTGACCACAGAACAATATGCATGCATAGGCGTAGCATTGGTGCGGCCCAAATGAGAGTTAGTTTAAAATGGTTTTTAGGGAAATTCCCTTAATTACTGCAGACGGGGGAACAATTAAAATTATTATGAACAAAATATAATAATCCTCTCTTTTTTGCCCAACCAGGATGTAATTTTAAAGTAGAACACAGTTTAGGGGCCAGGCGCACTGGCTCATGCCTGTTATCCCAGCACTTTGGGAAGTCAAGGCAGGAGGATCACTTAAGCTCAGGAGTTTGAGGAGACCAGCCCAGGCAACACCATGAAACCCCATCTCTACTAAAAATACAAAACATTGGCCGGGTGTGGCAGTGTGCACCTGTGGTCTCAAGTCCTTGGGAGGCTGAGGTGGGAAGAGCACTTGAGCTTGGGAGGTGGAGGTTGCAGTGAGGCGAGATCATACCACTGCACTCCAGCTTGGATGACAGAGTGAGATTTTGCCTCGAATAAAATAAAATGATAAATAAATAAATCAAGTGGAATACAGTTTAGAAGTGTGCTGATCAATATAGTATTCACTAGTCACATGCGGCTATTTATATTTTAGCCAATTTTAATTACAATTCAATGAAATTTAAAATTGTGTTCCACAGTTAAACTAGCCACATTTCAGTGCCCAATAGTCACATGTGGCTTTTGGCTACCCTGTTGACTGCAGAATAGAACATTTCCATCACCACAGCAAGTTTTATGGGACAACTCTGATCCAGAAGGTATTTTTTTTTTTTTTTTTTTTTTTTGAGACAGAGTTTCGCTCTTGTCACCCAGGCTGGAGTGTAATGGTGCGCTCTCGGCTCACTGCAACCTCTGCCTCCTGGGTTCAAGTGATTCTCCTGCCTCAGCCTCCCGAGTAGCTGGGATTACAGGCATGTGCCACCATGCCC
>NW_012104254.1:633093-634183 GCF_000951045.1 Mandrillus leucophaeus
CCATATTCTAGCCTGGGCGACAAGAGAAAAACTCTGTTATAAAAAAAAAAAAAAAAATCAGACCCCAGAACTTAAAATGTTTTTCCTGTTACCTCAGTCTTGAGCAGAACACTAAGGACTCAGACAAGAATGAGATAAAAATTGCAGGGCTCATGGGTAGAAAACAAAGCTTTTATTTATTTATTTTTTCAAGTACGTATCAAGTGTTAAGACATTTTCAACATTTCTGTGTGTGTGTGTGACAGAGTTTCACTCTTGTTGTACCAGCTGGAGTGCTATGGCGCGGTCTCACTGCAACCTCTGCCTCCCGGGTTTAAGCAATTCTCCTGCCTCGGCCTCCGGAGTAGCTGAGACTACAGGCACCTGCCACCACGCCCAGCTAATTTTTGTATTTTTAGTAGAAACGGGATTTCACCATGTTGGCCAGGCTGGTCTTGAACTCCTGACCTGAGGTGATCCACCCACTTCGGCATCCCAAAGTGCTGGAATTACAGGCATGAGTCACCTTGCCAGGCCATTTTCAACATTTTGGAAAGAAGCAACACCTATTCAATAATTCATGGATACAAAAAAAAAAAACAAAAAACAAAACCTATGCTTAAAGTGAACTTTAAAGTACACAAATAGAGAGTAAGAATACATTTCCTGATGTATGAAGTGGAGTCCCAGTGCAGGCCAATGTAGGTAGAAAACAGAAGAGACAGCAGAACCAGGAAAAAGAGAGCATGAGACTGGACCAAAACAGATACTACTGTCTTAGTAGCCACATCTGGCTATAAGATTATGCCAGTTCCTTAGTAAGAAAGAATTACAAATTATCAGAACCCCAGTACATGCTTTTCATATTTTCGGTTTTTTGTTTTTGTTTTTGTTTTTGTGAGATGGAGTTTCGCTCTTGTTGCCCAGGCTGGAGTGCGATGGAGCGATCTTAGCTCACTGCAATCTCCACCTCCTGGGTTCAAGTGATTTTCCTGCCTCAGCCTCCCGAGTAGGTAGGATTACAGGTGCCCGCCATCATGCCCCGCTAATTTTTTGTATTTTTAGTAGAGATGGGGTTTCACTATGTTGGCCAGGCTGGTCTTGAACTCTT
>NW_012104254.1:639365-640585 GCF_000951045.1 Mandrillus leucophaeus
GTGTAATGGTGCGCTCTCGGCTCACTGCAACCTCTGCCTCCTGGGTTCAAGTGATTCTCCTGCCTCAGCCTCCCGAGTAGCTGGGATTACAGGCATGTGCCACCATGCCCGGCTCCTTTTTTGTATTTTTAGTAGAGACGGGGTTTTGCCTTGTTGGGCAGGCTGGTCTCAAACTCCCGACCTGAGGTGATCCACCTGCCTCAGCCTCCCAACGTGTTGGGATTACAGGCGTGAGCCACCACGCCCAGCCCAGAAGGTATTCTTACTATTAAAAAGGAACAGAGGCCAGGTGCGGTGGCTCACATCTGTAATCCCAGCACTTTGGGAGGCCGAGGCAGCCAGATCACCTGAGGTCAGATGTTTGAGACCAGCCTGCCCATCATGATGAAATCCTGTCTATACTAAAAATACAAAAGAATACTTTTACACTGTTAGTGAGAGTGTAAATTTGTTCAACCATTGTGGAGGACAGTGTGGTGATTCTTCAAGGATCTAGAACTAGAAATACCAGTTGACCCAGCAATCCCATTACTGGGTATATACCCAAAGGATTATAAATCATTCTACTATAAAGACACATGCGCACGTATGTTTATTGTGGCACTATTCACAATAGCAAAGACTTGGAACCAACCCAAATGCCCATCAATGATAGACTAGATAAAGAAAATGTGTTCATTTACACCATGGAATACTATGCAGCCATAAAGAAGGACGAATTCATGTCCTTTGCAGGGACATGGATGAAGCTGGAAACCATCATTCTCAGCAAACTAACATAAGAACAGAAAACCAAACATCACATGTTCTCACTCATAAGTGGGAGTTGGACAATGAGAACACATGGACACAGGGAGGGGAACATCACACACCAGGGCCTGTCAGGGGGTTGGAGGCAGGGGGAGGGATAGCATTAGGAGAAATACCTAATGTAGATGACGGGTTGATGGGTGTAGCAAACCACCATGGCACATGTATACCTATGTAACAAACCTGCATGTACTGAGCATGTATCCCAGAATTTAAAATATAATAATTAAAAAAAACAAAACAAAACATTAGCCAGGCATTGTGGGCGCCTGTAATCTCAGCTACTTGGGAGGCTGAGGCAGGAGAATTGCTTGAACCAGGGAGTCAGCGGTTGCAGTGAGCTGACATCACACCACCATATTCTAGCCTGGGCGACAAGAGAAAAACTCTGTTAAAAAAAAAAAAAAAAA
>NW_012104254.1:641597-648096 GCF_000951045.1 Mandrillus leucophaeus
GGATTACAGGTGCCCGCCATCATGCCCCGCTAATTTTTTGTATTTTTAGTAGAGATGGGGTTTCACTATGTTGGCCAGGCTGGTCTTGAACTCTTGACCTCAGGTGATCCGCCCACCTCAGCCTCCCAAAGTGCTGGAATTACAGGCTTGAGTCAGCGCACCTGGCTTTTGTTTTTATTTTTTTAAATCGATTATACATTTTATGCTATATTTTATGCTACCTGGCTCTAATTATTCTATTTATTTTGATTTATGTTACCTTTAAATTTATATCCC
Organism: Mandrillus leucophaeus; assembly: GCF_000951045.1. NCBI lineage: Eukaryota > Metazoa > Chordata > Mammalia > Primates > Cercopithecidae > Mandrillus > Mandrillus leucophaeus. The sequence goes on from NW_012104254.1 coordinate 641,874, forward strand.
TTATGTCATATGGTTCAGGGATATGTAAGATTTGGTTAATTCATTCTTTTTTCCAAATATTTCTCTCTAGAAAATCAATTTTTTTTTTGGAAAGGCGATCACAAGTTATATTTTTGTTGCTATCAACCATTTGATCTCCTGTTCATTTGATAAGCCACAGGATCTTAGTCAGGTACAAATCTGCTCAAGAAGGGGGTTGATCAAGCATTTAGAACTTGATTCAATGTAAGAAGCAGGGTAATACTGTTTCTCTTCTTAAACACACCCACAATTTTGATATCTTCCCTGCCCCAGCCTGTGACATAGCATGTTTCATACTATATATTGAAGGTTTATATATCTTCCAGTTTGTTAAAGTTGTTTGTTTGTTTGTTTGTTTTTCTTTCACACCGTCTTGCTTTGTCACCCAAGCTGGAGTGCAGTGGCACAATCTCAGTTCACTGCAACCTTGGCCTCCTGGGCTCAAGGGATCCTCCTGCCTCAGTCTCTTAAGTAGCTGGGACTACAGGTGTGTGTCACCACACCCGGCTAAATTTTTTGTATTTTTGGTAGAAATGGAGCTTTGCCATATAGCCCAGGCTGGTCTCAAACTTTTGGACTCAAGCAATCTGGCCTCTTCAGCCTCCCAAAGTGCTGGAATGACAGATGTGAGCCACCACGCCCAGCCTATCTTCCAGTTCTCTAGCCTCAATTAAAGGATTCTAGGTAGATTTCAGCAAAACTATTTTGGGCCTACAGTGAAGTGAAAATACAAAGCTCAGTTTACACCAGTCTAAGTCTCTAGGGAGATAACCAGAGTTTGATTAAGACAAGAACAGAATAAATATGCCCGTAACTGCCAGAAGGATGCCTCACCAAGAAGGCCGACTGGTAAAAAACTACCAGTCTCATTCATCCCACCAGTTTCTCATTATGCATTAGTGCCTTCTTGCTCTTCATGTCCCTTTTTGTCCCATCTTATATTCCAGGGTCCACTGTTATAATAATTTCTCCCATAAAATTTCCTCAATTCCTGAACTGCTCTTTCTGATTGGCTACATTCAAACCCCGTAAGAACTCAAGTACCCCAGCTTCTCTTGCTCTGCATGCGAGCAGCTGAACATTGGTGGAGAAAATTACACACTGACTTCACTCTACCTTTAGAATCTTAGTTCTCAAAAGTACTCGTTATACAACAGAGCAATCACACGACTTTTCCTGTAGCTTTCTTTTTTGCTCTCAAAAATACAATCTCATATATTCTTCTCCATCCTCAAATCTGCTACTCCATACCACTTCAAACCTCTATGTGACAATTTTGCATCATTCTTGTTGAGAAGTTAGAAGTTCAAACAGGAACTTCTTGCTTTCCATTTCACCCATTTATAAACCTACCTGCATCTAATTCTATCTTCTCTTTCTTCCCTCCAGTTACCACTGATGGATTCCCCCTCTTCTCAGAGGCCATTGACATATAAAACATGTACCCGGGATACCAGTTTTCTGGCTACCTCAAGGACTTTGCTTCTTAAGTTAACCCTTCCCTCTACTATAGGATCTGCCACTCCCTCTTTCTGGGATCATTTCCAACAGTATACAAGCATGCTCTAGGGCTAACCATTCTAAAAAGCCTCCCTGATCCTATTCTCATCTCTCTAGATGCTGCATGCTCCTCTGTTCCATTCCAGAGCTAATTTTCTCTACCTTCTCACTTCCTATTCCCTCCACAGGCCATTTCTATCTATTTAATAGCTTCTGCCCTACTATCTGCCAGACTGCTCTCATTAAGCACCACAGGTTGGTCTTAGTGACTTCCATGTGGCTAAATTCAACATATGACTTTCTATCTACATCTTACTTGATCTTTTACCTGCATTTGACAAGTTTACTACTTCTTCCTTGAAACACTCATTCTTCTTTCTTGATTTCTGGGAGACCACATGGTTGTGATTTTTCTTCCTAGCTCTGACATACCTCTCTCAGTTTCTTCATGGTGCTCCTTCTATTAACTTCTTTTTTGCTTGCTTGTTATTTTTTTGTCTATTAACTTCTAAGTGTTGGTATTTCTGAGCTTTCATTCAGGGTCACAGACGCTTCTCTTTTCTGTGTGATCCCTCCTTGCAAATCTCTTCTCTGATCTACAGACACCGATTTCCAACTTCCTACCTGACATCTCCACTTAAATGTTTCACAGCATTGCAAACTTTACACGTTCAAGACTAAACTCATTTTATTCTTACCAAACCTCTAGGGTTTCTTATGTCAATAAATAATACCACATTCCGCTTAATTGCTCAAGTCTAAAATTTCACTTCTTATATCTAATCAATCATCAAGTCCTGCTGTTTTTGCCTTCAAAATACATCCAGTATAGTAATACGGATTTTCCGTTTCTCTCTTCTCTCACTGGAAATCATACATAAACAAAAGAAGGAGAGAAAGAAGAACATTTTTTACAAGAAATGTTTTCCATTAAACTAAGGAAACAGCTAAAATCCTAAACCACGAAACAAATTATGTGGTTCCCCCAAGGCAGGGAAGATCATGCAAGAATCCACATTAACAAAAGCAGAAAGAGGGTTTATAGATGTAAATTTCATAAAAAGACAGCAAAGAACACTTCTTCAAGGCAAAAAGTATGTTTTTATTTCCAAAATCTCAATACCTTGTTTCTAACTAGGGACAAGGCACACATGTTGTCCACGAAAGTACCCCTGGACCTGGTTTTGTTCTGAGAAGCAGCAGAGGAAAACTTAAGTGAGAAAATATATAGACAAGCCATACTATAGGAAGCAATCTGTCTCTATGGCAGAACCAGGGCAAAAATGCATTGTGAAAATTTTCTGCCTCTTTACTTTGGCTGAGGAGAACAGAAGGTTAAACAAAATTACACAAAATCAAGGTTATAAAAAATGTTCCACTAACTGGTAAGTGACCCTGGTCCTTCTATTACATGAACCTCTTTCATGTAGTGGCATAGGAAAAACTCAGCTGTTTCAGTGATGAGTAATCAAAAAGGAATATGCACAGTATTCAAAAAAGATGCTACACAAAGAAATGGAAGAACAGAACAGGAAGAAACAAAGGGTTGATAAAGCACACTTACAGAAAAAAAATGTTTTCATAAAGCAGCTTAAAATTATGATCAAACATTTTACCACTAACCTTAAACATAGAATGAATGAATCTCCTCTTTGAGGAAGAACTACAAAGCAAAAATATAAGAGCTTATGGAACAGATGTTAACACAACAGGAAGAAATGAAATGTAAACTGATAAGAGCATATGGAAGGGTGGGAGAAAAAAATGTAACCATTGCAAAAATAAAAGCACAATGGGAAGGAATATGTAGGTAAATATGTCCTGTTGAAAACACAAAAAGGGATATATTAAGTAGAAATGAGGAAGTGAGCAAAATGAAACGGAAATGAAGAGATTTTTAAAAGGATTAGATAGCAATAATAGATATAAAAGGCAAGCAAAGGAGAGCCAATTGCCTAATTGAAGTATGGGGAAAACAATTAAACAAAATAAGGAAATAGTACTTAAAGATATAGCTGTAGAAAAATTTCCTAAGATAAAAGAATACTTAAAATCCTAAAATTTTCTTTTTATTTTTTATTTCATTTTATTTTATTTTATTTTATTTTATTGTGAGTAAGGGTTTCACTCTGTCATCCAAGCTGAAGTGCAGTGGTACAATCACAGCTCATCACAGCCTTGACTTTCCTTGGCTCAGGTGATCTTCCCACCTCATTCTCACAAGTAACTGGAACTACAGGTATGTGCCACCACACCCAGCTAATTTTTGTATTTTTAATAGAGATGGGGTTTCTAGAGATGGGGTTTCGTCATGTTGCCCAGGCTGGTCTCAAACTCCTAGGTTCAAGCGAACTATCCACCTGGGCCTCCCAAAGTGCTGGGATTACAGGCAAGAGCCACCATGCCCAGCCAAAATCCTATCTTGAAGGGACCCAATTTATTCCAGGAGAAACTCTCCTGGAACAATGACTGAGACATACCCTATTAAAGTTGTGGAACTTTAATCAAGGTGACATCAACAAGAAAGCAGACTAGGAGGTCCTAATGCTTATCTTTCCATAAAAACAACAATTAAACAATCACCTACTGACGAAAATAGCTCTGGGATTGTTCCAGATTACAAAGAAGAAACTGCAGCAAACCAGTGGAGCACAAAAGGAAAGATGCCCATATAGAAAAGCATAGCAAACATTTTATTCACATTATCTTATCCCCCAGTTCATCACAGCTCAGCACCAAGATGGATCCCCTTGGCTGTGACCTCCTCCCAGTGGGAAAAAACAGACTAGAGGGATTCTGGCAACCTTTGCCACCAAAGACTTCAGCAGTCCTTACTACAGCTGCAAACACCTGCAGCTTTTGCCACCAAGGACCACCCTTCTCCCCAGTTTTTGCCAACATTGATATCAGCTGATGGAGCTGATCTGAGTCCATGCCACTATGCCCTCCAAGAGGAGTAGCTACCACCGCAGCCCCCTTGCAGCTGGAGCTGGCATTCTCATACCTATCTGTAGATTAATGTCTTTCCCCACTGAAGCCAGTCCACAAAGTCTGGAAGAGGTGACTGCTCCCTCAAATATTCAGACATCCCTGCAAGGCTATAAGGAACACAAAAATTCAAGAAAACATGACACCATCAAAGGAACACAATAATTTTCTAGTAACTAACCTTAAAATGATGGAGATGCTAGCTCGGCGCGGTGGCTCAAGCCTGTAATCCCAGCACTTTGGGAGGCCAAGGCGGGCGGATCACGAGGTCAGGAGATCGAGACCATCCTGGCTAACACGGTGAAACCCCGTCTCTACTAAACATACAAAAAATTAGCTGGGCGTGGTGGCGGTCACCTGTAGACCCAGCTACTCAGGAGGCTGAGGCAGGAGAATGGTGTGAACCCGGGAGGCAGAGCTTGCAGTGAGCCGAGATCACGCCAATGTACTCCAGCCTGGGCAACAGAGCGAGACTCCATCTCAAAAAAAAAAAAAAAAAAGATGGAGATCTATGAATTTCCTAACAAAAAGTTCAAAATAATTGTTTTAAAGAAGCTCAGTGAGCTATATGAGAGTAAAGATAGACAATTCAATGAAATGCAAAAAATAACACAAGAACAAAATGAGTTCAACAAACAGGAATACTAAAGAAGAACCAAACAGAAATTCTGGAGCTGATGAATACAATAAATGACATGAAAAATGCAATACAGAAATTAAACGGCAGACTCAATCAAGCAGAAAAAAGAATCTGTAAACTCAAAAACGGATCATTTAGGCTGCGTCCAGTGGCTCATGCCTGTAATCCCACTAAAAAATACAAAAATTAACTGGGCGTGATGGCATTCACCTGTAGTCTCAGCTACTCGGGAGGCTGAGGCAGGAGAATCGATTGAACCTGGGAGGCAGAGGTTGCAGTGAGCCAAGATTGCGCTGCTGCACTCCAGCCTGGGCAACAAAGCAAGATTCCATTTCAAAACAAAACAAAAAAACAAAAGAATATCAGCTGATTTCTCAACAGAAACTTTGAAAGCCAGGAGAGAGGGAGAAGATGTATTCAAAGTACTGAAAGAAAAAGACTGCCAATCAAGGATAAATTGTATTTTAAAAATAAAGAGGTAAAGCATTTCTCAGACAAACAAAAATGAAGGTAGGTAGTCACCACTAGACCTTACAAGAAATGTTTAAGGGAGTTCTTAAAATTGACATGAAAACATGCTATACAGCAAAGTGAAAACGTGAAAGCATAAGTCTCCTAAGTAAAGGTAAATATATAGACAAATACAGAATGTAGCACTGTAATGGTGGTGTTTAAGTTACTTTTAACTCTAATAAAAGTTAAAAGATAAAAATTGTCAATGGGTATACAATATAAAAAGAAGCAAGCTGGGTGTGGTGGCTCACACCTGTAATCCCAGTGACTCAAGAGGCTGAGACAGGAGGGTTCCTTGAGGCTAGGAATTTGAGACTGGTCTGGGCAACATAGCAAGACACCATCTCTAAAAAAATAAATAAATTGGCCTGGCGTGATGGCTCATGCCTGTAATCCCAGCACTTTGGGAGGCCAAAGTGGGCGGATCACGAGGTCAGGAGATTGAGACCATGGTGAAATCCCGTCTCTACTAAAAGTACAAAAAATTTGCCGGGCGCAGTGGCGGGCACCTGTAGTCCCAGCTATTCAGGAGGCTGAGGCAGGAGAACGGCATGAACCAGG
>NW_012104254.1:648208-736233 GCF_000951045.1 Mandrillus leucophaeus
AGCCTGGGCGACAGAGCAAGACTCCGTCTCAAAATAAATAAATAAATAAATAAATAAATAAATAAATAAATATTAACTGGATGGAGGGTTGTGCCCATAGTCCCAGTTACTTGTGAGACTGAGATAGGAAGATTGCTTGAGCCCAGGAGTTTGAGGCTGTAGTGAGCTATGACTGTGCCCCTGCACTCCAGCCTAGGTAACAGCAAGCTCCCATCTCTGAAAGAATAAAAATAAATACATTTATAAATATAAAAGAAAACAAACTCTGACTACAAGAACGTAAAGTGTTGTAGGGGAAGTAAAAGTGTAGTTTTTGTGTGCATTTGAAATAGTTATCAACTTAAAGTAGGTGGTTACAACTACAAGATATTTTATGCAAGCCTTGAACTAATTGCAAAGAAAAAAACCTACAATTGGTACCTGAAAGATACAGAGAAAATAATCAAAGCAAATCACTACAAAAAATTAAATAACAAAAAAAGCAAGTGAAAAAGAGAGAGAGAGAAAAAAAACACTTTAAAACGACGGAAAACACTTAACAAAATGGCAATATTAAGTCCCTATCTATCAATAATCACTTTTTGAGATGGAGTTTTGCTCTTGTTGCCCAGGCTGGAGTGCAATGGCACAATCTCAGCTCATTGCAACCTCCACCTCCCGGGTTCAAGCAATTCTCCTGCCTCACCCTTCCAAGTACCTGGGATTACAGGTGTGCACCACCACGCCTAGCTAATTTTTTTTATTTTTAGTAGCAACAGGTTTCACGATGTTGGCCAGGCTGGTCTCGAACTCTTCACTTCAGGTGATCCACCTGCCTCAGCCTCCTAAAGTGCTGGGATTACAGGCATGAGCCACCACACCCGGCCTATAATCACTTTAAATGTAAATGGATTAAAATCACCAATCAAAAGGTATAGAATCGCTGAATGGATAAAACAACAGGATTCAGTGCTGCCTCGTCTACAAAAGACTCATTTAAGATTTGAAGACACATGTAGTCTGAAAGTGATGGGATGAAAAAAGACATGTTATGCAAATGGTAACTGAAAGCGACAAGGGGTAGCTATTCATATATCAGATAAAATAGACCTTAAGTCTAAAACTGTCTCTAGAGACAAAGAAGGTCATTATATAATGTTAAATTATACATTTACCTATATAATTTATATGTATTATACATTTACATGTCTGATGGAAAATCAATAAACAGTTGACTTAAAGAACATTCTAGACCAAATGCTCTTAACAGACATAACTTTCCACCCAAAAGCAGAAGAATACACATTCTTCTCAAGCGTGCATAGAGCATTCTATAAGATATATCACATCTTAGGATTCCAAACAAGTCTTAATAAATTTAAGAAAATCTAAATCATTCCAAGTATTTTTTCCAACCGCATGGGATAAAACTAGAAATGAATAACAGCAGGAAAACAAGAAAATTCACAAATATACGGAAACTAACAACATGCTTTTGAACTTGAAGTCAAAGAGGAAATCGAAAGGGAATTTAAAAGGGATCTCAAGACAAATGAAAATTAAAACACAATATACAACATCTTATGTGATGCAGCAAAAGCAGTACTAAGATGGAAGTTTATAATGATAAAGGCCTACATCAAAAAAGAAGAAAAATTAACCAAGCCCAAAGTCAGGAGAAGGAAGGAAATAATAAAAATTAGGGCAGAAATAAATCAAATAGGAAATGAAAAAAAACAGGAAAAAGCAAACTAAAACTTGGTTTTTGAAAAGATAAAACAAAACTGACAAACCTCTAGTTATACTAAGAAAAAAAGAACACTCAAATAGATAAAAGCAGAAATGAAAGAATAAACATTACAATGGATGCCTCAGAAATAAAAAACACCATAAGGGACTATTATAAACAATCATATGCCAACAAACTGGATAACCTAGAAGACACAAAAAAATTTGTAGACATATAACCTACCAAAACAGAATCAAGAAAAGGTGGAAAGCCTGAATAGACCAAAAACAAATAAGGAGATTGACTCATAATCAAAAACCTCCCAACAAAGAAAAACACAGGACCAAATAGCATTGTTAGTGAGTTTTACCAAACATTCAAAAATAATTAATATCAATTTTTGTAAAACTCTTCCAAAAAAGAGCAGAGATAACACTTCGAAACTCGTTTTATGAGGCTAGCATCACCCTGATACCAAAACCAGACACAAACACTACAAGGAAAGCAAGATACGGGCCAATATCCCTGATTAACAAAGATGCTAAAATCCTCAAGAAAATACTATCAAACGACTGGGTGCAGTGGCTCGTGCCTGTAATCCCAGAACTTTGAGAGGCCGAGGTGGGAGGATCACGAGGTCAAGAGATAGAGATCATCACGGTCAACATGGTGAAACCCCGTCTCTACTAAAAATACAAAAAGTAGCTGGGTGTGGTGGTGTGCACCTGTAGTCCCAGCTACTTGGGAGGCTGAGGCAGGAGAATTGCTTGAATCCAGGAGGCGGATGTTGCAGTGAGCCAAGATCGCACCCACTGCACTCTAGCCTGGGGACAGAGCAAGAATCCGTCTCAAAAGAGAAAAAAAAAAAAAGGAAATACCATAAAACTGAGTCAAATAGCACATTGAAAAGATTAGACCATGACCAAGTGACATTTATCCCTGGGATTCATAGATAGTTCAAGTTATGCAAATCAATCAATGTGATACAACGCATTAACAAAATGAAAGGAATAAAACACTATCATCTCAATAGACACAGGAAAAGCATTTGTCAAAATTCAACATCCATTTGTTTTTAAAACTCTCAGCAAAATATGTATAGAAGAAACTTATTTCAATACAATAAGGATCATATATGAAAAGCCCACAGCTAACATCATATTCAAAGCTTTCCCTCTAAGACCTGGTGAAAGGCAAGGATGCTTGCTCTCACCACTTCTTTTCAACATACTAAGTTCCTTAACTTAAACCAAAACAGGCAAAAGACTTGCACATTGAAAACTGTAAAACATTGATGAAGGAAATTCAAGAAGACACAGATAAATGGAAAGATCCTGTGCTCATGCCTTGTAAGAATTAATACTGTTTAAATATTCATATTATCCAAAATGATCTACAGATTCGATGCAACCTCTATCAAAATCCCAGTGGAATTATTACATTAATAGAAAAGCAATTCTAAAATTCACATGGAACCACAAAACTCTGAATAGCCAAAGTATCTTGAGCAAGAAGAACAAAGCTAGAGGCATCACACTTTCTGATTTTGACATACATTACAAAGCTACAGTAATCAAAAGGGCATGATACTGGCATAAAAACAGACATATAAACCCATGAAACAAAATAGAGTGCCCAGAAATAAATCCACACATCTATGGTCAACTAGATATTTGACAAGGATACCAAGAATACACATTGGTGAAAGAATGGTCTCTAATAAATGGTATTGGAAAAACTGGATATCCATGTGCAGAAGAAATTGGACCCTTATCTCACACCAAATACAAAAATCAACTCAAAATGGATCAAAGACTTGACTACTAGACTACTAAAGAATCCATAAAACTACTAGTAGAAAAAAATAGAGAAAAGTTTCTTGACTTTGGTCTGGGCAATACTTTTTTGGATGACACAAAGAGGCAACAAAAGCAAAAACAGAGAAGTAGGGTTGCATTAAACTAGAAATCTTCTGCACTGCAAAAAAAAAAAAAAAAAAAAAATCAACAGAGTGGAAATGCAGCCGATGGAATGAGAGAGAATATTTGTGAACCATGTATCTAATATTCAAAATATATAAGAAACTCACACAACTAAATAGCAAAAACAAAACAAAAAGAAAATGAAAGCAACCCAACTGAAAAATAGTCAAAGGATCTGAACAAACGTTTCTCAAAAAAAATATAAATTTAGCCAACAAGCACATAAAAAGGTGTTCAACTTTACTAATCATAAGGAAATTACAAATCAAAATTAAAATGAGATAACACCTCACACCTGTTAAAATCACTATTATCAAAAAGACAAGAAGATAAGTGTTGGCAAGAATGTGGAAAAAGAGAACCATTGTACACTGTTGGTGGGAATGTAAATTGGCACAGCAGTTATGGACAAATGAAAAACAGAACTACCTTATGATCCAGCAATCCCAATTCTTGGTATATATTCAAAATGAAATCAGTATGTTGAAGAGATTTCCACACTTCCATGTTCATTTCAGCATTATTCACAATAGTCAAGATATGGAAACAATAGTCAAGATATGGAAACAATCAAAATGTATGTGCATTATATATTACATGTATACATTCCATTACATATGCTTCAATGCATATGTATAATGGAGTATTATATATGTAATACATTATGTATATAATATTCCATTATATACACTTGTATATGTATATATGTATTCCTATATAATCCATTATATATACAATGTATATCATAGATATTATATATAATGGAATACTATTCAGTATTTAAAAATAAAGAAATCCAGCTAGGCATGGTGGCATAGGCCTGTAATCCCAGATATTTGGGGGGCCGAGGTAGGAGGATCGCTTGAGCCCAGGAGTTTGAGGCTGCAGTATGCTATGATTGTGCCTGTGAAGACCTCCTGCACTCCAGCCTGGGGAGCATAGCTAGACCTCGTATCTAAAAAAATTTTTTTTTTCAATGAGAAAAGAAGAAGGAAATCCTGCCATTTGTGACTGCATGGATGAATCTGGAAAACATGCTAAACAAAATAAGTCAGATGCAGAAAGGCAAATACTGCATGATCTCACTTGTATGTAGAATATAAAATAGTAAAATTCACAGAAGCAGAGAACAGAATAGTTTTGCAAGACGAATAAGCTCTGGAGCGCTAATGTACAACAAAGTGACTATAATTAACAATACATCATTTTATGCTTGAAATTTGCTAAGACGGCAGATCTTAAGTGTTCTCACCACAAAAAAAAGAAATTGATAACTATATGAGGCAATGGATACGTTAATCAGCTTGATTGAGATTATTATTTCACAGTGTGCACTTTAATTACATACAAGTTTTATTTGTGAAGTACACCTCAATAAAGCTGGAGAAAAAAAATAAAGATAAAGTTGCTAAACTTCAAAGATAAAAACAATCATTTAAAAAGATAAAACAATTTAACCCAGGAAGAAATAAAGCTAGCTTTAGACTTCTCCGTAGCAATGTTAAATACTAGAAAGTCTTCAAAGAAAAAAGATGTGATCCAAAGATGTCATCTAATTGTTGCTTAAGTGCACAAGCATAATTACGACAAAGTTTTGAGATGCATATTGTTCCCCTGAGTGCTACTTTATGATTCTCTCAGATTAAAAAAAACATAGTCCAAACAAAAGATAACCCGAGAAACGACTATAGAGGACTAGAAGGAAGCAATGGATATATTTGTCTAAGAGGAAAACAATATGGGGTAATAAAAATTTATTATTATTATTATTATTATTTTTTTTTTAAGATGGACTCTCGCTCTGTCACCCAGGCTGGAGTGCAGTGGCACAATCTCGGCTCATTGCAACCTCCACCTCCTGGGTTCAAGTGATTCTCCAGCCTCAGCCTCCCGAGTAGCTGGGACTACAGGCACGTGCCACTATGCCTGGCTAATTTTTATAGTTTTAGCAGAGACAGGGTTTCACCATGTTGGCCAGGCTGGTCTCAAACTCCTGACCTCAGGTGATCCCCCTGCTTTGGCCTCCCAAAGTGCTAGGATTACAGGCGTGAGCCATGGTGCTCAGCCCAATAGTCCTATGATTAAAACAATAAACTATTTATATTTAAGTAAATATTGTTAAAACAGCAAATATATCTTAAAGCATCCATAGGAAATGTATAAAAATTCAGCATGTATTAAGCCATAAAGAAAATCTCAATAAGTTGCAGAAGGGAAAAGGTGGACAACTCTGATCAAAATGTGGTAAGAGTAGAAATTAATATCAATACCAGACTACACAAAGCCTCTACCACCACTACCCGGGAATGTGAAAAGTAGGAGCTCTCTTAAGTAATAGGTAAAATTCAAACTGAAATTACAAGCTATATAGAAAATAACTATGAAAAACTGTATCAGAACCAATGAGGTACTAAAGCCATGCTTAGGGTAATGTTTTAACTGTAAAATACTTCTATTAATAAAAAAAGAAAGATGTACGAATTAATAAATTAAAAAACCTACCAATTAATATAAGGGAACGAGAAGAAGATAATTAATGGAGATGTCAGATCTTAATAACTTCAAAAACATAAAAAGAGTAAAACTATTAACTATATGCAAGAGCTATTTTTTAGGAACACAGTAACAATATAATATAAACTGTTGTGACCTTAACAACAACAACAACAACAAAAATAGAGAAAGTACAAATACACAGAATGATAAATGAAAAGGGAGAAATAGTTCTTATGTAGAAGTAGACAAAGAATCCAGTGACCTTGCTCACCCCTGTTACAGAGAGCTGCTATTATCTGTGAAAATAAAGTGGAAAACAGGGATGAATAGATGAATGGACTTTGAAGAGAAGTTATAGTCTTTGTTTCAACAATAAGGAGTGTCTTATTCAATACATTATTTAGGTGTACTATAGCTAGATACATATAATTTGCCAAAACTGACTCCAGAAGAGACAGAAAATCCAAATGGACCAGTTACCACAAAGGAAATACAGTTGTTTCGCAGAAAATTCATAAAGGAACAGAAAATTCCAAAGTTTTAAAAACCGTTTCGAAGTATATTAAAAGAAAGAAATGTTCTAAATTATTCTCTGTCTCTCTCTTTCTTCCTGAGACTGGTCTTCCTCTGTCATCTAGGCTGGAGTGGAGTGGGGTGATCATAGCTCACTGTAAACTTGAACTCCTGGGCTCCAGTGATCCTCCCACCTCAGCCTCTCCTCCTGAGTAGCTGGCATATCAGATGAGTGCCACTGTGTGTGGCTAACTTTTTAAAATTTTTTTGTAGAGACAGGGTTCTCACTATGTTGGCCAGGCTGGTCTCAAGCTCTGGCCTCAACAGGTCCTCTTGCCTTGGCCTCTCAAAGTGCTGAGAGTAGGGGTGTGAGCCACCATGCCTGGCCTAAATTATTTTAATAACCCAATATTCGCATTATAAAGCCACATGACGCAATCTCACTTATGACTGTGGATACAACGTTTCTAAAACCAAATCAAACAAAACAAAACTGCAGAAGTATTTAGTAGCATAGTAAAATTATAAGCCCAAGTAAGGTTTATTTTTAAAATGCAAGGATAATTTAAAGTAGAGTGATTCATTGCTATAATGGATATAAGGAGAAAAAATCATAATATAGTTTCTATATTCTATCTATATTCTATATCTATATTAGAATATATTCTATTAGAATCTATTAGAATATATTCTATTTCTATCAAAAAGGCATTTGATAACATTCAACAGTTACTATTTGTTGAAGAAAATTAACCTCCCAATAAAATAATAGGAATAAAAGGAAATGTCCTTGGCATGTAAGACACAGTAACCTAAACCCGAAAGCTAGCATTATGCTGAATGGATAAATACTAGAAGCATCCTCATCAAAGTCAGGAACAAGTCAAGGATATTCTAGACATTTAACACATGATAATTTAAGACTATCCTAGAGGTAGTAGCTAAATTCAATTAGAGACAAAAACAAGTTAAGATGGCGTATAATTATCGTAATTTGAAGATGATATGATTATACATTTGGAAAATCCAAGAAAATTGACTATTACAAACAATAAGATAATAAAATAAAGTTGTTACCTACAAAATGATTATATAACAGTGAACATATACGTTGCTCTCCCTAAACCAGTCAGAGTGTTTCAATGGGATGGGCTCACACTGCAGTTAGCATTAAGGCAAATCACATGTAAACAGCTTGGAATGGACTGTCTTCCACTCCCCTGACCCCCCTAAATTTAAGGGCTGTTTACAGGGAAAAGGAGAAATGGATACTGGATGGAAAATAACACATGTCCACTCAACCAAAGAAGGATTAGACATTTTGGTTAAGATTAGGAGCCAGTGCTAATCTCTTCTCACAAAATGGGGCTAAAAGAAATAGTATACTGGTTACTAAACAAAGATATTTAAAGAGAAGCTAGCAAGAATAGTAAAAGTGCTAGGATTTTTATTTCCTGCAGTAATATTTAAAACGAAGTAATTGTGTCTCAAATCCTGATAAATCATAACAGGCTGCGTTACCTGTTCCATCTTCCTGCCTTTCCTCCCCTGTGGTTTATTTTTTCTTTTGGCACATAAAATTGTCCAGATGAGCCATCTAGGAAGGGTACGTTAATTTAACTGGGCATATGTGAGCATTAAAGGCTTGTGACACACATTGTTACATAAAGAATGCTGAATGCTTGTATGCTGTAATGAATGTGTGAGGCCAGTAACATTTTAATGGACACATCATTTGGTAATTGTAGATTATTGGATCCCAAATACCTTGCTCATTAACAGGTGCTCATATATTTCAGTTACTCTTATTCTCCTTGGTTGGTTTAAAACAATACTTTTTAAGAAAGCCTAATTAGAGGTCTTCTGAAGTTTTAGCCAAGATGACTTTAAAAATAGCAATAATTATATAGCATTGACAATATTTTCATGATTCACAAATACAGAAGTTTAATAATTGCTTTTAGAAGTTTACTTTGGCTAAGCATTTTTAAAAACAAGTTGCTTTGAGTGTCAGAAAGATAATTGGGAATTTATTTTTCAGAATGAATTGTTCTTCACTAGATTAAAATTCAATATCTGTTAACATTACATAGAAAATAGAATTTTTATGATCCACCACCAGCTTGACTGAATTATAGTAATATGGCAGTGGAGAGATGACAGGTATCATTTGTGTGTGGGAAGCATTTGGCAACATGTTTTGATGCATTTCATTCCGACACTTTCCTCCAATAGGTATTACTAGGTTTAGGATGATAATTTTTTAAAGTTCTATTAAACATTTTTAAAGATAAAAGGGCTAAAATAAATTTGTGGTAATAATTCAGGAAGATGAAATAAACATGGAGCTTGCGAAAGCAGATAATGTAACTGTTGTTTGTATTTTAAAGCCTCAACCTTTAAATTACAAATATGTAATCTCATAGAAAACATGCATTTGTAATACACATTTATATTGTAGTTAATACACATACTAGTTTGATACATTAAAATGATTATAATACTGTTTCAAATGCAGAATATAAAAATTATTACATGATAAACACATACTAATTCACACTCAAAAATTTTATTTTTAACATGATCTAAAATACTATTTTTTCTCACTCAACCCTTTTAAAAGGCACAAAATAAGGAAGAGACAATGATAAACACATTTGGTTGAAACTAAAATAAGAATACAGTATTTTTAAACAATCAGTTTTTTTTGAATAGTTGACGCAAGCACTTTATGGTAGATAAAAAAAGATAAAGTAAAAAAGATAGCTCTTTTTCTTTGCTGCTGCCAGGTGTCCAGCTCTTCTCCCTGGAGGATACACTATTACCAGTTTTTTTTTTTCTTTCCGGAACTGTTCAATGCAAAGAAGCTAATGAATGGGTAGAAATAATATAAACAGTATCACTGTACACATGTTTTTTTTAACTGAAGAACACCTTTGGGAAAATATTCCATATTAATGCCCATAGAAATACCATATTCCTTTTTAACATTTGTGTAGTATTCCATTGAATGATGCACCATAACTTTCACTTCCTGTATTAGTCAGGGTTCTCCAGAGAAACAAAACAAGAGGACATGTGTATACATATAAAATTTTCTTTTAAGGGAGTTACAGAGGCTGGCAATTCCTAAATCAGCAGGATGGGGTAGTAGGTTGGAGAAGAGCTACTTCTCTACAGGGAACAGCCAATGTTGCAGTTCAAATCTGAAGGCCAACTGCTGGCAGAATTCCTTCTTGCTTGGGGAAGGTCAGTCTCTGTTCTCTTCAGGTCTTCAGTTGATTAGATGAGGCCCACCCATGATATGGAGCACAATCTTCTTTACTCAGAGTTCGCCAATTTAAATATTAAATGTCATCCAAAAACACCCTCACCAAAACATCAGAATAATGTTTAACCAAATATCTGGGCACCATGGCCCAGCAACATAAAATTAATCATCACAGTTCCCTATCAATGGCTAGTCTGTTTATAATTGTTGGCTAATATATTGTGTATTCTAACACATACACATTTCACAGATACACAAGTATATTACAGATTAAATTCCTAGAAGTGGAAATGCTAACAGTCCATGGGTGTATGCTTTTAACATTTTGATAAATATTGCTAAATTGTGTTTTGAAGTGCTTGTACCAGTTTATATTTAGAAGGATGAGAGTGTCGGTTTTCCTGTCCTTTCCAACACAGTGCTACGAAATTTTTTAATCTGCTATTTGGATGGGTATGATATGAATCAGGTAACTAATAAGAAGGCATAGCCCGGTGCGGTGGCTCACGCCTGTAATCCCAGCACTTTGAGAGGCTGAGGCGGTTGGATAACGAGGTCAGGAGTTTGAGACCAGCCTGACCAACATGGTGAAACCCCATCTCTACTAAAAACACAACAATTAGCTGGGCGTGGTGGTGCACGCCTGTAATCCTAGCAGGGCATTAGAAGTAGGAGAATCACTTGAACCCGAGAGGTGGAAGTTGCATGAACTGAGATCACGCCATTGCACTCCAGCCTAGGCGACAGAGCGAGACTCTGCATCAAAACAAAAACAAAAACAAAAGAGAAGAAGGCATTGTATGTATTTTAGCAAGGATATTTCCCATCACGTATGCAGATTCAGGAAGTACATAGTAATGTTATCATAAT
Organism: Mandrillus leucophaeus; assembly: GCF_000951045.1. Classification (NCBI taxonomy): domain Eukaryota; kingdom Metazoa; phylum Chordata; class Mammalia; order Primates; family Cercopithecidae; genus Mandrillus; species Mandrillus leucophaeus. The sequence continues at coordinate 659,049 of NW_012104254.1, forward strand.
AATGATGTGATGGAATGTAGAATTCAATTTATTTTAGTATTAACATTAGTGCTAAGAGGTTATAAATGAACCAAAATTCTTTATTTATCATTAAGAATCTGATACAGGCATTTACATTTTTCAGTTATACTTTGCTATGGTCTGAATGTTTGGGTCCTCCCAAAATTCATACTATATGTTAAAATCCTAACATCATGTGATGGATGGCATTGGGGGGCGGGACCTTTGAGAGATTATTAGGTCATGCAGATGGATCACTCAAGAATGGGATAAGTGCCTGATATGTATGGTTTGGATCTGTGGCCCCACCAAATCTCATGTTTAACTGTAATCCCCAGTGTTGGAGGTGGGGCCTTGTGGAAGGTCATCAGATCATGGGAGTGGTTTCTCATTAATGGTTTAGCAGCATTTCCTCGGTACTGTTCTTGTGACAGTGAGTAGGTGAGTTAGAGTGAGATCCGGTTGTTTAAAAGTGTGTAGCATCTCCCCCTTCTCTCTCTCCTCCTCTTGCTCTGGCCATGTGAATTGTGGCTCCCACTTTGCCTTCACCATGATTGCAAGTTCCCTGAGGCCTCCACAGAAGCTGATGCCACTGTGCTTCTTGTACAGCCTGCAGAACCGTAAGCCAATTAAACCTCTTTTCTTTATAAATTATCCAGTTTCAAGTATTTCTATATAGCAGTGTGAGAACTGGGAATGGACTAATACAGTGCCCTTATTTTTTTTTTTTTTTTTTTAGACGGAGTCTCGCTCTGTCGCCCAGGCTGGAGTGCAGTGGCCGGATCTCAGCTCACTGCAAGCTCCGCCTCCCGGGTTCACGCCATTCTCCTGCCTCAGCCTCCCGAGTAGCTGGGACTACAGGCGCGCGCCACCTCGCCCGGCTAGTTTTTTGTATTTTTTAGTAGAGACGGGGTTTCACCGTGTCAGCCAGGATGGTCTCGATCTCCTGACCTCGTGATCCACCCGTCTCGGCCTCCCAAAGTGCTGGGATTACAGGCTTGAGCCACCGCGCCCGGCCTACAGTGCCCTTATAAAAGCAGCCTGAGAGAAACTCCTTGCCCCTTCAACCATTTGAGAGCACAGCAAGAAGGCAGCATCTGTGAGCCAGAAGATGACCCCTCCAAATCTGCCTTGAACTTGGACCTCCCAGCCTCCAGAGCTGGAAAAGATAAGTTTCTGTTGTTGTAAGCTAACCACTTTATGGTATTTTGTTATAATAGCCTGAATGAATTAAAACATACTTTAAGGGATAACCCACATACTTGGGGAATATTTACAAATTTGGAAATTCAGTAAAGTTCTCAGGATAGATACCCTGTTTTAACATTAAAGATGAAAGATCAGAATCAAAGGAGATAGATTTAATAGGCATTTGGAAAATCAGTTCAATAGGAAATTATTAGATAGAAACCACCTCAATGTCCACTGAAAGATGAGTGGACTGGACAAAGTGTTTCAAGCCTGTAGTCCTGGCACGTTGGGAGGTTGAGGCAGGTGGACTGCTTGAGCTCAGGAGTTCAAGACCAGCCTGGGCAACATGGCAAGATTTTACCACTACAAAAACAAAAAACAAAAAAAAAACCACACACACGAAAAATTAGCTGGGTGTGATGGTGTGTGCCTGTAGTCTCAGCTACTCGAGAGGCTGAAGTGGCAGAATCTCTTTAGCCCAGGGAACAGAGGTTGCAGTGAACCATGATTGCACCACTGAACTCCAGCCTGAGTGACAGAACAAGATCTTGTCGAAAGAACAAAGAAAGAAAGAAAGGAAGGAAGGAAGGAAGGAAGGAAGGAAGGAAAAGTAGATAAAGAAAATGTGGTATGTAACATACAATGGAAGACTAGCCTTAAAAAAGAAGGAAATCTTGTCATTTGTGACAACATAAATGGCCTGGAAGATATTACACTAAGTGAAATAAGCAAGTCACAAAAAGGCAAATGCTGCATAATTTCTTTTATGTGAGGCACCTAAAATAGTTGACTTGTGGAAGCGGAGAAGAGAATAGTGGTTGCCAGGGGCTGAGGGAGGGAGGGAATGTCTGTTCAATGAATATAAAATTTCAGTTATGCAAGATGAATTATCATGCACTTAAAATTTTGTTAAGAGAACAGATTTTGTATGAAGTGTTCTTACCATAATACAAGTAAAATAAAATAACGTAACATAAAATAATTAGATTTACAGGTGAAGAAGGGGGAGGAGTTGGGAATGATGACCTCCATTCTCTTACTATTCTGGCTTTGGAGATTGGTGGGAATTCATCTCTGAAGGAATCATTTTGAAGAAATACCAAGTTGTGGACAGATTTCAGATTCCTCCTATTGTTCTGTCGCTAGTTACTTACACTGTTGTCTTCAATGACTCAGCACATAGAAGTTCCCAGAAGCAGAATTATGGTGCCTTCTGACCTCCTGGACCTCTAGAATTCCCCTTGCCCCTCACCCCTCGCCCCTGGGGTTTGGGAACTCTGAGGCTCTTCTCTGTTCAGTGACATATGACTCACAACAAAGGTGAAACTCATAAGGAGTTTAGAGTCTTCTTCCTTCTCTCCCTCCTTTCTTCTTTCCCCACTTCACTTTCTTCCCTTCCTCCCCATTTCCTTCCTTTCTTTTTAGTACTTTTCTTTCTGCCTTTCATTCAACACCTTTACCGAGGACCTTCATAATCCAGGTAATGTGTTAGGTTCTGATCATACAGAGATGAATAAGATGCAAAAGTTACAGTTCCTTGAGGAACTGATAACTTCAAAAAGAAAAATGCAAATCAGTCACTTCTCAACATTCTTTATTTGTGTATTATCTGCTTTGTGGTAGCTGTTGAAATATTTTATTCTAGTAGCCAAAATTTGTTTTTAAAATATAGAAGTATAAACGAGCAACATAAGGAATATATTTTCAACAAGAAAATGCTCAGAGCTCACCCTATTATGAATAGCTCTTTTGTTACATAATATTTCAGACATTTCCATCAGGTTTCACCAGAGGTTTGATCTGTGATTAACATAGTATCTTAAGTAAATTATATAACAGTTATGAAATTTATAATTTCAATGACCATTACATTGAATCTATAATTAAATAATAAATATCTACTACTATACTGATTATTTAATTAGTTACTGTTCCTTTATCTAGGAAGGCATTATTATATCACTATGCTGTCTTATAGTTTAATAAATTGTTCATCTAAAATCTTATGCTAATTATGCTAATTTTGCTTACTATTTAGAAGAGGTACAACTTTTTTTTTGTTTTTTTTTTTTGAGAGAGGGTCTCACTGTGTCACACAGGCTGGAGAGTAGTGGTGCAGTTGATCATGGCTCACTGCAGCCTCGAACTCCTGGGCTCAAGCGATTCTTCTGCCTTCTGCCTCAGCCTCCCAGGTAGCTGTGGCTACAGGCACTTACCATCATGCCCAGTTAATTTTTAAATTATTTTGTAGCGATAAGACCTTGCTGTGTTGCCCAGGCTGATCTTGAGCTCCTGGCCTCAGGCAGTCCTCTTGCCTCCTGCCTTGGCCTCCCGAAGTGCTGGGATTATAGGTGTGAGCCACTGCACCTGGCCAAGGAGGTACAAGTCTTAATAAAACTGCAATCAAAATTATACAGAACAGAATGGGGACATTCAGAAAGTCTAAGCTTATTCTCCTGTTCCATTATGGACACTCTAGAAGACATTGAGGAGGTTCTTTCCTGTGTCTCTTTTTCCACAAGTCAATTTAGATTAATCATTATCATCATTTTGTGACTTTGAAAATCTAGGGTTTCAGAATAAAGGGTTAAATAACTTTATACATTTGAAAAGAAATAAATTTAAAGAAATTTATTATTTCTTTCTTTTCTTTCTTTTTTTTTTTCTTTTAAGATGGAATATTGCTCTGTTGCCCAGGCTGGAGTGAAATGACGCCATCTCAGCTCACTGCAGCCTCCGCCTCTTGGGTTCAAGTGATTCTCCTGCCTCAGCCTCCTGAGTAGCTAGGATTATAGGCCCGTGCCATCATGCCTGGCTAATTTTTGTATTTTTAGTAGAGACTGGGTTTAGCCATGTTGGCCAGGCTGGTCTCGAACTCCTGATCTCAAGTGATCCACCAACTTTGGCCTCCCAAAGTGCTGGGATTACAGGCATGAGCCACCGTGCCTGGCCAAAATTTATTGTTTCTGATTCATAGAAAAGTGTTAACATCAAATTATTTTTTAAATTACGTTAATGGTGAAAAAGATAATAGAAATTTCCTTGTCATAAAATTAAATTTTGTTTCTTTTTTAAGGAAGTAAAATATATTAAGGTATTACATTTAAATACAACTTTTATACGGCAATAGCAATGGATGAATCTCCATTTCATTTCAATAGAAACTATACAATTTGGTTTCCTATTGCGAGGGCTTTAAATCATGATACTTAAAAACAGTCTTATTTTCCTAGTTGCAAAAAGCTCTGTTAATCAGAAAATGCACTCTTCTGTTCACAGAAACAGATGGTATGTAATATTTGACCTTCTCAGAGAAAATAGAATTTAAAAATACTTGAACAAGGGTACAAACATATGAATTTTGAAATGCTGCAGGTGAATACACAATTTCTAGTTAAAAGCTCTCTTAGAATACATCTCTCATCAAATACTAGGCCTTGCTTGGGATAAAGGAAATCATTCATTGGAGTACTCTGCTTCTCTTTCACATCTCTTGGGAAAAGAGAAGGAAAATCAGACAATGAGAAAACGAAGAAAGCAAACTCTAACCATCAAGGTTTCAAATGTGTAGTAGACATACATTGGGTTGACCACCCAGTTCACAATGCTTCTCCAAATGGCTATATTTTTCCTACTTATCCCACCCCACATTTGGGAAAATGTTCATCTTCCCCTTGCTCTGAATTGGAGGTTCCATCCTGTTACTGATATAACTCCCAGCCCCTGAAGAGATATGCATATGACTCAAGAAGGGCTAATCACTTGGCCATTGTGATTGGTCCAAGGGGTGCATGTATGAATTAGTCTATGCCAATCAGTCTCCTTCCCAGAGATTTTCCAAACTGGGGCTAGGAGGAAGCACTTCCTTTCTGTTTGGTTGCTAAGCTATGAGGCTAAGTTTGGATCCATCACAGGCCATGTTTCCAGTCTTACACAGATGGCAGACCCAAAATCATAAAGCTAAAAATCAGAGAGAAGCAGATTCAAGCATAGAGAGAGAAAGAGAGAGAGAAGACATTTAAATTATCACTTCACACCCATCAGGATGGATGGCTACTATATTAAAAACAGTGTTGATAAGGATGTAGAGAAATTGAAACCCTGTTGGTGGGAATGAAAAATGGTGCAGCTACTGTGGAAACCAGTATGGTGATTCCTCAAAAAATTAAAAATAGAGCTACCATATGATCCACCAATTCTACTTCTGGGTATATATCCAAAAGAATTGCAAGCAGAGTCTTGAAGAAATAGTTGTACACTCATGTTATCAGCAGGATTATTTCACCATAGCCAAAGCGGAGAAACAACCCAAGTGTCCATCAATGAATGGATAAAGAAAATGTGGTATATACAAACAATGGAATATTATGCAGCATTAAAGACAAAGGAATTATGACACATGCTAGAATAAGAATGAACCTTGAGGACATTATGACACATGCTAGAATAAGAATGACCTTTGAACACATTATGCTATGTGAAATAAGCCAATCACAAACAGATATACACTGTATGATTCCACTTACATCACTTACATATGAAATATCTAGAGTAGTCAGGTTCATAGAAACAGAAAGTTGAAGGGTAGTGGTTAAGGGCTGGAGGGAGAGGGAAATGGGGAATTTTTGTTTAACGGACATAGAGTTTCAGTTTTGTAAGACAGAGGTTGTGGAGATTGGTTGTACAACCATGTGAATATCCTTAACACTACTGAACTGGACACTTAAAAATAGGATGGTGAATTTTATGTTAGTGTGATTTACAGTTAAAATTTTTTTAATTAAATTAAATACATTATTGTAATCATTAGAAGAAAATGTAGCTAAAATACATGAAATGTAAGCATGACATCAAAAGTAAAAGTCATAACAGAATGTCTGTGTATACAAAGAATGTGTTAATGTTGATTATCTGTTGGCCTTTGTGTTATGGTTACTTTTTAAAATCTTTGATTTGCTATTTTTCTGTAATGAACATTATTGAGTTACATAATGAGAAACTGCAATAAATAATTTTTAATTGGCAAAAATGAAATATTGTGGGTTTTTTTGTCATTCACCAAAGATTGTGAATAATTATAAAATTCCGTGTTAGTAAAGATATGAAAACAGCTACTCTTATACACTGCTATGGGAATATAATTTGGTACAACCTTTCTGAAAGGCAATTTAGTCACCTGTACAGGCCAAAATTGATCTGTGGTTTCTAAGTCTCTTTATCTGAATGAATTGCTTTCTGTTTGTTTGTTTGCTTGTTTTTTGTTGTTTTGAGATGGAGTCTCGCTCTGTTATTCAGGCTGGAGTGCAGTGCACCATCGCAGCTCATCAACAGTACACAGGAAGCTACTTACCATGGTGGAGCCATGTGCTATCACTTTGACATCTTGTCAAAAACAAGGGCATGTGTGGAAAGACTGAAAAATGGCTGATAAAGGGCCAACTTTAAAAATAGAAAGGAGATAATTAGGAAAACTCAAACCAACACGCTTAATGCTTCTGTTTAGACAACATCCTGAAGCATTAAGCGGCAACATTTAAATAATATTTTTCTCAGTAGAAGAAAAAATGGAAAAAGGGTGTTTGTTTCATAATACTGATAGCGTATCACACTTATATTACTTGAAAAAGTAAGAAAAAAATTGGTAATATCCAGGACTATCTAATTAGGCAGAATTTTAAATCTGACATCCCTAAAGATACAGTTTTCTTAACTTAAACATTGATTTCTAATGCCTACGGTCTGATAAAAATAGATGTTAGCAAACAAAACAGTTTTTGTTTGTGTCATAAGAATTAAATCTCTGTTTGTTTCTGCAAAAAATGATTTAATCTGCTAATGCCTGGGGTAAAGGATTTGTAGCAATTTTTCAAATAGGAATTGTTCCAAATACTAGCTCTTCCCAGATATTTCCCCCAAGGACTTATTACAAGAGAACTTCAATTGATGTGTAAATGGAGAAGACAACTGCCTACACGGATGATTCAGGAGAGTACCGAAACCATCTACCTTACTAACGCCAACAGATTCATTATCTTCCTTCCACCAATCTCTGGGTATGTTTTGAATGGAATAAGCCTAAAAACAAACAACAACATCAACAACAACAACAACAAACAGTTTATTTCTACTGCAGACTCTTGAAGGAGAATGACACTTTAAATCCTGTTATGAACTAAATGTTTATGTCCCCTGAAAAACTCATATGTTGAAATCCTAACCCCCAAAGTTATAGTATTTGGAGGTGGGGAGTTTGGGAAGTAATTAGGTTATGAGAGTGGAGCGAGATTAGTGCCTTTTTAAGGAGAAGAGCTTTTTCTCTCTTTTTCTGTCTCCCCATCCCCTTCTTCTTTCTCTGCTCCCTGTCACATGAGAATACGTGGAGAAGATGGCCATCTGCAAACCAGGAAGTGTGTCCTCTCTAGACACTAGATCTGCAAGCCCTTTTATCTTGAACTTCCCAGCCTCCAGAATTGTGAGAAATAAATATCTATTGTTCAAGCTGCCCAGTTTATTGTAGTCTGTTGTAGTAGCTGGAATTGACTTAAGTAAGGCAAGTCAGCTCCAGTAAGGATGAGTTACTCTTCTGAGAAGGGAGGAGCCATGCAATATGAATGCATGGAACACAGGCATCACTAGGAGGCAGGGGGTGAAAGAGGGAGAAAATAGCAAAGAAAAGGGTGGTGGACCAGACAAACTCGTCCTACACCTTAACTTGCCTTCCCAAGACAGACTCTGGTTTCCACTTAGGCTTTTTCTGTTCCCATTCTCAACGTCTATATTTTTCCACTTCATGTTGTTTGATCAAGAGATGGAAAGTGGAGCAGGCAAAGAGAAGTTCATAAAATTTTAATGTTATAAATTATAGCCTTATTTAATAGTCAAAAAGTTGAAAAAATAATGGTCCTTTGTAACTCCAGAGAGAAATCAGTGAGCAAGATGGCACAAGTAGGCTTTTGGAGAGGCAGACTGTGAGTCAGAGATGAGCAAGAAGGAGGTTCATTAGGCATGCTCCAAGGATCATCACCTAGGACAGGAAAGGCAGGGAAAGGGAAGGGACTGGCAGAGGGAGAAGTGGAGCTGTGATGGATTGACGGATTCTCAATGAAACCCTTAGCCCTCTGGGATATTCTGAAGCAGGGATGACCCATCAAAGATGCCTTGAATTGGGGCAAGAGGGCTAGGCCTTTATACCTCTGCATTGACCAGTGATTGGATGTAGACCACCCCAGAAAGGGACTGTCACCTTAGGCAAGGAATCTCTCTTCAACTGAGGAAATCCCTGAAAGGAACTGACAGCTGAGGGCTGCCTCGTCCACAGCATTCCTTGCCACTAGGGGTATAAAACCTTCAGTCCTGAAGGGAGAATCTGAGCAGTGCATGACAGTGACCACCACAGAGAGAAAACTCGTACCTACCACAAAGCTTAATGCATGTTTAATATTTGTTTAATAAATGAATATCCTTGTTCTATCTTGCAAATTGTCCCGTTTCCCAACAAAAAAATAAATATGGTATTATTAAAGTTTTTATAGACAATTGTCTTCGATAACTAGTTTTTCTGATGTAAAAGACTGGCAAGATATCGTTCTGTAGCTAAACCTGTGGCCAAGGAAAATGGCATTATGTGACAAATATCTGTGAGAGTCTGCTGTAACTTAATGTACGTTTAGTTTTGCATTTTTGTGAAAAACAATTTGCATTTTGAAGCCATGTTAAACGTACAGAAAACTTACAGAAAGAGGAAAAGTCACTTTTGTTATTTGAATAGTTTGAGAGTGAGTTGCTGATCTGATGCTGTATTACCCCTATCCTTTAGTGTGTTTTTTCCTACAGACAATGATATTCTCCTATTTAACCAGAACACAACTACTCAAGACAGGGAGTTAACATCAGCACATTGCTATGATCTAATCCTTAGACCATGTTCAAGTTTAACCAAATGTTCCAATGTAATTTATAATAAAAGAATCCAGTCCAAAATCAAGTACTGCATTTAGTTCATCTCTCTAGTTGTCTTCAATCTGGAACCATTTCTGTCTTTCCTTGACTTTCAGGACCCTGACACTTTAGAAGATTATATGTCATTAATTTTTATAATGCTCCCCAGTTTAGCTTTGTCTGATATTACCTTATGATAAGGTTTTGCTTCTTTGGCAAGAATCTCACCGAAGCAATGCTGTGTTCTCATTGCATTCTATCAGAAGGTCTACATTTTCGATTTGTTTTATTACTGAGATGTTCACTTTGATTATTTGATTAAAATGGTATCTTCTAGGCTCCTCTATTGTAAATTGACTCCATTTCCCTTTTTTTATTCATAAATATTTTGCAGGACATAGTTGAGGCTATGTAAATATCTCATTCTTCACTAGGTATCAATTTATTTATTTATTTATATGACTATGAACTCATGGATTTATGCTTTAATCAATTTATTACTATTATTTACTTTGATGCTCAAATTGTTCCAGATTTATCTAGTGGTGTACCCTTCAAGCTGACTTCTGAGTCATTTTGACTTGATGCCTGCACAATTTTGGGGGGCACTTCTTACTTTCTAGCCTAGTAAGATTTTCCAGGTTAATCTTGTATTTCCTCTGCCCTAATCCTGAAATCAGCCATTTCTCTGAGCTCTACTTTTTTTATTTTTTATTTTTTGAGACAGAGTCTCTCTTTGTTACCTAAGCTGGAGTACAGTGGCTGCAGCATAGCTCACTGCAGCCTTGAACCTCCTGGGTTCAAGCAATCCTCTCATTTTAGCCTTCTGAGTAGCAGGCACTACAGGTATACACTACCACACCTAATTTCTAAAAAATTACTTTTGTAGAGACAGGGTCTTGCTATGTTGTTGAAATCGTTTGGCTCTGTGTTCCCACCCAAATCTCATCTTGTAGGTCCCATAATTCCCATGTGTTGTGGGAGGGGCCTGGTGGGAGATGATTGAATCATGGGGGTGGGTCTTTCCTGTGCTATTCTCATGATAGTGAATGGGTCTCATGAGATCTGAAGGTTTTATAAACAGGAGTTTCTCTGCAGAAGCTGTCTCTTTGCCTGCTGCTGTCCATGTAAGACATGACTTGCTACAAATTGCCTTCCTCCATGATTATGAGGCCTCCCCAGCCATGTGGAACTGTAAGTCCATTAAACTTCTTCTTCCCAGTCTTGGGTATGTCTTTATCAGCAGTATGAAAACAGACTAATAAAGTACATTGGCACCGGTAGAGTGGGGCATTACTGAAAAGATACCCAAAAATGTGGAATCAACTTTGGAACTGAGTAACAGGCATAGGTTGGAACAGTTTGGAGGGCTCAGAAGAAGAGAGGAAAATGTGGGGAAGTTTGGAACTTCCTAGAGACTTGTTGAATAGCTTTGACAAAAATGCTGATAGTGATATGAACCATGACATCCAGGTTGGGGTGGTCTCAGATGGAAACGAGGAACTTGTTGGGAACCAGAGCAAAGGTGACTCTTGTTATATTTTAGCTAAAAGACTGGCAGCATTTTGCCCCTGCCCTAGAGATTTATGGAACTTTGAACTTGAAAGAGATGATTTAGGGTATCTGGCAGAAGAAACGTCTAAACAGCAAAGCATTCAAGAGGTGACTTGGATGCTGTTGAGGGCATTCAGTTTTATTAGGGAAGCAGAGCATAAATGTTCAGAAAATTTGCAACCTGACAATGCAATAGAACAGAAAAATCTCATTTTCTGAGGAGAAATCCAAGCCAGCCTCAGAAATTTGCATAAGTAATTAAGAGCCAAATGTTAATCCCCAAGACAATGGGGAAAATGTCTCCAGGGCATGTGAGAGGCATTCATGGCAGCCCCTCCCATCACAGGCCCAGAGGCCTAGGAGGAAAAAGTGGTTTCGTGGGCTGGGTCCAGGGTCCCCATGCTGTGTGCAGTCTAGGGACTTGGTGCCCTGCATCCCAGCTGCTCCAGCCATGGCTGAAAGGGGCTGATGTAGAGCTCAGACTGTGGCTTCAGAGGATACAAGCCTCAAGCCCTGGCAGCTTCCATGTGGTGTTGAGCTTGTGAGTGCACAAAAGTCAAGAATTGAGGTTTGGGAACCTCCGTCTAGATTTCATAAGATGTAGGGAAATGCCTGGATGCCCAGGCAGAAGTTTGCTGTAGGGGTGGGGTCCTCATGGGGAACCTCTGCTAGGGCAGTGCAGAAGGGAAATGTGGGGTGGGAGCCCCCACACAGAGTCCCTACTGGGGCACCACCTAGTAAAGCTGTGAGAATAGGGTCACCGTCTTCCAGACTCCAGAATGGTAGATCCACTGACAGCTTGTACCATGCACCTGGAAAAGCCACAGACACTCAATGCTAGCCAGTGAAGGCAGCTGGGAAGGAGGCTGTACCCTCCAAAGCCACAGGGGTGGGGCTGCCCAAGACTATGGGAACCTGCCTTTTGTATCAGCATGACCTGGATGTGAGACATGGAGTCCAAGGAGATCATTTTGGAGCTTTAAGATCTGATTGTCCTGTGGATTTCGGACTTGCATGGGGCCTGTAGCCCCTTTGTTTTGGCCAATTTCTCCCATTTGGATTGGCTGTATTTACCCAATGCCTGTCCCCCTATTGTATCTAGGAATTAACTAACTTGCTTTTGATTTTACAGGCTCATAGGTGGAAGGGACTTACTTGCCTTGTGTTGGATGAGACTTTGAACTATGGACTTGTGAGTTAATGATGAAATGAATTGAGACTTTTGGGGACTGTTCAGAAGGCATGATTGGTTTTGAAATGTGAAGATATGAGATTTGGGAGGGACCAGGGGCAGAATGATACGATTTGGCTCTGTGTTCCCACTCAAATCTTGTCTTGTAGATCCCATAATTCCCATATGTTGTCGGAAGCACCTGGCAGGAGATGATTGAAACATGGGGGCAGGTCTTTCCCATGTTATTCTCATGATAGTGAATGGGTCTCATGAGATCTGATGGTTTTAAAAATGGGAGTTTCTCTGTACAAGCGCTCTCTTTGCCTGCCACCATCCATGTAAGACATAACTTGCTCCTCCTTGCTTTCTGCCTTGATTGTGAGGCCTTCCAAGCCACGTGGAACTGTAAGTCCATTAAACCTCTTTTACTTTCCAGTCTCAGGTATGTCTTTATCAGCAGTGTGTAAATGGACTAATACAGTTGTCCAGGCTGGTTTTAAATTCCTGGGCTCAAGCTATCCTCCTGGTTTGGCCTCCTAAAGTGTTGGGATTACATGGGTGAGCCACCACACCTGGCCTATGTTTCTGAGCTCTATTAAGGTCCCCTCTCCACTAGGGCACTTCACCCATCATAAGGATATAAAAGTATGCTAAAGAAGAGTTTATGAAAACTCTATAATGGAGTGTTTCTTGCTCTTTGAGTTTGAAAGATACAGCACTCTGTGCTTGAAATTCTAAGCTCCAAAGGTACAGATGTCATAGGTTTATTCCAATATCTTTACTGTGTAGATGTGTATCTTTAGTATATCTAGGAAGTAATGTAAAGTTAATAGTTTGCATAACATAGTACAATTTATATAGCCAAGGCTTGTAAAAGGTGATAAAATCCATTTAAAACTGCTCTGTGGTAAGATTTGTGATTGCCAGTTCAGCAGCATAAGGGTGATGGACTTTGAACAGAATAGACAACTTGGGTTTGTGTCTCAGCAGAACCCTTTAGTAAGAAAATAATCTCTATCTCACTGGGTTGTGTAAATATTAAATGAGATAGCTCCCATAAAGCTGCCAAGTAAATTATAAAGGACTATTTTAATATAAAATATTATTTAAAAATGCTTACATTCACATAACTATTAAAACCTCAAAAAATGAACTTGGTTTTCTCAAGGAAAGTAAAATCAATGTGGCAAAACAAACAAACAAACAAACAAACAAACGGTAATACTATTAGCCTTTTAAAACTGAGATTGTATTTATAGGCTGCATTTTTTTTCACAGAACCTTAATAGAACTCAAATTGCAATTGTGCTGAAATCTCTCTAATGATTGCCATTATTGCTTAACTTTCTTACATGTTTTGTTAAATTCAGGATATGCTATTCTTTGGGGTCATCTACAGATAAATTGTTTGTTAGACTGTTAAAATTACTGAGAGTAAACCACTGATAAAGAATAGTCTGCAGCTCTTTCAAAGGTTTGCAGACTATGGGTGGACCTGAATAATGAGTTAGGAAGAAAGTGAACTATTAAACAATTCTTACTTGTTCTTATTTAGTTGGAGTTTTATAGAAAAGAAGAGAAAACTAGTGCATTGCTGTTAATTTTGTACGTAAGAGTGTTATTGTCTTTTTAAAAAGTGATTAGCTTCTAGAGACATACTAAAACATGAAAAAATGTAATATGAAAGAGACATTTTTCCTGAAATGAGTGGATGAAAGTTCAGGAGTCGGCAAACTTTTTCTGTAAAGGGCTAAATAGTAACTATTTTAGACTTTGCAGGCCATACAACTTCTTTTGCAACTATTCAACTCCACTACTGCAGCACAAAAACAGGCATGTAAACAGAAGTGTATGGCTGTGTTCCAACAAAATTTTATTTGCAAAAGGAGGCGACAGGCTGGATTTAGTCTGTGGGTCATAGTTTCCAGCCTCTGGGGACAAAGGAAACTAAATTTGCCGAGATTCATGATTATGAAAGCTCAGTGATGGGTACATAAAAGTTGTTACACTATTCTGTGTACAGTTTATATATTTAAAATTTTCCATAATAAATTTTCTATAATAAAAAGTCAAAAACAAACAAGAAAGAAAATTTTGATAAGAGATAGAGAAGAAAATGAGATAAACAGGCTGTGATAAAATACCTTCATATTTGATATACACTCATTTTACTAGTTTAATGGTCCAATCTGCTGGCTATTTTCCATTTATTTATTTATTTATTTGACAGGGTCTTTCACTGTCTCCCAGGCTGGAATGCAGTGGCTTGATCACGGCTCACTGCAGCTTTGACCTCCTAGGCTCAAGTGATCCTCCTGCCTCAGCCTCCCATGTAGCTGGGACCATAGGTACATGCCACCCCACCAGGACAATTTTTGTATTTTTCGCAGAGACAGGGTCTCATTTTGTTGCCCAGACTTGTCTTGAACTCCTAGGCTCAAGCAATTCTCCTGCTTCAGCCTCCCAAAGTGTTGGGATTACAGGCATGAGGTACCACTCCTGGCCTATTTTCCTTTTATATAATCTGTCTGATCATTTTCTTAAAAAGGTACTGAATTGGAATATTTATGAAACTATTTTTTGGTAATAGACTAAATTTGGCATACTTAAGTGCCAAGGGATTTTAAAACCTTTTATTTTTAAAAAACCAACACATGAAATAAAGGATATATTTCATATAGGATTCTAGGACTTAGGATTACAATGCTATTGAAAGTTCATGATTGGCATTATTCCTTTACTCAAAACTCATGGCCATGATACATAATACATTAAAGGAAAAAAATAGACAGCTTATTTTTTTTTTAAATGTGTTTAAAAAAAAAAAGAAAAGAAAGGACTTAGCTGTGTTCAGTAAGATAAATCTCTGTGAGCCAGGAACAGAAAATGCAATGAAGAAAATAGGTAGGTGGGAGTCATGAGCCTGCTGAATTCTGGGTCAAGAAGTAGATAGAGGCAATTGTGAGTTCATATCCTTTTGGGAGATCAGAGACAGGTTCACTGCCTAAAACCAGGAGCTAGGCTGGTGATCCTCACTTAGTCCCATCCCTTTCACAAGGAAGCTTTAAAAAGCTGCTGACTACTGCTTGAGACTACAGCTTTAGGGGAAGCTGTGAGCTTCAGGAGGCAGGACAGAAACACAAGCTGGCAACCAATATTCTACATGTTATCATGAAGGATGTAATCAATGACTTGTCCACATTATCATTTTTTAAAATTTTATTTTAAGTTCCCAGATACATATGCAGGACATGCAGGTTTGTTACATAGGTAAACGTGTGCTGCACCTATCAACCCGTCACCTAGGTATTAAGCCCCACATGCATTAGCTATTTTTCCTGATGCTCTCCCTCCCCCTACCTGCTCTCATCACCACTGACAGACCCCAGTGTGTGATGTTCCTCTCCCTGTGTCCATGTGTTCTCATTGTTCAGCTCACACTTAACAGTGAGAACATGTGGTGTTTGGTTTTCTGTTTCTGTATTAGTTTGCTGAGGATGATGGCTTCCAGCTCCATCCATGTCCCTGCAAAGGACATGATCTCGTTGCTTTTTATGGCTGCATAGTATTCCATGGTGTACATGTACCACATTTTCTTTATCCAGTCTATCACTAATGGGCATTTGGGTTGATTCTATTTCTTTGCTATTGTGAATAGTGCTGCAATAAACATATGCGTGCATGTATCTTTAAAATAAAATGATTTATAGGTCCAATTTATTTACCCCTTTTTGTGCCCATATCCTTTGCTAATGTAACGTTGAAGTTCTTCCCATAAAAGGAAGTATGGTCCGGCACAATGGCTCACGCCTGTAATCCCAGCACTTTGGGAGGCCGAGGCGAGTGGATCACGAAGTCAGGAGTTAAGACCAGCCTGGCCAAGATGGTGAAATCCCGTCTCTACTAAAAATACAAAAATTAGCCAGGCATGGTGGTGGGTGCCTGTAATCCCAGCTACTCAGGAGGCTGAGGCAGAGAACTGCTTGAACCTCCAGGTGGAGGCTGCAATGAGCTGAGATTGCGCCATTGCACTCCAGCTTGGGTGACAGAGCAAGACTGTCTCAAAAGAAAAAAAAAAAAAAGCAGTATACTTTTCTGGGCTCAGCCATGGGACATGCTTTGGCCAATGGGGTGTTAGTAGGTATGATGAAAACAAGGACTTGAAATGTGCTTATCAGGCGCGGTGGCTCAAGCCTCTAATCCCAGCACTTTGGGAGGCCGAGACGGGCAGATCACGAGGTCAGGAGATCGAGACCATCCTGGCTAACATGGTGAAACCCCGTCTCTACTAAAAATACAAAAAAAATTGGCTGGGCATGGTGGCAGGCGCCTGTAGTCCCAGCTACACAGGAGGCTGAGGCAAGAGAATGGTGTGAACCCAGGAGACAGAGCTTGCAGTGAGTGGAGATCAGGCCACTACACTCCAGCCTGGGTGACAGAGCGAGACTCTGTCTCAAAAAAAAAAAAAAAGAAATGTCCTTATCTAATGGGGCTTGCCCCCTTGTACTTTTGTCACCACAATGAGAATTTTCCCCAGGGTAGCTGCTGCCCTGGGCCCCAGAATAAGCATGCTTAGCAGAAGTGCCCTCCCTGTTTGCAGACCTGGCAACTCCGCTCACCTTACACCCTCTCTGTGGCTGACAGTGCCCCAGGTGATATGATCCAGCAGCCTCCTGGCCTCCTCTCCTCCACTCTCCCTCTCTCACTGTTCCAGGCCCACAGCTTCCTCCCTGTCCCTTGAACACTTGCCCCAGGGTGTTTGCACTGGCACACCCTCCTCCATTCTTCCCAGCTGGGCCCTTCTCATCACCCATAAGTCAGTAAAATTGTCATCTCCTCAGAGAGGCCCAGGCTGCCCAGGGCCCCAGATTCCACCTGCACCTCAGAATGAGCATGTGGAGCATAACTGTCCTGGCTGCCTGAGACCTGCTTTGTAAAGTAAAGCTACTTCAGCGACTGCAGCCTGAAGTTGCCCTAAATGACTTGCAGACCCATGAGAAAATTAAAAGGTTATTAACAAAATGAAAAGCTTAACAGCTTACATGTCACTGAGATTTTGTGATTGTTTCTTCCATAGCAACAGTAAGCTAACTAGAAGTCAGCACCTAATACTGGGATGCTGCTGTAACCAGAACCTAAAATGTATGGTATTAGCTTAGGGTGGTGGATATGGTGAGGGAACTGTTAGAGAAACTGAAAAATGGCAATCTATATTTGTACAATGGTTACCCATAGTAATGTGGAGGATAGTAGGATAGTTTCTAGGCATATGTCAAAGGTATGGGGCTAGGTGCTTTAAGTATTATTATTATTATTATTATTATTATTGAGACCAAGTCTCACTCACTCTGTTGCCCAGGCTGGAGTGCAGTGGTACAATCTTGGCTCACTGCAACCTCTGTGTCCCGGGTTCAAGAGATTCTCCTGCCTCAGCCTTCCGAGTAGCTGGGATTACAGGTGTGCGCCACAACATCCAGCTTATTTATTTATTTATTTATTTATTTATTTATTTATTTATTTATTTATTTTGAGACAGAGTTTCGCTCTTGTTGCCCAGGCTGGAGTGCAATGATGCAATCTTGGCTCACCGCAACCTCTGCCTCCTGGGTTCGAGACATTCTCCTGCCTCAGCCTCCTGAGTAGCTAGGATTACAGGCATGCGCTACCACACTTGGCTAATTTGTCATATTTTTAGTAGAGACGGGGGTTTCTCCATGTTGGTCAGGCTGGTCTCGAACTCCTGACCTCAGGTGATCCGCCCACCTTGGCCTTTCAAAGTGATGGGATTACAGGCGTGAGCCACTGCGCCCGTCTTTATTGTATTTTTAGTAGAGATAGGGTTTCGCCATGCTGGCCAGGCTCGTCTCGAACTCCTGGCCTCAAGCAATCCACCTCCCTCGGCCTCCCAAAGTGCTGGGATTACAGACATAAGCCACTGCTCCCAACTTTAAGTCCTATTTGATAAAACAGCAAGAAAAATGAGAAATTCAGAAAAAATCCCACTGACTTGCAAGAGGTGTTTAGAGAGCCCAGAACTTGCTTAGTTGAAGAATACAATTCTTAATCTCCAGTGAGTTTCAGAACCATCCTGGGAGAAAAACATCAAACTAAGGACAAGGCTGTTATGTCCTTCATTTAGACATCTGAAAGAATTAAAGTAGTGCCTGGTAGATCCTTTCACCTGGAAAAAGGGGTTTCTAGAAAGCTTAAGGGCAGGGTCCCTCAAAAATTGAGTGAGCATTAATTCCTCATAATAAAGTCTAGAAAGACAGGCATGTAGCAAAAATAATTGTGGGTGTAGGTTTTTTTTTTTTAGACAGAGTCTTGCTTTGTCACCCAAGCTGCAGTACAGTGGTGCAATCTCGGCTCACTGCAACCTCTGCCTCCTGGGTTCAAGCGATTCTCCTGTCTCAGCCTCCCGAGTAGCTGGAATTACAGTCACATGCCACCACACCTGGCTAATTTTTGTATTTTCAGTAGAGAAAGGGTTTCGCTATGTTAGCCAGGCTGGTCTCAAACTCTTGACCTCAGGTGATCTGCCCACCACAGCCTCCCAAAGTGCTGGGATTACAGGCGTGAGCCACCATGTCTGGCCACATAAATTTTTAAAAGGAATAAATTATGAAACAAAGTCAGGCTTAAGTGATCCAAGAATAGGTAGAAAGAGTTTTTAAAAAAATTTGCTGGACATGGTGGCATATGCCTGTAGTATCAGCTGTTTGGGACGCAGAGGCAGGAGGATGGCCTGAGGCCAGAAGTTCAAGGATACAGTGCATTATGATTGCTCCTGTGAATAGCCACTGCACTACAGCCTGGGCAACATAGTGAGGCCCTGTCTCTAAAAACGTAAATATTTTTAAAATAAATAAATAAAATAAAAGAGTTTAAAAAATTAGGGAAACATACCAATTTCAAGACTCAATGGACATCCTAGACTGCACATGGTCTAAGAAAGAATTACTATATTTTAAGGCATTACTGAGGAAATAATGAAAAATGCAACAGAGAGAGATTTTTAAAAATAAGTGAGAAAATAAGTGACACAGAGACCAGATTGAGAGGCTCCAACTGTCTAATAAAATTTCAAAAGAAGAAAATAGACAAAATTACAAAGAAGCAACATTTGAAGACATAGGGGCAGATAACTTTCCAGAATTGAAGAATAATCCCTTAGAGTAAAAGTACATTCTGTACCAAGCAGGATAAAATATTAACTCTTACATAGACACATAAGAGTAAAACTGCAGGATACAAAAAAAATTTAAAGTTATCAAAGAGGGAACAAAATCAACCATAAAGGAATAAAAATTAGAATAATAACAGATTTCTAATTGAGAAAAATAAGTGACAGGATGCAATAGAATGATGTTTCAAATTGCTAAGGGAAAATAACTCCAGTTGTAGAATTCTATACTAAGCCAAAAGCTACTATCTAAGAGTGAAAGCAAAGTAAAGGCATTTGCAGACAAAAAGGAAACAAAATGAAACAAAACCCCAAAATACATCTCACTGAAATAACCATTAGAGCTTGCAAGAAGAAAAGTGAAGGTAAGGGAAAGAAGTTAGATGCAAAATACAATGGTGATTTTATGGTATGTGAATTGTATATCAATAAAATTATTTTGCTTAAAAAGAAACAATGATGAGCATAAAATTGTCATGTTTGAATATTAATTTTTAAAAAAATATATTTTATGATAAAAATGTTGATACTGAATTTCCAGACAACAATAAAAGGAAAGGTAGGAATCTGTTAATGAGTAAACAAAATAATGTCCTTTTCCTATTTGGAAGGAAGGTAGAAATACTAAACAACTTTAGACTTTAGTAGGAAGTTTAAGGGAGGCCCCTAAGAAACATAAATGTAATCTGTAACTTCCAAGTAAGGAGAACATCAAAGTGGGGGGATAATAGAAAACCTTATCAACCTGGCAGATGAACAGAACTAAAGAACCAAATGTAAATAATGGTAAACACATAAAATAAAGTGGCAAAAAGTAAATGCAAGAGCTAGGCATGATGGGCCGGGTGCGGTGGCTCACGCCTTTAATCCCAACACTTTGGGAGGTTGATGTTGGTGGATCACTTGAGGTCAGGAGTTCAAGACCAGCCTGACCAACATGGTGAAACTCCGTCTCTACTAAAAATAGAAAATTAGCCCAGCATGGTGGTGCACGCCTATAATCACAGCTATCTGGGAGGCTGAGACAGGAGAATTGCTTGAACCCAGGAAGCAGAGGTTGCAGTGAGCCAAGATCACACCATTGCACTCTAGCCTGGGCAACAAGAGCAAAACTCTGTCTCAAAAAAAAAAAAAAAAAAAAAAAAGCTAGGCATGATGGCACACACTAGAAGTCCCAGTTATTCAGCAGTATGAAGCAGGAGGATCACTTGAGCCCTGGAGTCTAAGACCAGCCTGGGCAACACAGCAAGACCACACTTCTAAATGAATGAATAAATGAGTAAATAAGTAAATCTAAATGTCATTAATCACAATGGATGTAAATGCGTTAAAGTGACCTAATGATTCCACAGACTATCAGATTCCACAAAGAACAAAATTTAGCCACATGTTGCTTATAAGATACACATCCAAAGTAAAATGTCACAGAAATTTTGAGAAAAAGGAATAAAAATACACTACACAGGAATAAAAATACACTACACTGATTCTGAAAATGATAGAGGAGCTTTTATCAGACCATGTCTCCTACAACAATTACAAACTCTGGGCAACATATATATATATTCAATTAGTTCACATATATATGACCTAATTGAAGGTACTTGGAGAATTCCCAAAAGCAGGCAGAAACCAAGGGGAGTAAACATTGAAAGAAGAGAACTATACTGGGTGAGATTCATGTTTATGAACCTTTACCTCAGCACAGCAATGCTAGAACTCAAGCAGAAAAGTGCAGTCTTAATGGCTTGAGTCAATGGGCACACTATGGGGATGCCTAAGCAATTTGAGAGCAAGGGAGCATCCCCTAAAAAGGGCAGAGCCAAAAAACAAGGAGTCCCAAAATCTATGATAAACCTCACTCTAAATTTTTGGCTGACTCTTTGGTTGTGCATGTGCAAGGGAGACTACCAGAGGTGGTGGTGATGGAAAACAACACCTGAAAGGCTGAAAACTCCAACAGAAATCCAGGGGCCACCCATTGCAAAAGAGGGAGAGGTGGAAATGGGGGTCCAAATCAGCTAAGTGCCTGCTAGAACAGAAATGAAGACTCTTCATCTAAAGGTAATAGAATCTAGTCTAAACAATGTTTGATTCCCAATGTCTTACATATGATAAAGCTAAACATGTGAATTACTAATGTTACAACTGTTACTCTTACATTGGGCTACTCTTCAGCCAGGAGAAGGAATGAATCACTGATACGCACCACAGCATGGATGAATTTCACAGACTTCATGCTGAGTGAAAGCACATAAATACAAATGAGTGCACAGTCAACTGTGTGTATCCCTGGTTCCACATCTGTGGATTCAACCAGCCTCGTTTGAAAATACGTGAAAAAAAAAAAAGGATGGTTGTGCCTGCATTGAATACATACAGATCTTTTTCTTGTCGTTATTTCCTAAACAATACAGTATAACAACTGTTTACATAGCATTTACATTGTACTAGATATTATAAGTAATCTACAGATAAAGTAAACAAGAAAATGTGCATAGGTTATATGCAAATACTACACCACTTTATTTTTATTTATTTTTGAGACAGGTCTTGCTCTGTTACCCAGGCTGGAGTGCAGTGGCACAATCTTGGCTCACTGCAACCTCCACCTCCTGGGCTCAAGTGATCTCCCCACCTCAGTACCACAAACAGCTGGGAATATAGGTAGCCACCATGCCAGGCTAATTTTTCTTTTGTTTTTGAGAGATGGGGTTTCACCATGTTGCCCAGGCTGGTCTCAAACTCCTGAGGTCAGTGATCCACTCACCTCAGCCTCCCAAAATGCTGCAGTTACAGGCGTACGTCACTGTACCTGGCCTACATCATTTTATATGAGACTTAACAATTTGAACATCCGTGGATTTTGGTATCTGCAGGGAGGTCCTGAGAACATTCCTTCTCAGATACCAAGGGACAACTGTATACTGTATGATTCCATGTATGTGATGTTCTAGAAAAGCCAACACTATCTAGTGTGAATGAAATCAGAAAAAGGATATTCTTGTGAGATTGATGGGAAAGGGGCATGAGGGAACTGGCTGCCCCAATAAAAATGATCTCTATCTTGAAGGGGTGGGATTGTCAAGAACTGTGAAGGGTCTGAGATGTTATCCTATTTGCAAGATAAAAAGCCTGCCACCATCTCCTGCATCAGATACAAAGGACTTCATTATCCGCAACACAGTAAGCAGCCTGAGCTGCATGTCTGCCTTGGCTCCTTTTGTCCCCCAGGCCTTACAGGGGTAATGCAGAGTGACCTGAGTGGATGCCGTGCATGCCACAGTGTGTGCTAGAACTGAGGAACACCAAGCTTAAGGAGCCTAAATCTTTAATCAAGAGCTGTAACTCTGCTTGCCCTTTGCCCTGGAAGGAGACATTATCTTAATTTTACTAAACAGAATTTGTCTCTTGCACCAGAGGGAGACATTATCTGTCTTTTGATTCTGTTTACTATATAAACATCTTTAAAAAGATAGTGCCTTTGCTTACAAGACAAACAGAAACACAACAGACCCATGGGAATAGTCTCCAAGTGGGTTATAAGAGTGTATGCGTTAATCAAGAATTCTCAAATCTTACACTTAAGATGTGTAGATGACACTGTAATCTTTATCCCCAAAAACACAACAATAAAACCCTTTAAAACAAACATAAAAGCAGAATTAGGTGTGGCCAAATTAAGGATGACAGTAAAGGGGGATTCCTGTGTTCTTGTGAATCCTCTAAAATTGATAGGTTGGGGAGAAGCCAGCCTGCCTTACTGGCAGCTGACTCACTGTAAACTACTTTTTCAAACTACGTTATATAATAGAAGCTTATAATAATTATATAAGCTATTATACATAAGGGCAAAGAAGTCATCTTTTTTTCTCTTCACCATTATGTCCTCGGCAGCTAGTACACACATGTTCAATATATTATTGTTGAATAAACTTGTACAACCAAGGTGAAAAAGGAACCAACACTTTGACCCCGAAGTCACTGAGTCACCCTCTTTATTCTGCCATCTCTAATCCTTTTCTCTTGCTTTCACTTCTTCTCATCTCAGTTATACTTTTCTTACTTTATTCTTCCACCTCATTCTTTCAAGGAGTCATACAATGGAATAAATTTTTTTCACAATTACATGGTCTATTTATAACATAAAAGATTTTATACTTCTTAAAAAACAAATAAAACCCAGAACAGTGGTTGAATTAAACAGCGTGTAAACTTAAAAAAAAAAAAAAAGTCATTAAACAAGAGGCCTCAAAAAATTGGGTAAAGACTCATAACTGTTCCTGTCCATGGAAATCTTCAGTAAAAGGCCAAAGATTTATATGATCTGAAGAGAAACCGGAGTATCACAGTGTGTGAACTTAAGTGAGGCCATGGAGTCATATTTCTTGAGCGTGAATCCCAGCTCCATTACTTATTTGCTATGTGTCCTGTCAGAAGTCATTTAACCTCCCTGTGCCTCACAGTATTAATTTCACAGAACTGTTAGATGGCTAAATGGGAAAATATCTCACAGTGCTTGGAACAGTAGTGATATAGTTAGAGTTTAACAAGTATCATCTATTATTCAAAAATCACCTAGATTTGTATTTGGACTGTGAACCAGGCACTAGTAAAATTGTACAAACAACAAAAACACAACATTAAAATAAAAATTAGCATAATCTTTAAAAATAAGCCTAAGTAAAACTTTAGTTTGAAAGGGTAGTACCTAAACAATTATTGCAACATCTATAGAGAATACACACTTGTTAACAGAATCTCTGCAGGAGACATACATAGGAATCCTTTATGCTATAATCCAAATGGATAAAAATGTATTTTGTGCCTATTTTTGTAAGGTGCATAGCTGTGTTTGAGGTTACAAAAATAAAACACAGGCTTTGCTCATAAAAACTTTACCATCTAGTAGGGTATACAGTGTATTTTTTAAATTTTTTTTTCTTTTTTTTTTAGATGGAGTCTCGTTCTGTCACCCAGGTTGGAGTGCAATGGCATGATCTTGGCTCACCGCAACCTCCACCTCCCAGGTTCAAGCGATTCTCCTGCCTCAGCCTCCTGAATAGCTGGGATTACACAGGCGTGTGCCACCATGCCTGGCTCATTTGTGTGTGTGTGTGTGTGTGTGTGTCTTTTTAGTACAAATGGGGTTTCACCATGTTGGTCAGGCTGGTCTCAAACTCCTGACCTCAGATGATCCACCCACCTTGGCCTCCCAAAGTGCTGGGATTACATGCATAAGCCACCGTGCCTGGCTCTTTTTAGTTTTTTTTTTTTTTTTAAAGTACAAATGTTCACTAAGGAAAAATGGAAAATAGTGAAAAGCAAATACACCCATATGCCTCTTTCAAATTCATTCTAGCAAATTCATTCTAGCTTTAAAAAATCATTAACTACATTATATGGAATTTTGTATTCTGCTTGCTTTCTCTAAATAGTAAGCATGATTTCCATTCTATCCCATAGTTGTGGAAGGATTTGTTGTTACATAATTTTGATTAGTGTGTGCATGTGGTAGCACCTGTAATCTTCATTATGGCCAGTGATATTTAGTGTAGTGGTTAAGAGAATGGACATCAATTTTAAGTCACCTGTATCTGAAGTCCAGCTTCCCCATTTGCTGGCTGTTACTTGAGCAAGTTACTTTATTTCTCTGAATGTACTTCAGCTTCCTGTTGATAAAATAGGAAAAATAGTACTTACACCATAGAGTTTTGAGGTATATGTAAAGCCACTCGCCCAGTGCCTGGCAATAAATCTAGCTAAGAAGCAGTTTTAGACATTGTGTTTGCCTTACCAACATGCTTTCCATACCTTCCCCGTTATATTGCAGTCATGCAGTTGGGAACAAGGCTAGACACTGATTCATTTAAACAACCCAGACTAATCCCATCCTTCCAGTTAGTGATTGTTTCAGACTAATCATGAATAATCCAAAGAGTCCATGACATTCACGTGATCACAAGAATGGACAAGTAACCAATTTGGGCAAACAGATCTCATTGTGGATTTATTGAGATGCGTATTAGAGTCCGAGAGCAGCCTGGGCAACAAAGTGAGACCCTGTCCCCGAAAAAAAAATGTATTAACAGTTTTTTTTCCCCGCAATGGGAACCGCTCTTTCATCAAAGGATAAACCCTACTTGGCAATGGTATGTTGTTCTTTGAACACGTGATTTGTACTTCTAATATTTTATTTAGGTTTGTTTGCATCCATATTCCTAGGTAAAAGAACAATTTATAGCTTTGAAAAGACAATTTTTGTCTTTTCAATGTTTTGGTGCCAGGATAACAGTAACTGCACAAAATTTAATGTGGTGTACACTCACCTTTTTCTGCCTACCAGAGAAAATTTATATAGCACAGGCATAATGTGCTTCTTAAAAGTTTGGGAGAATGCATAGCGTGATCAGGACTCTTTTGAGGAGATACAATTCATTGGTTACTACATTAATTTTTTCTTTGGTTATTGACTTGTTTGAATTTTGTAATTCTTGAGTGGGTTTTCTAAACTAGTGTACTGAATATGTCATAGCAAATATTTCAATTAAAATACATTTATTTTTAATAATCTATTTTTCATTATCTTTATTTCTGATTTTGATTTTTTAAAAAAATGCATTTGTCAGGAGGTTGCCTATTTGCTTTCTTCTGAGTTATTCCTAGTATTATCCATATTGTTACTTTTTCCCCTTGTGTTACATGTCTATTAGTTCATTTTCATGTTCTAAATAATAGTGGCTATCAGTTTGCCTTTCAGCATAGCTTTAAACACATCCTCTAGCTTTTATTTGCCATTTTGTTTTCACTCAATTTTACTGGATCTTTTTGAAAAAACTGTTTAGGAGGCTTCTAAATTATTTTTCACATGATTGTGATTTAATTATTAAAATCTTTTAGTTTTATTACCATGTATAACTTTTGCCTTTTAAAATGCACTGCAGGGAAATTGTCAGGCTCTAAGGATTGCTTTCAGCTATTACAGGCCATTCAGATGCTGAAGTAATGTACAGCAGGTGGGCACTGAATGTCAGAGCCATTTCATTCCTCCAGAAATCTAAGGAGGCTGACAGGATCTACGCTTAGGGTAGAAGAGAGTAAGAGATGTCCTTGCAATCAGACCAAAGTATTTCAAACAGAGAGGCTGGAAAGAACATGTTGGAGGTGTTTCTTTTATCCTGCTATAAATACTCTAAATCAGCTGATGTGCAGAAAGCTAAGAGATCTTTCTGGGTCCTCTATGCTGCTTTTGTCATTTGGTATTGCTTTCTGATCGATTTGTAAACTATTCCATTTGAGAAAAGTTATATTTTTTCTATACATATACATTTTGCTTTATTGTTCATTTCTTGCAGATAATTTCTCCCCATATTTGATTTGTGTTGTGACGGTTCACGGAACATGTTAAGGTTTCCATCACAATCCCTACACCATTGTAAAGTATACTTTGTACTTTCATATTTTAATATATAAAAGTATATATATTATATATTTATATATATATAAAGTACTTGCAATTTCACATTTTAATCCTATACGAGCCTGCGTATAAGTGTCAGGGTCTGTTTTCTTCACTACTAATTGTAATTTTATCAGTGACTATGCTTCTGTTATTTAGCTTTATAACTTCCCCTTAAATTGTACTCTGAGATACTTTTTGTGTTAAGTGTGTGTGACAGAATTGGATTTGAAGGTAAGTCTCTTGGATGAAGGAAACAATTTCATTTTGTTTTTAGAATTTAAACAGTTTAAACAGTTTTGGTCTTATGCGCTTTTTTTTTTTTTTACTTTTTTCATAGACACAATTTCACTTTTGCATTGTTCAAGAATTTGAAGAGAAGACATTCTGTTATTAATTTTATTATTAACCACCTTAACAGATTTCAAAAGATTCTTAACCTTACATTTAATTATCAAAGTAAAAAACGAATGAATTTTAATATTTCTTTACAAAAGAGAAGGATTTTACCCCTTACCTGCCTCTGTCCCCCCAAAAAAAGAAACTGCCATTCCTTCTTGGCCTTCATTAACTTAACCCAGGGTTATAAATCCCACTGAAAAATTTCAGAATAGATAAGTCATATGATAAACCTTTTTTATAAAAATGAAATTTACAATTACTTTCATTATTCTAATAGTTTCCATGATGATTTCAATACTCACCGACTGGCCTTTCTTTCCTTATTCTTTTATTCTTAATTTTGATTCATTTTGGGAGTGCGGTGATTAATTTTTTTCCAGAAAGGGCAAATGAGCAGTACATTGTATATCACAGAATGTCTGTTACCTTTACAATTTGGATGAGTAGAGAAATCTTGGGCTACAAAACTGTAGACATTGCTCCATTCCAGATGGCATTTAAAATGTGTAGAAGAGGATCTTCAGTCTTGTGCCTTTTAAAATTTTTTAGATCAACGATGTTTTTTCTATTAAAATGAATTATTGTTTATTGGGAACATCTATTAGTCAATGGATAAATCTCTGTAATCAGCCTTTTTGATCTGCACCTTTTCTCTTACTATATACATCGGAGGGTGATTTTTGTCTTTCGCTCTGGTGCTTTTTGTTCATCCTAACTTATTTAAGCTGCAGAATCCTTTAAAGGAAAGCTTTTAAAGCACAATATATAACATTGATGAAAGCAGTTCTGATCTGGATAATGAACAGGAAGTGGGGGAACTTCCGTCTATCTTCCCTTTGTGGACTCATGAGAACCCACAGGATTCTGAAAAGTAGTTTAGTATTCACTTGGATTCAATTTTCTTTAGTGCTATGACTATTTACTATTTCTGACACAAATATTAATTTAGCTTCTCCGTTTCTTTTCTCACTCTTATTCTCCTGCCCTCTTGCCATCATAATAACCTGCTGCACCATAGGGGGAGCAAAAGCAGATATTTTCTAATATTTCTTGTTCTATAAGCACTGGAAGAACAAAGTCCTTCTTTCTAAATGCGTCAGGACATTGCCCTTCTCTCATTCTGCAGAACTGTCTGTTTCACCAGCCTCATGCTGATTTTTGCTTTATTCACTAAGAAAGAAAAACTTTAATTGAAGTATAAGATAAATAAAAAACGCATACTCCATACAGTACAGCTCAAAAACGATCACTTATCCCATCCTGGTCAAGAAAGACAAGACCACCAGCACACCATAACTCCCTTTGTGAACTTCCCCATTCCAGTCTGCTCAACGGTATGTTTTGCTTGTTTTTGAACTCTGTAAGTGGGAATCCTACAGCACATCTTTTGTTGGCTGGTTGCTTTTGTTCCACATTATATTTGTGAGATTCCTTCAAATCGTTAAGTGTGGCAAGATTTAGCCCATTTCCTTGCTATACAGTGTCATATGCATTCTGTTCATGGACGGTGGGGTTGTTTCCACTTTGAGGCTACTATGAATAATACCAAGAATGTTTTTGTATGTGTCTTTTGGTACACATATGTACACATCTTTGTTGGATATATGCTTAGAAGTGGAATTGCTGAGTTGAGGGCATATATATATTCAACTTTAGTAGATACTGTCAAACATTTTCCCAAGTGGTTGAGCCAATTTGCATCAGCAGTTCTTGTTGTTTCACACTGTCACCAGTACTTGATATTGTCAACATTTTAATTCTTGCTGTTCATACCACTGTTAGGGTAGCTTATTGTAGTTGTAATGAGTAGTTCACTGATGACTAATACGGCTGAACATTCTGAGTTTTAAAAGATTCTTAAGCTTAAATTAACTATCAAATTAAAAAGAATATTTTAATATTTCTTTACAAAATTAATCTATCCATTCCTCCTGTCCTCTGCCAAAACAAAACAACCCCAAAACAAAACTAAATAAAACTCCACAAACAAAAAACCCTGCCCTCCTCTTGGTCTTCTTTTGTGAAGTGCTTGTTCAAATCTTTTGCCCATTTAGTTACTTATTTCACAATGAGGTTATCTAGGCCAACTGCAGAGAACTGGCAGACTCTGAATATTGCTTTCAGTTCTTTCACAGTCTACTCAAGTAAGTGCTGATATAATATCCAGCAGGTGGTCAAAGGTGTTAGACTCATTTCATTTTCCCAGGAAATCCCAGGAGGTCCGTCAGATCTAGGGTAGAAGAGGGTAAGGGACTTCCTTGCAATAAGATCAAAGTTCTCAGGGCAAAGAAGCTGAAAAGAACATTCTGCGCCGCCCCCCCACCGCGCCCCCCATCTGTAAGTATTCTAAATCAGCTGATGTGCAGAGGCTAAGACATCTTTCTGTGCTGGTTATGTCACCTTTGTCATTCATACTCTTCTGGTCAGAGGCAGGATCTTTTATGACTCCCCTACCGAGGTGAATGCCAGGTGTGGTTCTCTTAGTCAAGGAAACCTCCAACATAGTGCAGCTTCAGGGCCACTAGTGAAGGAATGCAGAAAGAAGCCTATTACGACAAGACTCTCGATAGCTGTCTCAAATTAATAGTATAGCCTTCTCATACATAATGAGTGTCAGAAGATGGGAGGCTAGGGTGTCATCTTGTTTTATTTGTTTTTGTTTGTTTGTTTGAGACGGAGTCTCGCTCTGTCGCCCAGGCTGGAGTGCAGTGGCGCGATCTCGGCTCACTGCAAGCTCCGCCTCCCGGGTTCACGCCATTCTCCTGCCTCAGCCTCTGGAGTAGTTGGGACCACCGGCGCCCGCCACCACGCCTGGCTCAGTTTTTGTATTTTTAGTGGAGACGGGGTTTCACCATGTTAACCAGGATGGTCTTGATTTCCTGACCTCCTGATCGGCCCATCTCGGCCTCCCGAAGTGCTGGGATTACAGGCGTGAGCCATTGCGCCCCGCCATCATTTTGTTTTATTAACCGGATGTTCCGATGTAGAATTGGAGTCAGTCATTTTTTAAAATCCTACCCCTTACTAGGATTCTACTAAATTTCTGTTTAGTAGAAATTTTTCTAGTTTCCACTGATCTTAACCTAAGCTTCTATGATTGATACAAATTTTCTTCCTACTTAATATTTTCAACGATGTTTTTGTAGAACCCTGAGAGAGGAGGTTTGCAGAGGCTTGCATTTACACTAATAATTATTACCTTTCTTATTTTCTAGATGAGAAAACAGACCCAAAAACGCAATGTGGGTATATGAAACTCACTTTTGGGGAACTAAAGGCTAATAATATCAACAAGATCTAGAAGACATGATAAATTTCCGCTACAAATAGCTAAAAGCTATTAAGTAGAAGCTGGGTATTCCAGGTACATTGCTAATCTTTAAGGATGATGTAAGGGAGATTTACTTCCGATTTTTTTTGTGTGTGTGAAATACCTCCTTTGAGTTAACATAGTAAAATAAGGCTGTAGGGACTACATTACAGTACCTGGTAAAGACTCCTTATTGCCTGTGATTCCCAGATATTCCTAACAGGACTCATCTCCTACTACTTTTAGCCTAAATCTGGGATATTGCCAAAGCAGATCCCCCTGTCCAGTGCTCTCAGCAACTATTGTAGATTGTTTCTAAAGTCAGTCCTTTTAAGTAACAGATTAAAATATTCTTCTCTACCCTCTTCAAAATGGTCATGCTGGCACTTCTATTGAGTTACAAATGTACTAATATAGAAGAGGGAGGAAGTCTTTTGTGCCAGTGGGGCAATGAGATAAGAATGTAAAAAGTATCTCCTAGGGCCAAAACCCAACACAATGGATAGGCTTTGTTTTATTTGAATTTTATTTTTGAGATGGAGTCTTGCTCTGTCGCCCAGGCTGGAGTGCAGTGGCAAAATCTTGGCTCACTGCAACCTCTGCCTCAGTCTCCTTCGTAGCTGGGATTACTCCAAGAGATTCTCCTGCCTCAGCCTCCTTAGTAGCTGGGATTACAGGTGACTGCCAGCATGCCTGGCTAATCTTTTTGTATTTTTTTTCAGTAGAGACAGGGATTTACCATGTTGGCCAGGCTGGTCTCAAACTCCTGACCTCAAGTGATCCGCCCACCTCAGCCTCCCACAGTGCTGAGATTACAGGCATCAGCCACTGCGCCCGGCCCACATAGGCTTTGTTGACAAAGAAAGGAAAACAATGAAATTATATATTTTTACATATCAGAACTTCTAGTAAATTAGTATATAACTTTAAAGTAGATGACTTTAATTTTTTTTCTGGCATTAAAAAAACAACAAAAAAACATAGCAAGCAAGCAAACAAAACCCTTAAAAACTCTTGAGCTAATGAATGCTGTTACCTATGTCTTGCTAATGCTAGAAAATATTGATAATATATGAGGAAAAAAATTAGTTGTAACATCATTACTTACAAAATCAGAAAATAATTTGGAGAAGAATTCAGAGAACATAGTTTCACAGAAGTTATCAGTGGAAGCACTTAGGTTATTCTTCTGTGCTCAGTATTTCTCCCAATTTCTTTAGAAAACAGTACTGGTACTTGCCTTTTCACACAGTTCTTGAGTTTTGTACCTCATATACAAACAACTGTTTAAAAATGGTCTCCTGATGCCTTCCTTCTGCCACTTCTGCAGCATTTTGGTCAGACAGGCAGTTTCTAAGAGTCCCACGTGGTGCAGCCTACGTTAGCTAGCTCACAGGGACTTTGACATCCAGATACTGCCTTCAATTCATATATGACAGTCACAGAACTCCCTTTTTCTCCGATAATTACTCAAATAAATTTTCACAGAGCCTGGTAACTTTCTCAAAGTATAGTGGGAGCTGCATTGTCTACTAAGGACAAGACTTTTCTACCTTAAATAAAGTCAAAGCATGGCCATTGTAATGAATGAACTACAACTTGATATTTTAACTCAATATTTCTGTCTGATCTCCTACCAATACCATACCTTCAGTTCCCAGGATCCATGTGTTCTTGAGCTACTGTTTCTAGAAAAGGAAATAATGCAATCCATTTATTAGAATTCATGTATTAAAATGGAACTTCTTGTCTAATAAGGATGACCATTTTTGTTTTCTCTTTACTGAAATCATATGTAAAAATAACTGCCCTGATTTTTAATAGCGCTTACCATCCACATATGGAACAAAGCCTGCATGTGGCTATACCTCTAGGTGAAAAGGCAATAGATTTCACTTGTTCTTGCCCTCACTGATTTTCAGCTTTAGTATTTATTAAAGCTATTGAAAGTTATAATGTACCTATAAATCAAAAGGTTTTTGGGTACATCAAAAAAGCATTCATTTTACAAGAAGATTCATCGTATGATTGTAAGAACACTCACATACATACAGAGGTATTTCTGTACCCTTTTGATTATTCTATTTCAGTTTTTTTGACAATGATAATTACATCTCCTTCATACTCCTTTGTCATTTAAAACACCTAACATGTACCTATGTACTTCTTCAGAATCGCAATCTTTGGTAATTTAGTCAGACAATTCACTTAAAAATAAATGTAAATAAAAATATTAGGTAAAAGATTTGAATGGCCTAAACAATTACTATCCTTTACAAACATCAAAAAATACTCACTAAGATAAAAAAGATGGCCTGTTATTTGTTATTTGTGCGACTGTGTTTTTCAATTTCTTTTTTTTTTTTTTTGAGACAGAGTTTCGCTCTTGTTGCCCAGACAGGAGTGCAATGGCGCGATCTCGGCTCACCGCAACCTCCGCCTCCCGGGTTCAAGCGATTCTCCTGCCTCAGCCTCCCGAGTAGCTGGGATTACAGGCATGTGCCACCACCCCGGCTAATTTTGTATTTTTAGTAGAGACGGGGTTTCTCCATGTTGGTCAGGCTGGTCTTGAACTCCCGACCTCAGGTGATCCACCTGCCTCGGCCTCCCAAAGTGCTGGGATTACAAGCGTGAGCCACCGCGCCCGGCCTGTTTTTCAATTTCTTAATGCAATTCATATTTACTGATATTAAACTGAGGAAAAACCGGATGCTTAATTCTAAAAAATGCCCAAGGTAAAAAGACTAGGAAACAACTTCTCCATGCCTTTCTATTACAACAGTCCAACCTAAGGTCCAACATAAGAAATCTCCTTGGGCCAGTATATTCCAAAGTTAACATCACTGACCACCCCATTATAACCACAGCTTGTTCAAAAACTCACCCCAAACCTGCAGAACCAGTATACCTACATTTTAAACAAACACTTATGGTAATTCTTGTGGACACCAAAGTTTAAGAACTACAGTTTTGGCTGGGTGCGGTGGCTCATGCCTGTAATCCCAGCACTTTGGGAGGCTGAGGCGGGCAGGTCACCTGAGGTCGGGAGTTTGAGACCAGCCTGACCGACATGGAGAAACACTGTCTCTACTAAAAATGCAAAATCAGCTGGGTGTGGTGGCACATGCCTGTAATCCCAGCTACTTGGGAGGCTGAGGCAACAGAATCGCTTGAACCCGGGAGGTGGAGGTTGCGGTGAGCTGAGATCGCAGCATTGTACTCCAACCTGGGCAACAAGGGTGAAACTCTGTCTCAAAAAAAAAAAAAAAGAGCCACAGTTTTAGGCATTTCAAACACCATCATTTCTGTCTCAGTGCCTTAAATTAACATTGGAATGCTGCAATTTATCACCAATGTTTATCACCACCTAGTGGTAAACTCCCTTATTTCTACTTTCCATGGGTTCATTCATACTGAATAGGATCCCAATTAAGAGAGAACAAAATTCAGAGAAAGCTAGAATTTTAGAGTAATAATTTCCTGGGTATTTTTCACTACCTTTTTATCTATGGTAGATTAAACCTGTGGAACTAAAAATACTGAACATTTTCTCAGTGTATTTAACCATGAAAAATTCTTTCTAGTATTTCAAGGAACATAGTTTGGAACATGTTGCTTTAGAAGCAGCAAATTTGACAGTTGCTTTCAGCAATTTACCATACAAGACCTCAGTTAATTAATTTACAAGAAGGCTTTAATCAGGCTTATTTTAAGTGTTATTTCTTATTTTAACTACATACTTGAGAGGTTTATTGAGATGTATTACTTATTATTTTAAAAAGTTTTAAAGAAATATATACTAATAAAACTTCACTGTGTTGGCAGTTTTAATAACTAACATTTGCTGGGCATCCATGTATTTATATATTATGTTCTCATACTCAAAGTGCATCTAAGAAGTAGACATTAAGGTGAAGACATAAACAACTAGATTACTAAATGCTATTTTTTAGGTTCTAGAATTTCCTCATTCTAAGAAAAATCTAAAATTCTGGCTTTTAAAATACAGTTTTAGGGATCAACTTCAAAAGATAGGAAGACAGGACCAAGGCTAAAAAACTGAGAGGATTAAGATGAAATGCACTCTGAAGCTGAAGTAAGCATTGTTTACTGAGACATGCAATTGGGAAGGAAAACAAAACAACAGGTTGCACTGAAAAAGCAAAGTGTTTTGTAGGTAGAGAGGTATCATACAATCTCTTTAAAATTTATACTATGATTCAAAGAAATACATCTAGAAAAGGCACCTTACTCTTAACCACAACTGTTTGCTGGGACTGGCTGCCTGACTGGTAGAAGGGAGAAACTGGGATCATTTAATTTGAATAGAGAATGTGGAGGGCTGGCCAGGTATATGACGGCTACCATATGACAGATTCAAGTTCTCCTAGAAAGCCCAGTGAAATACTTTAATATTTCCCCTACAGGGGAAAACTGTAGGAAATAGGATCTTATCTCAATTGTGAAGATTAACCAGAGATGCAATGGACTCAGGTAGGAGGTAGAGAGCTCCTTTCTGTAACTAAGTGTTACTTTTACACTGTTTAGATTAACCACCTGGAAGAAATATTTTTGAGGTAATTTGAGCATTACTTACATGGCAGAGCCAAATAACTTGTAAGGAACAATTTAATTCTAATCTGTGAAAACTGAACTATACGTACCGTAAATGAGTTTGGTATAACTACACCTATTTTTTGGTAATTAATCCACAGCTCCCCTCATTTAGGTTTTTCATTACTTTAAGAAAAAAATTAAAAACAAAGAAATGGAGGACAGTGGCTATTCACAGGTATAATAACAGCACTCTATAGCCTCGAACTCCTGGGCTCTGGCACTCCTATTGCCTCAGCCTCCTGAGTAGCGGGGACTACAGTCACGCGCCACTGCACCCAGTTTTGCTTTCTCTTTAAAATACATCCTCTGACTCACAGAAAGATACCTGGCCCAATTCTTATCAGCAGTTTTGCCTGTGATGATAAGACTAAATTTTCTTATCTAAATTTGCTAAAATCACTGACTTTTAAAAGAAAAGATTTTAGTTTTCCAGTGGAGATGTCCAAGTATAAGATACTCAATTATTAAGATTGCTGAATTTAATCTTTCATCATTAGTTTGAGTCAGAATGTGAGTATAATGAGGAGATAATTATGTTTTAACAAATGCATATTATTTATAATACCTTTTTATAAAAAGTGCCAAATGCTTGATTTAGATATACCTTTTTGATACATATCAATTCAACTCCAGAGCTAATAAAATTTTTTTGTTAAAGTTTTTAAAATACAAGCAGAATAGATCCCTAATTTTAAATCTTTATTTAGTTTTAGTTTTTATTTTTGAGACAGGGTCTCGCTCTGTCATCCAGGCTGGAGCAGTACTATTGTGGCTCACTGTAGCCTTGGTCTCCTAGGCTTAAGCAATCCTTCCACCTCAGCCTTCTGAGTAGCTGGGACTACAGGCACACACCACCACGCCTGGCTAATTTCGTAATTTTCTGTAGAGACCAGGTCCTCTATGTTGCCCACGCTGGTCTCCTCTTGAACTCTAGGGCTCAAGTGATCCTCCCACCTTGGCCTCCTAAAGTGCCAGGATTATAGGTGTGGTGAGCAAACCACCCCCAGCCCTAATTTTTAATCTTTAATTTCAAAATAACTATACCTCCTATTGTAGTCTGTTTTGAAAATTCCTTACATTTCATATTTTTGGAGTGGCTATTATTTCTATAAAGATAAAAATGTCCATCCCCCAAAGCCACTGACATTTATTTAAATTTATTATCAACAAGTTTTAATTTTTTTATCACTGTTCCCTTATAATCTTAAAAGAGCTTTACAAAACTACCAACACATTTTGATATAACTAAAAAAAATACTGTATAAAATATTTCCAATGATTTTGTCTTTTGTCCTTAGATTAAGTGTAAACAGTTAAGCTCCATGTATAGATTGAGTAGCAATTACCATATTTTATTGACTCTAAGATGCAATTGATGGAAAAAAAGCACCTTTTCATGTTTTATTAAGAAAGAAAATAAGGTTGTTAATTACATTATGCGATACAACTGACATCGAGATGCTTCTACTTTCAGGGGTGTTAAAATGAGAAAGATGTGCATCTCAAAATCAATGACATATGTCATTTAGTCAAATTCTAAAGACTGTCTATTGAATTTTTCCATTCTTGTCTTTCACATAAATAAGTCATGATTTAGTTAAGCAAAGAAAACTTTATTTCTGCTACACGTAACAACATATTGCTCTAAGGAACAACTACTATATTCGTTTTAGCATTAACGTATGGATTCAAAAATACATGTCAGCAATCCCTGCTTCCCAGACAAAACAATGCTGTACACAGACTATCAGGTATATGAAAAAAAAGCTGTCAACTGTCCACAGGGAATGCGTCCAGTCACATTTTCAGTCAGTCAGCTGAGGATTATGTCATTATTTAGTCTTTGTTCTGTAGAAAGAACACAACACAAGTATGAAAATCATCACCTGAAAGGAAAGGAAATAGCTGTTGTAGTATTCCTAAAATGTTAGGAATTGTTCCTTTATTTCAATATACCCAATGTTATCTGCTTAATCATAGCTGCCCCCAAACAAAACCAAACTTACTCAGAAGGGCGATGCAGGTGCTGAATTTCTAGAGGGAAAGTGTTGTGAATTAATAAAAAATCCGATTCTCTGAAATACTAAAATTTCTATTTTCCTCAAATAGAGAATTACATTGTGGTTATCAGACCCATCTCAAAATAGAACTCAACTACTTTCAACGTTATATCCTTGGATCAGCTGCTTCTATTTCCTGGGCATGACTCACTTAATCCCAGGCCCATACCTCAGAGATAAAATAAACCAGCCTTCATGAATTGTGTTTGCAGCCTCTTAAAAATTAAAGAAACAAACAAAAAAGTGCACCTACCCCCCAAAACTTGTCACAATCATATAAAATTTGGGAAAGTCTTCCACAGTATTTTATCGAACCTTAAAATAAGGTAATATATTTATTTAATATACCAACAAAGAAGAAGAGTCATAATGGAGTCCATTGTAAATAGAAGATCCGCAGCAAAAATAAAAAAGCCATGCTGCAATTAGAAGAAATTCAAAACCGTGTAGCTAATCGTATCCTATCCAAATAGCCATTTCAGCTAACCTGACCCCTATTTTATCTCTGCCCTGAATATGTGTAACAGTTCAAAAAAGGGAAAAATGAGAGATTAAAATTTTTGTGAACAGCCATGCCGAATATGCAATTCCTCTAATGTAGGAAATTGGATGAGTTTAAGGGAAAAATGTGGTATTATGAGGCTTAGTTCTCACAGTACCAACTGGCCATGAGGTAGTTTTATATCATTATAGTTTCTGATCATTTGGATGTCATTATTTTAGATAAGAGGACATCTCAAAGGTTTCACTGAAGCTACAAATGCAAGAGTTTTAGCTTAGACTGGCAAAGCCTTTCTTTCATTTTACAAGGAATTTTGTTGACTCATTGTCTCTCAAAAGCCCTATGAGAAAACTGGGGCTCAAAAAGGCAAAGAGGGTCAGGTGCAGTGGTTCATGCCTGTAATCCCAGCACTTCGGGAGGCCGAGGAAGGCAGATGACTTGAGCTTAGGAGTTCAAGGCCAGTCTGGGCAACATGGCAAAACCCTGTCTTACCAAAAAAAAATTACCCGGGCACGGTGGCACATGCCTGTAGTCCCAGCTACTTGGGAGACTGAGCTGCGAGGACTGCTTGAGCCCAGGAGGCAGAGGTTGTAGTAAGCCAAGATCAGGCCACTGCACTCCAGCCTGGGTGACAGAGTGAGATTCTGTGTTTAAAAAAAAAAAAAAAAAAAAGCGTAGAGACCAGCTCAGTCACAGTTAAATGGCTTTTTATTTTAAGCCCAATATTCTCTTTAACATGTAAATAATCATTAGAAAAGGTTCAACCATAAGAGTAATTTATATACTTTTCTATACTGAGAAGTCTAAAGTCTATATTATTGTCCTTTTTAAGGACAAAGATTTATTGAGTAAAAGCAAGAACTATTTCCTATTCTTGAAATATTCACAGACTAGAAAAAACACATTTTTTGCATGCTAGAGAATAGCTTGTCCAAACAGAATTCATTCTTAACATTTTATCCATAAACAGGAAAAAATGCTTGCTAATTCTTTCTCACTGCCAATTTAATATATCCAGGGTTAAATTGCTAACAATGTATGGTACAATGAGAGTGGTTTTGTCATTTAATAAAACATTTTAAAAGATTTAAAAATTAGAATTATTCATAACGGGCCCAATGGGCACTTTCTCTTGTCAAATGCCTTCTATGAAGGAGGAACTAATTATGTGATCTGTTCTAGGAGAGGAAGGGTCATCAGCAGTGATGCCTGGCAGGATTCATTCTCATATGTGCTAGCTCACACAATTGGTCAGAAAGAAAATCTTAAGTGAAAAAAATAAAGCTTTCAAGCCAGTAACTTCAAACTGAATTCAAAGTGCCTGCCATCTACTACATTTGACCTATAGTAGACTTGGAAAGTTGGTGTGTGTGAACAGGAAAACAGCTTCCCCTGAAATTCAGAATTATTTTACAGAATAAAAAAAGCCAAACTTTAGGCTGGGCACAGTGGCTCATGCCTGTAATCCCAGCACTTTGGGAGGCTGAGGCGGGCAAATCATGAGGTCAGGAGATCGAAACCCGGTGAAACCCCGTCTCTACTAAAAACATGAAAAATTAGCCGGGTGTGGTGGTACACGCCTGTAGTCCCAGCTACTGGGGAGGCTGAGGCAGGAGGATCGCTTGTATCCAGGAGGTGGAGGTTGCAGTGAGCTGAGATCTCACCACTGCACTCCAGTCTGGGTGACAGACCGAGACCTCTCAGAAAAAAAGATAAAAAAAAAGAAAGCCAAACTTTAAGGAATGTTTCCCCAAACCACACAGATATAAACTAACTGTCACAGTCAAAGAAATTGAGTTTGATTTTTGGAAACTAATAAATAAAATAGGAAATGGAATTCATATGGCTGTATATATCAAAATTTACAATAAAGAGTTTTTGGTAAATTGTTAGGTTTTCTTAAAAAATACATATATGCACACGAGAACATTTTCTGAAGGTACTGTTTTAATGCACAAACTCACAAATATAAGTCCAGAAAACACCTATATTTAGGTTCAAAAGGTCCAAAAATGATATATTATTTGATATTGCTTTTTAGGCATTTCATTAGAGAGAAGTCAAAACATTATCTTTCTAAACGACTGTTATAAATTACCTCAATTCATAACTCAAGACACCAATTCTTCAAGTTAAAAATCTTTAGAAGTATTTCAATTTTTTAAAAAGCGATGCTTATTCTAGCACTGGACAATTTTAAAGTTTATATAAGCACATAATAAAAAGTCAAATTCTTAAAATCTAAGATTTCACAAACAAAAAACAAAACTGAAATGTGATTTTATTTTATAGAAGGGCAAAAATATTCTTCAGTAAATGTCAACAATTTTTAAAGTTTAAATAGTTGCAAAGCTCTTTTAACTGACAACTTCTAAATCACTAAAAAGAAAAGTTCATAAAGTACTTACACATATTCCTCACATACTATTTACTCAATATGTTTTAAAATTCAGATTAAAAAGGGCTTACCTCAAGAATCAGTAAGTTCTTTGCCGTTTGTTAGACTCTTCTCTTGGCGAATCTGCCAGCATAACTTTCAGTCTCACCCCATTCAGAATCTTTCCATGTAGAGTGGCAATGGCATCATTAGCACTTATTCTATCGGCATACTTGGCATACCCCACATTTTTTCCTGATACAAGGTAAACTTCGATCAGGTTACCAAAACGACTGAAACAAAGTGAAAAAAATAATCAACCAAAATTGATAAATACAGCCTCTCAGGTCTAAAATTTGGAGTCCATTCTTGACTCCTTTTTCACCCTTCTCCCCACATCTGACATCCAACTCATGTCATCTTAAACATCTCAATCAGTCAATTCTATTCATTCTCATTCAGACCATCATCTTTTCCTTAATCTAATTCCTTTTTCACTAGTTTCCTTACCCCTGGGCTTGTCCCTCTTCAATCCATTTTCCACTCTGTCTTTTGAGTGATCTTTCTAAAACATAAATATGATCATTTACTCCCTAAAAGTCCCCTCAGCAGCTCCCCACTGCCTCCATGGTGACAACAAATCCCTTAAGATAGCTCAAGAGCCTTTCTGACATGGTCCTTGGACTCTTTAGTTTCATCTTCCCTAACAATCTCTCAAATTACCTATCTAATAGCCCTTCTTTTACATTCTCTATGGCAGAAATAACCATGCATACCCCCAGCTTTCACCTGTGGAGAAATTATTTTTATCCTTCAGGTCTCCACATACACCTGCCTTCTTTCAAGGCTTCTCAGAGTTTCTAAGGTAACTGCTCCTCCTATGTATCTTACACATTCCTTATCACAGCAACAATCACACCGGGTTGTAATTTTCTGTTTACCTGTCTGTTTCCTACATGAGATCAGCTCTAAGAGGACAAGAACTATAATGTCTTGTCCATTTAATACTTTGTTTACATAATGTCTCTTGTACTTAGCACAGTTCCTGCCTTGAACAAAGAAGAGGTTCAAGAAAAAAACTAAATATATCAGTTAAATAAAGGTCAAAATACTTGAACCATGTCCTGATTTTTTTTTCCTTTTGAGCCTCAATATACTATCACATTATGTCCCTGATATTTTGTGCAGTTCTTTAACAAGTTTCCTATCTATCTAATTCACTAACATTCTTGTAAGGCAAATGGGAAAAAGGCCTAAAAGAAAAACCAAAGAAAGGAGTTATGTTAAAAACACAAAAATAAATAAGAACCTTCAACAAAACAGAAGATGCTTAGTA
This sequence comes from Mandrillus leucophaeus, assembly GCF_000951045.1. Lineage (NCBI taxonomy): Eukaryota > Metazoa > Chordata > Mammalia > Primates > Cercopithecidae > Mandrillus > Mandrillus leucophaeus. The sequence goes on from NW_012104254.1 coordinate 700,152, forward strand.
AAAAAAACACAAAAAACAAAAAGGGTCTCACTCTGTCACCCAGGCTGGAGTACAGTAGCACAGTCTTGGTGCACTGCAACCTTGACCTCCTGGGCAAAAGCAATCCTGTCACCTTGGCCTCCCAAGTAGCTGGGACCACAGGTGTGTACCACCATGCCTGGCTAATTCTTGTCTTTTTTGTAGAGATGGGGTTTTGCCGTATTGCCCAGGCTGATCTTGAACTCCTGAGCTCAAGCGATCCTCCCACCTCAGCCTCCCAAAGTGTTGCGATTACAGGCATGAGCCACTGCACCAGGCCCATTTTACGTCTTCAAAAACAAAATAGCAGGAAATTCTGTATGGAGCCTTAGGATGTGTGACTGATAAACAAGAGAAGAAAATAATCAGAAATTGAAAAAGGTGATACAAATGAGGAGTTTTTAAAACCAGAGAACAAATCATCTCTACCTGATAGGTACTGGAGGAAGGAAGTGTCTAGATTATGAGAATAATTAAATTACTAGTGTAAATAAAATATAACAAAAAGTGTAACTTTCTTACCAGAATATATCTTCTAATACGTCTAAAGGTAAAGGATGAGGATTAAACACAATAAAAAGTCTTTCTTTCACAGGAGTTTCAGGAGGGGCTTTTTTTTTGCATGATGGAAGTACAACATCTGTCTGGATTTGAGGCAACTGTGATCCAGAGCTTCCTCCAAATTGCTGTTAACAGGTAGAAAACAAGAAAAAGAAAAAAATGCCCTTCAGGGATTTTTGGCCAAGAGCTAAAGACAGATATGTATCATGGCATCTATGTGGTTTTCCACTATAGCTCTGAAAATTTTCTTACATAGACAATCAACAAAGTATGATTTCTCTTCATATTTATTTTATATGCTATTGATATATTATAAAGGTTAAATTCTTACCTACTTACCATAAGTTGTTGCTGACTTGGGTTATTCCACACCATCGACGCAAGCTGTGCAGCTACCATCTGTGTTGCCATTTTTCTAAGGAGACTGGAGACAATAACTGATAATTTACAGAAAACTGAAAATATTCAGTCTTTTAACAGTAACTTGTTTTGTGTGACTTTCTCACCTGAGAGGTCAACTGTTTTCTATTTTTATTCTTCAAGTCCTATCAATCATGTACACTCAAAGCTCGGCTTTAGACACTCCTGGAATGGTACTTACTCTGTTGCATTACTTCCATCATCAATGAAGGAAACACCTATTCGATTCCCAGGAGGGTACTGAAATCCATGTAATTTGTATTTTGCATAAATAGCTGATGCTACATTAAAATACTGAACCACTCCATGACCTAAAATAGAGAATATACAGAAATGAAAAAAGAAAGCAGATTGAGTGCCTAAGGCCTATGTTACAATCTATCTCAAAAGTGAAACCATATAGAACTCTAATATCACATAACTAGTAAATACAGAGCCAAATGTATCAGAAAACACAGTTCTGTTATCATGTGTGCAACAAGTGTATTCCTACAAAAGGAAGAAATAATTTAGGGAAAAATATGAACATGATATTTTAAGGAAAATGGAATATTAACATACACCCTGTCTAATAAATTTAATTTTAGGATACTGGCTTTTCTTATATGACACCAATATACTTAAAAATCTAAATTTTTATTCTTTGAAATCTACTTTGAAATTTTAAGATTTTCCCAACCATACTGGGTAGGAAATGAAATGAGAAGTGATAGTTGAAAAGAATATATACTCATCCTGGCTATCTGCAGCAGTAGAGAGGAAAAGTGATTTGAATGAAAAACAAAAAGATAGGGAACAGAGGATCTCAGATCACAAGTGATATATTTTATATTCCTTTGGAGAGATTTCTGCCAAAGGGATGAATTTCAATTTAGGAGGGTGATGCTGAAGGCAGGGACAATGTTATAATGCATTCCTTAGAGAGCCCAGGAGCTTGTGACACAATCAAAAGGTTTTCATATTTATAATACAAACCACTGGGGAAACACTTATAAATTTATGTTCATCCGGAAACCCAAGCATCCAATATTTTAATGGAATTAAAATAAAATGCAGAAATCAAATGACCATATAAAGTTAATTCAAATGAGATTCGAACTATATGATGACACCTCTCTTAATAAAAAGATGTTCCAATGACACATATGTTTCAGACACATCCAACCAGAGAAACAAAACAGGAGGTACAGGAACAAATACATTTCAACATACCAGATACAAGGGAGGAAACAAAACAAAATAAATACAACTTCATATGCATATAACAAATGTGCCAGAGAACACAAAAATGTCTTAGAACGGAGAATGACAACATATGATCGGGTTAAGGTTGGGGATGGCTCAAAGACAGCTCTACAAAAAGACTAGTGCTGGGTCAGGTACTAGTGAGTATGTGGGGGTGTCTGTATGAAGGGTAGAGTTACCTTAGTCCTGTTAATCCACATGACCAAACTCACATCACTACTTCTATGTCAACAACCATGTCACTCTAAAAGGACTAAATCAGGTATCCTTACAAAACTGGAAGAAATGCCAACCAAGTATGATTTCTCTACCACCCCTCACTAACAAAGAAAAAAAAAAAACTCTTAGATTTACTGAGTGCCCTATTACACGCCAGAACTTGCATTAGGTTATTTTACATATATTATCTCTAATTCTTACCCAACCCTGGCAAAGAAGGTATCAATGATCCCATTTTACATATGAGGAAAGAGAGGCTCAGAGGGGATAAGCAAATTGCCAAGGTCTCAAAGCTACATGCCACTGCTGGGATTTGTACCTGATTCTGATGCAAAATGGAATGCCAAACTTGCCCATTATGCCACAATGCCTCTATTAACAAAGAGCCTTAATAAAATCAAAAGCTTAAAACACAAAGATGGGTTAGCTAATGCTAGATAATGGGTGTAATCAATTAACTAATTAATAAGTTCAAATGGCTGATATTGGAGTCTTGCTTCCACTGAGAATTGGAAGAAGCAGAGAGAGAAGTAGGGCATTTAGATACTTGGAATGAACGGAAGGAGGGATATAAATTTAAGAGAAAGAGATCTAGGGAGGAATGAGGAGGAAACTTTGTGAGTTTCATAACTTTGTCTAGCATTAACCAAAAGAGTACACAGAGACAGAGGCTCTATCCTGAGGTATTTTTTGTTGTGCAACTGGAATACAGAATGTTATATTTTGTGGGAGTTAAAATATATTTTACAGTGAACAATTTTGTAAAAAGAAGATATATTTCCAGGGCTTTGTTTATTAAGGTATCACCATATTTTGAAGTCTAAAGTAGAGAAAAAGGGAAGATAAAATTCCTCTCACATGAGCAGTATCTGACATAAAAGTGCCACTGGGAAAAGCCATTTTAACAAAACTCTGTGTGTGTGTGTGTATATATATCTCTCTCTCTATATATATATATTAATGTGAATATTATTTTACCATAATTTGAATAAGGATCTCGTTGAACTTCACAATATTCCAATCCTGGTACTATATCAAAAATGCTGAAAAGCTGTTCTTCAGTGAAAGGAACTCTTGATACAACTGACAAGCGTTTGGAGATTGCTTCCTGGCCTCGGCTGTCATTCTTGTCAAAACTTGAAAATTCAGATTGTTGTTCTCCAACAATATAAAAAAAAGGAAATCTTTAGATTTTTACACAGCCAACAATTCACTTAACATTTTAAATACTAGAATACAAAGAGTCCATTGTACTGAATAAAGGCACTGTATTTGGTAATAGGCTTCTGGTCATCAGAACTACTGATGAGACTAATGACAAGAAAACAGACAACTCTCCCCACTCCCCTACCTTTAATGCAGAAATATAAGAAGAAATGCATAGTCTAATTTCACAGAAATAAGTTTAGTATGCAAAACTAAAAATATGGCAAGTATTTTACCTGAAAGTTTATGTCAAATAACATTCACAGGCCTCACTTTCATTACCCATTTTCCCCTTTTTCTATTAGAACTTCTACTTTTATCATTCCTCTCTTTTCTGTAGCCCTAATTTTAAAGCAGCAGTAGTTCTGGGACAAAATTTTAGGACTCATACTGAGAGGATATCTACATATGTCTTTTTAAGTTTTTGGTCAGCTGTACAGCGGCAGAAGCTCACCCAAAAAAGTGGCAGTGATATGTGGCAGTGGCAATAGTTTCTAATATGAGGAATGCGTAATTAAACAGAGAAAACTATAATTAGAAATCAGTTAAACAAAATAAGTATTAAATATTAAGAACTTTAGGAGTCATAATCCACTTTTTAGGAATAAAAAAAAACTACATTTAAGATTTTTATTCACTAGGTGAAATTTATAGATGCCCGATAACAGAGTATTTTTTAAAACCCAAGTTAGATCGCATATACTACATTATACTATTAAAAGTAAAGGTCGCCTACTTACCAAATGGAAACATATTTACTCTAGGTTCATGTCCCAAAGCCTCTTGCCTCATATTACTATAATAATCTTGTTCAGAGGATTCAGATGCTTTATTTTTAGGTTCAGCCAAGATTGCTCTAAAACCTGAAAAGAAAACCCATGAATTTCAAGTTTCATAGCAAATTTAACATACCTGCAAATATACTTGATTGCTAGTGCCTGACTCAGCTTTATAAATATAATTGTACAAAGGAAAATCTATACAATGGCCATCTCCTCCAGACCTACTTCTTTGCTTTCTGGAAGATGGCAAAGAGTAAATGACAAACAGCAAGTATACCAAATTATGGGTCAATGTAGACATGAAAGATCAGCAATTCTATGCTATCCCTTCCCATCTTCTCCTGTTACAGATAATATCATCATTCATTCACTTAAGCTCCTCAACATCAAAATCCTGTAGGGCTTCTTCATATTTAACCTGTCACCAACGTTCTTCCTTTGAAATGCGCACAAATGGAATATGCTATCTTTTACCCTAACTTCCCTGCTTCTGTTTTTAATTTAGATTCTCTTCAATTAATTACAACAGCCCTTTAACTGGATTTTTTTTGCTTCTGGATCAAGGGTTCTTAACTAGGGGACCAAGGATGAGCTTCAAAAGGTGGGAAGACTCCATGAACCCTCTGAAACTTTAAATAAAATGCTTATTGTGCATTTATGTGCACATGGGCATATTTCAAGGGTTCAGTTTTCTTCACATTATTCAGTGGCTTAAAAAAGGATAAAACCAGCTCGTTTGAATTCTTCTCTGGAAATCTATCATTAATACTATGGGGTTAGATCAACTGTTCTTACTTTTGTCTTTCTAAATAATCTACAAAGGAATTCTAATGCGGACTAACCTTGAACTTTTCCTAACCTCCCATATATTGTTCCCATGTTCCAATGTACCTAGTTAACTGTGTCTCAGAATGTCTCAACAGAAATACTGTGCTTTACTCAGACAGCTGCCTTCACAACACTAAGCAAAAGACATGTTTATTCCTGGCATGGTGCCTCTGCTAGCACTGCTCTCACGTTCTGTCCTGCCTACTCCACACCAGACACAAGTCCTACCCCCTAGGCATGTGTTGCCACGCTCATCCAGCACACTTGTTTTTCACCATTGACAGACTCTACCATACACTTATGAACATTTTTTTTTCATTTGGCAAATTCTTACTGAGTCTACTATAAATGGCAGTTACTTTTATAGAGAGCTTAATAAATCTTTATTGAGGGCCTATTATTGTACTAGATACCTGGAGTGACAGACTAATAAGACATACTTCTTGCTTTCAAAGAGCCTTTTAAAAAAGTTCTTCCATTATTCTTTATTTTTTGCCTATTAGATCTTGGCTACCCAATACAGCTATAAATTCCTTAAATGTGAGGGCTGCCATATACTTCATCTGTATCTCTCTACTTAGCATATTGATCAGTATACTGCAGGTACTCAGTTAGTGCTGGCTAAATGAGAAATTCAGAAGGATCTAAGAGAAAATTTTCATATGTACCTTCGGGGTATCGAAGAATTCTACTGATTAACAGTAATTATTTCCAGTATGTGTAGATTTTTATAATGTCCTAAAATCCAGTAATTTAATCATTCTACGTATCAATATACCTAACTAGAAGTACACCAACAAAGAATATTCTCCTTGACATCTTTAAAATTCTTATTCTTTATATATACAGCAACATCAGAAGATCACATTCATGTCATTCTAGCTTGAAATTAACCCTATCAATTACCTATGTTAGCACATCTTATAAATCTTATCCTTAACCTATAGGTTTATTAATTATACTTTATACTCTTTGGGATGTAGATCAAATATAAACAAATATAAAGAATATTTTAAAAACCCTGAAAAGGTAAGTCAAGTTTTTAATACATAAAATTCTAAAATACACTTAAAAAACCCTAAAAACCTATACAAATAATACCCAAGGTATGCATTTCACTTACTAAGTTAATGTAGTTGTTCTTATTTCTTCAAGATAGTGCCTCAATGAATGTTTAATCATAGCCCCAAAATATTTTTCTTCCTTGGACTGTAAATATTTAGCCACTGCTAAAATTACATTAGCAGATACAGTTATTATCAAAAACCCATATTAAATTCAGTTATTTAGAATAATCAGAAATTTTTACAAAAGTTTTTAACAATGTTAAACAAACATATCCTTACTTCGATCACAGTTTTCTATTGCTTGGGCAGCTTGTGATGGTTTTAAGTATCGTACGTAGCCCAAACCTTTACTTTCTCCAGTGACTTTATTCTTAATAATGCTGCAATACTCGATATCTCCATACACCTAAAAGAGTTAAAAGACATGATTTCCGGGGACATAAAATTAATTGAACAGAGTATTTCAGAACCAAAATGTTGTTTATATGTTACCCTTGCATGCAAACAAAGAAATAAACAGTATAAACTATGCAGATATTGCAACATGCAAATATGCTTATTTCACAGACAAGGAAGCTAGGCTTTAGAGAAACCAAAGAGGGACAAAGTCACAGAAGAAGAGTAAGAATTTGTACATGGTCTGGATAGCTCCAAAGTCTTGCTCAACAGTGGTTAAGAGCCAGAGCTCTGGAATTAAACTTTCTAGATTGAAATCTTGAATCAGCCACTCATTAATCAGGCAGTTTACTTATTCTCTCTGTGCCTACCTCTTTATTAAATGGGCCTAACAGTAGTATCTACATCACAGGGTTGTTTAAGGGTTAATTGAAGTAAAACACGTAAAGTGCTTACATGGGGCTTGGAACACACTCAAAGAACATTAGCTATAATTACTTGTCTGTCTTCTAACAGGAACATAAATGATTGTGTATTCTTTTGAAGGAGTGCTTTTCAAAGAGTATCTCTAAAATATGCTGGTTCACTCAGAAAGTTACTATTCTGAGAAACATGCAGTAGTGCTTACTTTTAATGTTCAAAGAAATATGCAATATAATTGATATTATTTATTTTATAAATTCTTAAGTAATCAATTGTCAACTTAATTATCGTACACTAGATTAAAGTGTAATATTTGTTCATTCAGGAAAAGATAAAAATTTATAAATATTTAAGGTAAAAAACATTTTCCTTACCACTGGAGGAGGCATAAAATATATGTTTTTGGTATTTACTATTTTTGAAGTATTTTATTGAATTCTCAATTGGGGTAGGAGCGAAAGTTTGAAAATTACTTTTTACTGCTTGTTTTCTTTCTTGCTTGTTGCCACCCAAATCATGGTAGGATTAGTAGAAAAAAGATAAAGAACTACAACTCAAAACAATTTAAAAATTGCTTTTTAATAATCTGTGTGAAAGCTTATCACTGCATAAGTTAATGGCTAAAAAGACTTAAAATTATCCTCAAATTTCATTTATATAGGTCAGAGGTATACTTATGTTTTCTTCTTTAAATATAACTCCTTCAAAGGCCCAATTTTAGGACAAAAACTCTTCAAAGAATAAGCCTTTCTGTGAATGAGTACCATGTCAACATACCATAGGCCTTTTCTAAATACTAGATAATACAGTTCACACACTCAGGTCTGCCTGATTCGCCTTTACATGCCAGGCAACAGAGGGGAGTGAAAAGAGCATGCTTTGAAATTTTAAAGACCAAGAGCAGGCTCCAGACTCCGATAGCCTGGGTTTAAATCATAGCTCTACGACCTACTAACTGTGTGACTTTACTTAAAAGTTTCTGAGTTTTATACTTCATTTCTGTGAATCTCTACTTTCACAATAAAGTAGGGGGAGACTACCATTAATATTTTCCAGTTTTTATATATTCTTTAATTTTGAAAACTAATTTATGCTAGGTTTAATATTTAAAAAGTAGATTGAAATTGATGAAAACAGTTATATAATTCCCCACGACTACTCTATTGACCTTATTCCAACGACACTTCAGATTTAGTACCCATACAACCTGTATAGGACTATGAGTTATCACATATGCTAGCTGATTAGAATAAGTACCTTAAATTTTTCCCGCAGATCTTCCTCTGTGTAGGACTTCGGTATCATAACAAAGATTCTTGTAAGTTCTTCATCTTCAACATCTCGGTGACTTCCAGATGATCGGGACTGTGCAATGAAAACCTAAGAAACAAACAAAACTCCCAAAATAAAATAATGTCAACTATTTTCCCATTTCTTAAATTTTTTTCAAAAGCAATTATTCTTGCAATGACTTTTTATTTATTTATTTTTTTTGAGATGGGGTCTCGCTGTGTCACCCAAGCTAGAGTGTAGTGGTGTGATCATGGCTCACTGCAGTTTCAACATTCTAGGCTCAAGTGATCCTCCCACCTCAGCCTCCCAAGTAGCTGGGATCACAGACACATACCACAACACCCAGCTAATTTTTTAACATTTATAGAGACAAGGTCTTGCTATGTTGCCCAAGATGGTCACGAATTCCTGGGCTCAAGTGATCCTCCCACTTTGACCTTCCAAAATGCTAGGATTACAGGTGTGAGCCACCGTGCTGGGCCTGCAATGACTTTTTTTTATGAGCTAATACCAATCTCTGCATTGTTTTTTTCCCAAATGTATTTCTACTTTTGCATTTGTTTTTAGCCAGAGCAATTTGAATAAATGTAATATAATAAATTAAAACACCATAAACAAGGGTCCTTGCATTGTTTGTTTCTCTTTCCTTTAAAGGGGTCTCTATATCTTGGTCTCTAATCCACTGCTGGTAAAGGGGGCTCTATATCATCAAAGCATGAGAAAACTGGAACTTACGAAATTCCAGAGTAGGAAGCAGCAACTAAGAAAACCACAGTATTAGAGACATATCCCTTTATAGTCTACTTCTAGTTATTCCTACAGTAAATCTATGCTATATGTCAAGCACTATATGAGTACAACTATTGAGTAACACAGAAATGGCCCACTAGAGTTTTGTGGCTGATATCAGTAATAAATGGTAAATAGGGAAATACAAATAGGGAAGCTTTAAGTATATGCCAAGACATTAGAGAAAAAAAAAAAAGACTCTCAGGTAAGATGAAATTGGAAGTGCCATCAGAACACAGATTTCTACATTTTAGAGGACTGAGGTGTTTCAAATCTCTGCAAAGGAGACAGTCTATGTAGAATGTATGTAAAATAATTAACCTCCTCATGGTAGATTTCGCCCATAAATTTTCACCTTCAAAGACTATGAGCGTTCATAGGCTCTAGATAAGAAGCATTCTTGCAAAACTAAAGCCAAGATTTTTTTCTTCTGTTTTCTAGGTTTCCCCCTTTCCGCCAGATAACATAGTTGGTCACAGAATAACTTTTACTTGGACAATCTTTTCTGGCTGAGGCCTGGTATGATAATATTCTTGTGTTACAGATCCTCTGAAACTTTGCAAAAGCAAAGTACAATAGAAATACTGAAGCTGAATTAATTTAACTGGAAATGCTGAAAACAATACAAGAGTGTTCCAGCCGAAGATGGCTCGAGTTGCAGCTGCTGAATGAAACTAGGCTGTTAGGGTGTGGTGGCTCACAACTGTAATGGGAGGTTGAAATGGGAGGATCGCTTGAGCCCAGGAGTTTGAGACCTGCCTAGGCAACATAGTGAGACCCTGTCTCTATGAAAAATAAAAAAATTAGCTGGGCATGGTGGTGCACATCTGTAGTCCCAGCTACTTGAGAGGGAGGATGAGGCAAGAGGATTGCTTGAGTCTGGGAGGTAGAGGCTACAGTGAGCTGTGATCAAGAAGCCACTGCACTCTAGCCTGGGTGACACAGCGAGATTCTGTCTCAAAAAAAAAAAAAAAAAAAAGAAAAGAAATGAAACTAGACTGTCTAGCTAGGTACTACAGTGAAACAACCTTCTGGCTAAAACTGAATAGTCAAAAATGTGACAAAGAAAATAGTAGTTTATTTCTTTTTGGGAACAAGATCTTTAATTTCTCTGCAGCTAAAAGAGAGGGTACATTTCAGTGCTGGGCCTTTAATTTCTCCTGTAGAAATTTATCAGGGGAAGGTGGTCCACCAATTTCAAATATGGCACATTTTTTTGGGTTGTCCACATGGGCTCTGTGGCCATGTTACACTCAAAATATAAAAACCCTCTCCACTAAGGTCATAATTGGACAGTGATGAAACACATCAGTCTGCTACAGAGGTCAGCAAACTACAGCTCCATTTTTGGAATAGCCCATGATGTAAGAACTGTTTTTACAGTTTTTAAGGACTGTAAAAACTGTCCTTAAAAACTGTAAAAACAGACAAGGATTTGTGACAGAGACTGTATGTGGCCCACAAAGCCTAAAATATTTACTAGCCAGCCCTTTACAGAAAAAGTTTGTCAACTCCTGATCCTGTATGCTGTGACCCTAAATTAATTTTGTTGCTCTCCTATTCTGACACACTTCAGAGGGTTGGAGAGGTGGGAGGAAGGGACTGTTTACCGTGTTGCTGGTATATTCCCAGGCTCCTTCTCTTTTGTGCATGGAGCAAGACTTCCAGAGACTGAAATATCTCTGAGTCCTTTATTTACATAAGTCCATAATAATACCATTCTCAATTTGGAAAACAATTTTTTTAAAAATTGAGAAAATATTTTTGTGCAAAGTACCAACAGAATAACATACATAGCAACTATTTACATGGGGCAGACGAAGGGTACAATTTAAGCAATTGCCAGATTCTCAGGACTGAGTCCTGATTTGAGATCACAGGGAGTAAGCAGTGACATCTTGGCTATTACCGATCAACAACAAGGACATATTGAGGGCTTACCCTGTGCGAGGCACTGTGCTGAAAGCACAGATTATGTCAAATAACCCTCAAAATGATCCTTCCTGACATGTGTCATTATCACAATGATTTGGCTCTTCTTAAGGCAGTTTACTTTGGTCTGCTTTCAAAGAAAATTTGCAGTAACAGAAAGGGTCAAGAACCAAATGTATGCTATTAACACTTTCAGAAACAGAGCTCGTTCAAAATAATTTTCCAAAACAACAAAATGTGATGAATATGTAACAGTGATCGTTTTAAACACCTGCACTTAGTATTATATACATGTATTCTTTTGTCTGGTACTGGGAAAACGTCCAACACCAGAGGTCCCCAGTTTAAAGTACTTTTGTCAAGTTGTTAACATCTCATCTCTACCTGAGGAAAAGTAGAGTTTTTCCGTTTGTTATAATGGAAATTCTGGGCATCTGGGAGAAGGTCAGAAAAGTACTCGAAGTAGGCTAGGACGAGTTTGGCAGTGAACTCAAGAGCTGGTGGATTAGTGAGGGCGAGGGAGAGGGGAGGCCCAGCCACTGCTGTTCTGTCACCCGGTGGCCGCGGTTGCCTGGTCCGCTCTCGGGGGGCAAACATTCCGCTTCCCGTCCCCTTCCCTGCAACCCAGCGCAGCTTCGTGGGAGGGGAGCCTCTCCTCAAAGCAGCCCCTGTCCCTACGCCAGGTGCTGTCTGGTCAGCTGCCGGGAACGGATGTTCCACTCCTCCCTCACCCCGGCAGAGCGGCAGGTGAAGGGAGGTCCGAAAGGCCCACTCCTTCCCCCGAGGGCACCCCGACCCGGGCACCCGCACCTTGATGGGCTTGGTGTCGTTGGGGCCGAGGCACTGGCCATGCATCTCCTCCATGGCCCTGCAGGCCTGTGAGCTGCGGGCGAACTTGACGAAAGCAATGCCCTTGGATTCCTTAGTGTGCTTGTCCCGCACCACCCAGATGTCCTGGATGTCGCCAAAAGGCGAGAAGCGCTCCCTCAGCACCGACTCAGGCGTGTACTTGCTGATCACAAGGAAGATGCGGCTGTTGGGCGGTTCGTCCAGGCTGTCCACGCCCGGGCGGAAGCCCCCGCCGCTCGCAGAGCTGCCAGCTTCGTCCATGGTACTCCACCTGAATGCAAGAGCCTCAGTGCTATTTGCTTCTGCGGCGTCTGCCACCGCTGCTGTCTCACACCCAGGCTTTGCGGGCTCGGTGCTCCGCTTCCGGGAGAGAGAGGAGTCCTGCGCCAGGCGCTGTCCAGCCGCGCAGGATGCGGCCTTCCGGGGAGCGGCCTGCAGCGCCCCCTGGCGACGCGGGGGACCCTGTCGCAGTCTAAGTCTCCAATCCAGCTGCGCTTCGGCCCAAGTATCAGTTGTGTAATCCTTGTTCCCTGCAGGCAGAAAAGCGCTGCCTACTGCACAGGCTTTCCCAACGCTGGTTTTACCCCACCCCTAAGGCCAAAGATTCTTTCCAGTGTTAAAGAAAAAATTATTCATGACACTCATTAGAGATGGTACAGGAAGGCCAACTTTGACAAAAGGATGACATGGTGATAGGTCCAGGGACAGCTGCAATGGGGTCTTGCAGTGGGAGAGAGAGATTGGACTGAATTTTGACTCTAATAAGGACACATTTCTAACCAAGAAGCTGGGTGGGAGGTCAGTGGATGGAAAATTACTACGAGGGTACATCAGGGTTAAGGAGGATTCTGGCTAAACCAACTTGACAGGATACTTGCTGAAGGCAGGCCAGGGTGATTGATATCCATGGTGGTCAGATACTGGATTTTCACTACACTGATTCACTACACTGAATCTTGTTCAAATTGGATTCTACAAGGACAGACAGCCCAAGATCAAGCCTAGTCAAGCAGAGGACTCAGAGGAGCCTAAGTTTTGGTCAAAGAGGAGAGTCCTTTGTCATCATCTTGATCATAAGCTCAATAGACGATCAATATAGGACAGAGTTCAAACTACACAGCATTAGAGTGGAAAGGAACATTTGAGATCATTCCATTTCAACCTCATTTGTTAGAGATGAGGAAACTGAGGCCTATAGCATAGCCAAAGTAATAGAGATAAAAGTACAGCTAAAACCGGAACTAACTTGGCCGGGAGTGGTGGCTCACGCCTGTGATTCCAGCACTTTGGGAGGCCGAGGCGGGTGGATCACGAGGTCAGGAAACCAAGACCATCCTGGCTAACACGGTGAAACTCCCTCTCTACTAAAAAAATACAAAAGAATTAGCCAGGCGTGGTGGCGGGTGCCTGTAGTCCCAGCTACTCAGGAGGCTGAGGCAAGAGAATGGCGTGAACTCAGGAGGCAGAGATCGCGGCACTGCCCTCCAGCCTGGGTGATAGAGTGAGACTCTGTCTCAAACATCAACAACAAAAAACCCAGAACTAACTCCATCTGTTGATTTACTCAACTTCTACAAACAACCCTGGGGTTGGAGGGCAGTGAGGGTGGACTGCTCAGCTGTGGAACTAAGAGAAATCATAGAGTGCAAGCAAAGTGGGAAACGCCTTCTTGTTAACAGGCCTTAGAGGAGAGGTCAGAAATCCAGTAGAAATCCAGAAACAAGGTCTCGATTTAGCAGTGGCATTGAAATGAAGTGAAAGGAATAAACCCCTACGTAGACCGAGGGCAGAGTTCTTCAAATGAACAAGTTCTGGATGCTAAGACCTAGGTTGCTATGAAGTCAACCAGATAAATATTTACTGTGCTCCAACTATGTGCCAGGCTCCATGCCAGGAGCTAGATATATAATGAGGAAAAGGAAAGACATGTCCTGAGGGCTTCTTTTCCCCCACTGTGGAAATCTGACATGTAAATATATAATGCAAAGTAATGTCAGATCATGTTACATGGTTTTGTACTGAATTGTGGGAGCTTGGACAAGTTAATACTTGCAGCTTCAGTTTCCTTAACTGTAAAGTAGGAATAATATTACCTACTAAATAGGTAATACATATTATTTTATAGTTGGATTAGTTAAGCTTGATAGCCACCTAATATATGCAGGAGCATGACTATCAAGTTTAATTAATTCACCCATTCACTTAATAAGTATTTTTGACTATCTTATATGTGTTAGGCACTGTGTTATACTGAAGGGATGTAGTATTGAGCAAAATAATTACTCTTCTCCCCCACAGAGTTAATCATTTAGCCTTGTATAGTTATGCTCATATGAGATAATATATATAGAGTTCATAGTTTAGAGATCAAATGAGATAATATTTGTATAATGGCGCAATCGAGATTAATTTTCTTGTTTCCTTTGACTATGGTATCCACTTCCCCACCCCTGATATTGTACAGTTGTGTGATGACTACTGAGAGTCAGGGATTGTGGGTTGTTACCCTGGATTTAGCACTAACAAGATTTTTATAATTTCTCCTTGTATTACATTCCATATCTGTAATGAGGGCTCTGTTTACCCTGAGGCTGAGCAACTCTAGGAAGTATCTTTTCTTAACTTTCCATTTCTCTTTATCCTATCCACAACAATCAAGGTAAATGAAAATAATTTGATAGTGTAATAATTTTGTTGATGAGAGGAAGTGCAAAGCAATATTATTTGCAAACCATGCCATCTAGTGGAAAATGTGTAATTTTCTTAAATTGTTCTGACTGGGCAATCTCTATTCTTTGTGAAATAAGACTACTGATTGGTGTCCTGAAAATTTTAGGCTGTTATTGAGAACAGTTAATTTTTTTCTCAAAAAAAGATAAAAGATTCCATAAAACAAAACCAGGAACAGAAATATTGTAAAATGCCAGGAAAGCAAAATTTCTTTACTATTCAATTATGTGAAATATGACATATTCAAGGAAAATTAGAAATTTACTTATAAATTAAAAAATATAGTAAGTACATTTTCTTCATGACTTATGTATTTATTTTAAACAAATTTATTGAGAGATAATTCTTCTTCTCATTTTTTCTTTCTTTCTTTCTTTCTTTCTTTTTTTTTTTTTTTTAAGGGATGGTGTCTCACTATGTTGCCTGGGGCAATCTTGAACTGGCCTTAAGTGATTCTCTTGCCTATGCCTCCCAAGTAGCTGGGATTACAGGAGAGACCCACTACACCCAGTGAGATCTAATTCTTACATCATACAATTCACTCATTTGATGTATTCAATTAAATCGTTTTTAGTACCTTCACAGCATTGTGCAAGCATCATCACAATCAATTTTAGAACGTTTCATCACTCAATGACCAAATTGTTACACTTCAAATCATAAAACCTTTGAACACGAATTACATGTAACTAAAACACCTAAAAATGTCTGAGGTTTAAAAGAATGATTTTTAGTTAGTCTGCTTAATAGAAGAAACCAGATGCTGGGCATTTGCAGATTAAATTTTTTTCAAGGCTTTAGAACACGTAGTCTATAAGGCACTGTTATTGGAATGTGCATACATGTTTGTTTCGCATGAAATTCAGATTTTTTTGAAAACTTTCTCCCTCAAATTTTTTCTTTTTAAAATGAGAGGTGATATTGTGACTAATTTTTGAGTTGCCAGGAGCAAATAGTAAATTTTTGTCATTATTTTCCAAACTCGAGTACAATGAGACTTGCTTAGTTGGTGATATTAGTCTTCATATGTTACATTTAATTAACTAAAAGTGTTTTGCCCTATTTGCAAATTTTTTATAGGTTTTAAAACTAAGACTTATTGGTGATCAATTAGTAGCTTTCAGATTGTTATATATGAATATGGTCCAGAGTTTCCATTTGACCTATCTGTAAGGCTTAGCCTGACCTGTGGCAGGCACTCAAGAAATGGTAGTCTCCTTCTTGAGTTTGCATGCCTTTGTTTGAGTTTGAGAATAAAATCTAACACCTGATTTTTTTTTTCACCATATACTTGCTCCTTTTGATTCAACTTGATGACATACATCTTTTAAAAGTGTAGATCACAGAACAAAACTCATAGATTCCACTTAGAACAGTTTCATTCGAGCGTCTGGTGACTGTGGCTATTTAAATTAAAATTACTTAAAATTACCTAAAATTAAAATGAATGATAATGAAAATAATTAAAAATTCATTTCCTCAGTTGAATTAGCCAGTTTTCGACAGCGCAAGAGCTATCCACAGCCACAGCTACCGGACAGCAGGCACGCACAGCCAGAGACTGCACAGCAGGTACAAGGCTTTAAGCCTCTGCGAGAGGTGGGATCCCACGGGATCTGGGGGCCAATCAGCAGTGCGACCGGGGCCTGGCTTGCCATTGGCTGGCGACCACTGGAAGCACGCGTCCAGCTGCGCCTGCAGCCAGGGCATGAGGTTCTCTTTCTGGATCACGAGCCTCGTAGTTGAGGCGTGGACTCTGGCCGGGTGGCTGTCACAGGTGACTGCTGGGAGCGGGGGCGAAGGGCGGAACCGCTGGCCGTTTTTAATGCCAATATTAAAAAGTATTTCATTAGCATTTCTCTTTTTATGAAAAGTAAGACATAACAATGGTATGTACCCTCCTAGTCCTCTTTAAGCACTTTCAGTTGGGTAAAAAAAAGTTGTAAGCTTCCACAGTGTTTCAGATACTGTGTTCAACACAGGGTTGCCAAGTCACCCTTAAAAAGGAATTGTTGGCTGGTCATGGTGGCTCACACCTGCAATCCCAGCATTTTGGGAAGCCATGACAGGCGGATCACGAGGTCAGGAGTTCGAGACCAGCCTGACCAACATGGTGAAACCTCGTCTCTACTAAAAATAAAAAAATTATCCAGGCGTGGTGGCACACGCCTGTAATCCCGGCTACTCAGGAGGTTGAGGCAGGAGAATCGCTTGAACCCGGGAGGCGGAGGTTGCAGGGAGCCGAGATCACACCACAGCACTCCAGCCTAGGCGACAGAGTGAGACTACATCTCAAAAAAAAAAAAAAGGGAATTGTTAAACCTGTAAAATTATAGATTTAATATTAATTCTTCTACACTGATTACCAACCTGTGATGGTAAACAAGTCACTTAATCTCTGTTTGCCTCATTTTTTACATCTATAAAAATAGAGATGTTAATGGTATCCATCTTACAGGGCTGTTGTGAGGACTAAATGAGTTAATAATATTTAAAGTGCTTAGAATATGCCTGTCACATACTAAGCACATACAGATGTTTGCTCTATTTAATGTTGAAATTACTTCATTCTTGGAAGAATGACCATTTTCATACTAGATGCCACATCTTTGCCTATTTCAGTGAGAGATTTCTTTTGAAATATGAAATGCTGCTAGAGTGCCAAATGATTATAGGACAAAATGTATTCTCTTCATATTCTTCCTATCCTTCTCGAGATATTCTATGCCTTGCTATCCTGCTCTTCCCTTCCTGCTATTACTGAATCTATTGGTTTTAATGCACTTGGAAGAGGGTCGTAGGTATTTGCACAGGCAGTATTCGTCTGTAATTAGAGAGGGCAGCAGTAAACATTGTAGTTGTGATTAATGCTGGTAGTTTTAACAGTTATAATGGAAATATGTTACACGTGACTTTCATGTGAAATCTGTAGTTTATGAGTAAGGACAGTTTTTTGTTTGTTTTTAAATGTCTAGTTTCCTGAATTACTAGTAACATTTACTTGGTACAAAAATCAATATGATTTTTCTTTTTTTTTTTTTTTTGAGAGAGTCTTGCTTTGTCACCCAGGGTAGAGTGCAGTGACACAATCCCGGCTCACTGCAACCTCCGCTTCCGGGTTCAAGTGATTCTCTCACCTCAGCCTTCCGAGTAGGTGGGACTACAGGCGTGCGCCACCACGCCCGGCTAATTTTTGTATATTTAGTAGAGACGAGGGTTCGCCGTGTTGGCCAGGCTGGTCTTGAACTCCTGACCTCAGGTGATCCAACCACCTGGGCCTCCCAAAGTGCTGGGATTACAGGCGTGAGCCACCATGCCCAGCCTCAATCTGATTTTTCTGCTTTGTATAAAAATTGGAAATAAAGATTATCTAGTTAGTTCTTAGATGACTTTTTTATGATACAAACTTCATGGTTATGGTTAATGTATTTTGTGAAAAGGCCAAAAATATGTTTTTGTGACTGAAATTTTATCCTTTATGGTCTGTGCTCAAAGGCTCACTGAATTCTGAACCTATTTAGATAATTAATAGAACTGATAATTGAATGCAGTACTCTGAGTGATGTGTGAAATTTTAAAGTAAGCTTCTCTTGGATAAAGTAAAGTTTTCTTACCCGGCTTTCCGTGAAACCTGAACTATTGGTTAATAGCTTAGTTGTTTTTGGATACTGCCTAAAGAAAACTGTCTTCCCTTTACCTGGATTATTGGCACTGTTACGGGTTTCCACATAGATTTAAAGAAGTTAGGGAGATACTGGTTTTGCAGGTTGTTGTGTATAAAGCTTTGGCCTTTCTTGGAGTAGTAACTAACAGTGTTTATGTTATTCTGCCAATATTGAAAAATACAGATTGTTTAACTACAGTATGTTAAACCATTGTTTGACTTGTAGTTAAACAATATGTTTCTTCAATACTGGCAGAATAACACAAACGTTTTCTTTTCTATTGATAGATGAATATGTGCTTAGGACTCTACTCTCAAAGAATTAGGTATTTTCATGATGTCTGTAGTAGTAATTCTTTGTGTTCAAATCCATCCCAAACCCCATCTCCCTTGTGCTCATTCTTCACAGAACACAAAAACAGAAAAATAAAACCCAGACAGTGTATTCCTTACTACATCAAATACACTTTGTTTTTGGACAGAAACCACAAGTGTTTATTGCAGAAATCTGACCAAGCTCCCAGTTGGCTGGGCAGGTGAGATAGGGAGGGGTGGAGGAAGTGATCTGACCCAGGGAGGGGCTCAGAGCTGTGAGATGATATTGGGTGCCAGGCTGCAGGTGAGGCCTGTGCCATCTGGTTCCACATTCAGGGCCTTTATTATGTCATCCTGTACCACCGTGGAGAACCTTCTGAGACGTTGATAAAGTACAATTTTTTGATAGTTTGAAATTATTTTAATTTTTACATCATTTTAGATGGAGGAGGCATTTATTTAGTTACAGAATTTTTGACAGTCTCAACCAAAATATCTTCGTAAAAAATTTATTTTATGTATCTACCACCATACAGTAAGGTTTTTGTTTTTGTTTTTGTTTTTCGAGAGGGAGTCTCTCTCTGTCACCCAGGCTGGAGTTCAGTGATGAGATCTCAGCTCACTGCAAACTCCGCCTTCCAGGTTCAAGCAATTCTCTGCCTCAGCCTCCCAAATAGCTTGGATTACAGGTGCCCACTACCATGCCCGGCTAATTTTTGTATTTTTAGTGGAGACGGGGTTTCACCATCTTGGCCAGGCTGATTTTGAACTCCTGACCTTGTGATTCGCCCACCTTGGCCTCCCAAAGTGCTGGGATTACAAGTGTGAGCCACTGCACCCAGCCCAGTAAAGTCTTTACTACTTAAAACTGTATATTTTCCACTACATTAGTATTAAATGCATACTAATGCTGACCGAACTCATTAACGTCATTTCTGATTGCTTTCAGATAATGCTTGATCTAATTTGGTATCTGTAACTAAGAATGTAAAGTAAATGAGAAATTATGTTGCATATAGGTTTCCATGGCTGCATTCTTTTCTGTATAATTTTTATTTTTACAGTTTGATTATTGTAGATATATAAATACTCATAGTAATATCACATTTAAACAGCTTTCCTATTCTATTCTTATTTTTAAATAAGGGGATGCAAAATTAGACCTATATGTTTTACATCCTCTTTTGCACATGCACTTTTTAGAAATGAAAAGGATTATGATTGACCTGGATAAATTAATATAATTCTTTGAAGGCTGAAGTAAAACCTGTTTGATACCAATAGCAGTTTCTGAAGTAGCTATGGCTAGAAACTTAAAATAAGCCTAATTAAAGAGATGATTGTCTTTATGAAATTGGATGCTATAATATATCTGTGTTTTTGAACACTCAGACATTAAAGCGTGCATGCTTTAAATGATATGTTTTTGTTTAACGTCATCAGCATTCACTTCAGCCAAAGTGATGGAATTCTTTTTTCTCTCCAGCTTTGAAAATCTAATAGATATATATTTTTGGTTTGTGGTTTTAATGTTCCATTGCGGAGCAACATGGGAGACGCTGAAGCAGGCAAGAAGATCTTCATTCGAAAATGTGCTCAGTGCCACACAGTGGAAAAAGGTGAAAAACACAAGACTGGTCCAAATCTCTGGGGCCTCTTTGACTGAAAAACAGGACAAACACCAGGATTTTCTTGTACAGAAGCAAACAAAAACTAAGCAGGTAAAACTAAACTAAAAAGTTTTTTAAACTTTTTAAACTAAAAAGGTAAAAACTAGCAGTTATGGGAGAGAACCAGATACTTTGTAGGAAAGAATAAAGCACATGATTTGGCATTATAATAATTTCCTAATCTGCGGCGTTAAAAATGGACCACTCTTTACATATTACTGAAATATGGATTTATATCGTAAGACCTGCATTTGGATAACTGATCATCCTTTTAATCAGAAGAATTAAGAATCTTGTATGTCATAGGTTTTTGCCTATACAGGGTATTTGATTTTAGGTAATACATTTATCTTGAAAAAGTATAAGCTACATTTTTAAAAAATCATATTTTAGTGGTATAATGAAAGTAGTGATTCTATTTGCAGTATTGATTTTAGCAGAGTGGGAGGAATATTATATAGTTTGAAGAGTATATTCAGCATGGTTTTTTGTTGGTGGAAAGAGGGTAGATAAAATGAGACAGTATCTTAGGGTTAAGATCGAAGTGGTTGGAAAAGACTACTCTATCTTTGCAAAGCAATTTGTCATTCCTGGATATTATAATCATATGGAGATATATGTGTGTGTATATATATGTGTATATGTATATATATAAAATCTCTGAGAATGGAGATTATAATATAATCCTGTTAAATATATATATGTAGTTATATATCTATATAAGCTTTTTTGAGACAGAGACATTTATATATCAGCTTTTTTCAAAATAGGGTATAACTCTATTTGAAACTTTTCTTGGGGCCTAGCATATCTTATAGGTTGGCATTTCAAGTCACTACTATTTGGAAACGGTTTTATTTTATTTTTTATTTCTTTTTATTATTTTTACTGAAGTGAAATTTATGTAACATAATTAGCCATTTTAAAGTGTACAGTTCCGTAGCATTTAGTGCATTCATAATGCTGTAAAATCACCACCTTTCCCTAGTTTCAAAACTTTTTTTATCACTCCAGAATAACTGCGTCTATTAAGTAATCACTCTGCATTCCCTCTTAATCCTATTCCCTGGCAACCACTAATCTGCATTCTGTCTCTTTGGACTTGCCTATTGGGTCATATAAAAGGAATCATATAATATGTGACCCTTTGTGTCTGACTTCTTTTACTTAGCATAATGTTTTCAAGGCTCATCTAAATTGTAGGACGTATCAGTACTTCATTCCTTCCCCCCATTGGAAATGTTTATTTAACAACAACAACAACAAAATTACAACAAACAACCCAGAATACAACAGGTGGTACTGAGAAACTAAGTCTAATAATTTTTTATGGCAATCAATACTTCTCGTGATGCTTTTCATTCCTTTTTATGGGTAAAGTTCTAGTTATGGCCTCTAACTACATAATTCCAATCTCTGACTTTGTTATTACATGATCCCTGTGCATCTCTGTCTCTACATAACCATTTTCTCATAAGGACACCAATCATATTGGATTGTGGGCTTGTCCTACACCAATATGACCTCATCTCAGTTAATCACATCTGCAATGACTCTATTTCCAGACAAACTCACATTCTGAGATACCAGGGGTTAGGACCTCAACATATCTTTATTTGGGGGAGACTTATAATAAAGGACTACTTTTACATATAAAATAGATACATAATTGGCCAAACATGGTGGCACGCACATGTAATCCCAACACTTTGGGAGGCTGAGGTGGTAGGATTACTTGAGGCCAGGAGTTCAAGACCAGCCTGGGCAACGTAGTAAGACCCTGTCTCTACAAAAAATAAATTAGCTGATGGCTGGGCATGGTAGCTCATGCCTGTAATCCCTGCACTTTGGGAGGCCAAGGCAGGTGGATCACCTGAGGTCAGGAGTTCAAGACCAGTTTGGCCAATATGGTGAAACCTCACCTCCTAAAAAAAATAAAAAATAAAAAACTTAGGGCATGTGTGATGGCTCATGCCTATAATCCCAGCACTTTGGAAGGCCGAGGTGGGCAGATCACGAGGTCAGGAGTTCAGACCAGCCTGGCCAACACAGTGATACCACATCTCTACTAAAAATACAAAAATCAGCCAGGCATGGTGGTGCGTGCTTGCAGTCCCAGCTACTCGGTAGGCTGAGGCAGGAGAATTGCTTGAATCCAGGAGGTGGAGGTTGCGATGAGCTGAGATCACGCCACTGCACTCCAGCTGGGGCAACAGAGCAAGACTTTGTCTTAAAAAAAAAAAAAAATTAGCCGGATGTGGTGGTATATTCCTCTAGTCCTAGTTACTCAGGAGGCTGAGGCAGGAGGATGCCTTGAGCCAAGGAGGTTAAGGCTGCAGTAACCCATGATCTCACAGCTGCACTCCGGCCTGGGTGACAGAGTGAGACTCTGTCTCAAAAAAAAAAAAAAAAAAAATTAAGTAAATAAATTTATAAATACATAATTGATAAAGTACTTATACTATAAGTACATTGAATAAAATTTAATATTTGTCAAGTCAATAGTATTTTATCATCTTTTAAAATAGCATATTTATTATTAACACAATATCATTGTAGTTGGGATGTGCAAAAATGCTGGTGATAGGTACTGGTAATACTTTGGTTTTTCTCCTGGGTTCCTGCAAGGAACCTCTAAAACCTTGCAATTTCTAGAGTGACAGGAGTATGTTTGTTATTATAGTTGGCCCTTGGGACCAAGACCTGAGTTTATGTTAATACGATGAATCGTGGTGAACTCCCAGATAGTTTCAGGATGGGTGCTGACCAAGCTGCAAGGACTAAGCAGGTGATTACAGAATTAAGGCTTTAAGCTAGATGAGTAAGTCTGAGCTCTGGGAACAGAATGGGGGTTGGAGGTTGAGTTCAGTCACATGGCCAGTGATTCACACAATCATGCCTGTGTAATGAAGCCCCGATTAAAAACTCTAGACACTTTCAATTGGAACTCTGGTTGAGCTTCCTGGTTGGTGAACACATCCATGTGCTGGGAGAGTGATGAGACCTGATTCCACAAATAAATGACTCGGAAGCTTTTCATTTGGGACCCTTCCAGCTGTCACCCTATGGGTCTCTTCCTCTGACTAGTCCTGATTTGTATCCTTTATAATACAACTGTAATTGCAAGTATAGTTCTTTCCTGAGTTCTGTGAGTTGTTCTAGTGATAAATTATTGATGTTGACGAGGTTGTGGGAACCCCTAAATTTGTAGCCAATTAGTTGGAAGTTTGGGTGGCTTGGAGCTGGTGTCTGAAGCAAAGGGACTATGGAGTCTGCGCTTACTCTGGGCAGGTAGTATTAAACTTGCATTGCAGTTATTGCAGTAGGATTCTCAGTTGATAGACTACTGAATAGATCAGTTTTTAACTCATCTTCATTGTTAGCATTTATATGACTTTTTAATTTTTAGAGTAGTATTTCTCTGTAGAGTCATTTTATTATTATTATCCTGTTATAAGCACAGTTTTTGAACTTCTAATTTGTAGAGCAGTCTTAAGCCAATATTGTTCCTCTAACTGCCAGTAATTTGAGGAATTTATTCCTTAATAGCATTGATTTGAAAAACTATTAAAACTTATAACAAATATGTCTTTTATTATATAGATTGTTGCCAATGGTTGAAAGTTGTATAAGGCTTGGTTTTAACGTTATTTAAGAATTAGAAATAAAATTTCTGTAAATCGGATTGTTTAAGTAATATTTGTGACTAAATTGAGGATATAATATTATTATTTGTTCTGCTGATGAAATAAGAATAATAAGTAGCTTACTATGTTAATTGCGCTAGGATTTTAAAATAAGTTGACTTAAAACTAAACAAGGATTTAAAAAATACATTAGCACAGCTTAGCTAAAAACAGACTTCAAAAACTAAGAAGAACCAGGAAGTCAGTGGTTCAGTGTTAATAAAAATTGTGGTGCACTGTCAACCATATTTTGTTTTCTATGTATGACCTTTCCGTTTCAAATAATTATACTATTTTTATTTTCAGAAGATTACAGAAATTCTCAATTTTAAAGATTCTTCATCCCATATGACTTGTATAGAATATAATTTTACAAAACTCATGATTATAGCAGTAATCTTATGTGGTTTTTAAAATTGTAGCAAAATATATATGAGATAAAATTTACCATTTTAAACATCTTAACTGTAAAATTCTGTGTCATTTTAAGCACATTCACATTGTTTTGCAACCATCACCACCATCCATTTCCAGAACATTTTCATTTTCTCAAATTGAAACTCTGTACCCATTGAATAGCCCCTGGCAACTGGCATTCTACTTTGTGTCTTTGTGAATTTGACTGCCCTAGGTACCTAATATAAGTGGAATCAAATCATATAGTATTGGTCCTTTTGTGAGTGGCTTATTTCACTTAGCATAATGTCTTCAAGGTTCATCTATGTTGTAACACGTGTCAAAATTTCTATCTTTTTAAAGACTGAATACTATTCTATTATATGTAGATAGCATTTTGTTTATCTATTTATCCATTGATGGAGACTTGGGTTGCTTCCACCTTTTGACTCTTGTGACTAATGCTGCTATGCACATGGGTGTACAAATATCTGTTGAGTCCCTGTTTTCATTCCTTTGGGTATATACCCAGAAGTGGAATTGCTGAATCCTATGATAATTCTGTGTCTAATTTTTTGAGGAACAACCATATCCTTTTCCACAGTGGTTGCATCATTTTATGTTTCCACAACTCCATTGTAAATTAGAATACACAAGGGTTCTAATTTCTCCAACTTCTCACCAACACTTATTTTCTGTTTTTGTGATAACAGCCATCCTAATGGGTTTGAAGTGCTATCTCATGTGGTTTTGGTTTTCATTTCCCTAATAACTGGTGCTGTTGAACCATATATATTGTGTTTTTCTTTCTTCTTCTTCTTTTTTTTGAGATGGAGTCTCACTTACTCTGTCACCTAGGCTGGAGTACAGTGTTGTGATCTCGGCTCACTACAACCTCTGCATCCCAGATTCAAGCTATTTTGTTGCCTCAGCCTCTGGAGTAGCTGGGATTACAGGCATGCACCACCATGTGCAGCTAATTTTTTCTGCTGTTGTATTTTTAGTAGAGACGGGGTTTCACCAAGTTGGCCAGGCTGATCTTGAACTCCTGGCCTCAAGTGATCTGCCTGCCTTGGCTTCCCAAAGTGCTGGGATTACAGGTGTGAGCCACCGTGCCTGGCCATACTGTGTTTTTAAAAACATCAGTAAATGGAAAAAAATTTTCTTTTGAGAATAATGTCTTTGTAGTGCATTGAAGTGCCACTTGCATTTTTGGGCAGTGATAATTGAAGGAGGTTTTAGAAACAAGTTGTTTGAATTAATTCATGATTTTTCCAGGATTCTATGCTAATAAATGGTGGAACTAGGATACAAACTCTGGTTTTCTTGGGCCTTTAAAGAAATCGTATCATGAGATTAGCATATTTAGCTAAACTATCTTATAAGGGATTTAAGTCTTTATCTTTTGCCTATTGTCATGTCAAATCTTGTTAATGGATGCAGTAGGAGCACATTGAATCATAAATGTATTAATAACTTTAAAAATATTTTGAAATGCTTACATTATACAAAAATTCAAATAGTTCAAAAGAAATATTTACCATTATGAGTGGTAAGGAAATTATGTATGTTCACTTTTCCTGACCTTCTCCTATTCCTGTCCCTCTACTGACTACATTTATTTTGCAATATTATTCTTTTTGATAATTTTGATAGTCATATTTATACTTTAAAGAATATCCATGTGCCTCTATAATTAGATTGATCTACATTAAGCAACATCCGCTTATCCTCCACTCTGAGGGATGACAAAGTCAAAATATTTATACAACTTCCCATTTTTCATAGTCTCCAACTCTTACCACTAAGGTATGTTGTTATTTCTACTCTGATATGCCATACATCATTAACACCCCATGTAACCATAATTACCACAGTTGTTTTTAATATTTGTTCCACATTTAAACTGTACCAGTGAGTGTTCCCAGATTTTACCATATTATCTTCGTCTATCTTTTGGTTGGTGGATGGTTTTTCTATTAGTTATAACAATAAGAAAGTATTACTGGAACTATATTGTCCCAGTTTTTGGATGTTTAAAAACAGCTGGGGATTGTTACTACACTTGAATGATAATTTGGGCATAAAATTATTGGGAGACATTTTAATTGCTCAGGATTTTATATGCTTTATGTTGAATTATTGTTTGGAGAAATATGAAACCAGCCTGATGGCTTTCCATTATGAGTTACTTGGTTTTTTATTTTATTCTTTTCTCTCTCTGTTTCAGTAAAAGTCTTACTGAGAGTTAGCAAATTTGCTAGGCTATATCTAGGCCTTGATTGATCAATTTCAGTATCTCCTGGGACATGTTGTATTCTTCCAGTTGATAGATTCAGTGCTTTTATTTTTGAAAGTTTTCTTGAATTATATGTTGTAATAGTTTTACTCTATTTCATTTGTTTTATAAAAGTCTTACTTGGGCCACCAGTTGTACAGATCTTGTATCTCCTTGTCTGAGGATCTTCTGTATCTGTCATTTGACCTTAGGGCTGATAGCTAGAGTGATCATTTAAAACTATTTTTTCCATTTCATTTGTATCAGTATTTTGAAGTCTGATTGTGCTAGCAGTAGCATTGTCCCTTTTTGCTGTCATTTATGTGTTTCTGTTTTATCATTTTCTACTCGCGTCTTTGTAGCTCTATGATATGATTTGGCTCTGTGTCCCCATCCAAATCTCATCTTGAATTGTAATCCCCATAATCCTCACATGTCAAGGGAGGGACCTGGTGGGAGGTGATTGGATCATAGGGGTGGTTTCCCTCATGCTGTTCTTGTGATAGTCATTGATTTCTCATGAGATCTGATGGTTTTATGAGTATTTGGAAGCTCCTCCTTCACACTTCTCTCTCCTGCCACCTTGTGAAGAAGGTACCTTGCTTCCCCTTCATCTTTCTCCATGATTATAAGTTTCCTGAGGCCTCCAGGCCATGTGGGACTGTGAGTCAATTAAACCTCTTTCCTTTATAAATTACCTAGTCTCGGGTATTTCCTTATAGCAGTGTGAATGGACTAGGATAGTAAATTGGTACCAGGGGTTTGGGGCACTGCTATAAAGATACTTAAAAATGTGTAAGAGATGGCCAGGCGCGGTGGCTCATACCTGTAGTCCCAGCACTTTGGGAGGCCAAGGCAGGTGGATCACGAGGTCAGGAGATTGAGACCATCTTGGCTAACACGATGAAACCCCGTCTCTACTAAAAATACAAAAAATTAGTTGAGTGTGGTGGCATGTGCCTGTAGTCCCAGCTACTTGGGAGGCTGAGGCAGGAGAATTGCTTGAACCCTGGAGCCGAATGTTGCAATGAGTTGAGATCGCGTCACTGCACCACAGCCTAGGCGACAGAGCGAGACTCTGTCTTAAAAAAAAAAAAACACAATGTTTGCAAGAGACTTTGGAATTGGGTAATGGGCAGATGTTGGAACAATTTGGAGGGCTCAGAAGACAGGAAGATGTGGGAAAGTTGGGAGCTTCCTAGAAACTTGTTGAATGATTTTGACCAAAATGCTGACAGTGACGTGGACAATGAAGTTCAGGCTGAGGTGGTCTCAGATGAAAATGAGGAACTTGTTGGGAACTGTAGTAAAAGTCACTCTTGCTGTGCTTTAACAAAGAGACTGGCGGCATTTTGCCCCTGCCCTAGAGATCTGTGGGACTTCAAACTTGAGAGATAAATGATTTAGGGTATCTGGTAGAAGACATTTCTAAGCAGCAAAGTGTTCAAGAGGTGACGGAGCATAAAAGTTTGGAAAATTTACAGCCAGAGCATGTGGTAGAAAAGAAAAACCTGGGCCGGGCACGGTGGCTCATGCCTATAATCCCAGCACTTTGGGAGGCCAAGGCGGGCAAATCATGAGGCCAGGAGATGGAGACCATCCTGGCTAACATGGTGAATCCCCATCTCTACTAAAAATACAAAACAAAAAAACAAAAAAAAAAATTAGCCTGGAGTGGTGGCGGGCGCCTGTAGTCCCAGCTACTCTGGAGGCTGAGGCAGGAGAATGGCATGAACCTGGGAGGTGGAACTTGCAGTGAGCCGAGATTGCACCACTGCACTCCAGCTTGGGTGACAGAACGAGATTCTGTCTCAAAAAAAAAAAAAAAAAAAGAAAGAAAGAAAAACCTATTTTCTGGGGAGAAATTCAAGCTGGCCGCAGAAATTTCTACAAGTAACAAGGAGTTAATTGGCAAGACAATGTTAAGCACCAAGACAATGGGGGAAATATCTTCAGGGCATGTCAGAAACCTTCAAGGCAGCCCCTCCAATTACAGGCCTGAGACCTAGGTGGGAAAAATGATTTTGTGGGCCAGGCCCAGGGCCCCACTGCTGCTCTGTGCTCTGTGCAGCCTTTGGACTTGGTGCCCTGCTTCCCAGTCATTCCAGTTCCAACCATGGCTAAAAAGGGCCAAGGTACAACACAGGCCATTGCTTCAGAGGGTGCAAACCCCAAGCCTTGAAAGCTTCCATGTGGTGTGGGGCCTGCAGATACACAGAAGTCCAGAATTGAGGTTTGGGAACCTCTGCCTAGATTTCACAGGATGTATAGAAACACCTGGATGTCCAGGCAGTAGTCTGCTGTAGGGGCAGAGCCTTCATGGAGAACCTCTGCTAGGGCAGTGTGGAAGGGAAATGTGGGGTTGGAGCCCCCTCACAGCGTCCCCACTGGGGGATTGCCTAATGGAGCTATGAGAAGGGGGCCACCATTCTCCAGACCCCAGAATGGTAGATCCACCAACAGCTTGCATGTGTGACTGTTTTGCCACAGATACTCAATGCCAGCCTGTGAAAGCAGCCAGGAGCAGGGCTGTACCCTGCAAAGCCACAGGAGTGGAGCTGTCCAAGACCATGGGAACTCATCTTTTGCATGACCCGGATGTGAGATATCAAGTCAAAGGAGATCATTTTGGAGCTTTAAGATTTGACTGCCTGGCTGGATTTCAGACTTGCGTGGAGCCTGTAGCTCCTTTGTTTTGGCCAATTTCTCCCATTTGGAATGGGTGTATGTACCCATTGCTTGTATCCCCATTATATCTAGGAAGTAAATAACTTGCTTTTGATTTTACAAGCTCATAGGAGGAAGGGACTCACTTTATCTCAGATGAGACTTTTGACTATGGACTTTTGAGTTAATGCTGAAATGAATTGAGACTTTGGGGAATTGTTGAGAAGGCATGATTGGTTTTGCAATGTAAAAATGATGTTAGATTTGGAAGGGGTCAGGGGTGGAATGACATGGTTTGGTTCTGTGTCCCCACCCAAATCTCATCTCGAATTGCAATCCCCATAATCTCCACATGTGGAGGGAGGGACCTGGTGGGAGGTGATTGGATCATGGGGGCAGATTCCCCCATGCTGTTCTCATGATAGTGAGTTCTTACAATATCTGATGGTTTTATAAGTGTTTGGAAATTCCTCCTTTTCATGCTTCTCTCTCCTGATGCCTTGTGAAGAAGGTACTTGCTTCCTCCTCACCTTCTACCATGGTGGTAAGTTTCTTGAGGCCTTCTCAGCTATGTGGAATTGTGAGACATATAAACCTCTTTCCTTTATAAATTACTCAGTCTTGGGTATTTCTTTACAGCAGTGTGAAAATAGACTAGAATACTCTACTTTGAGCCCTTAATTCATAATGGCCTTTTTTGAATCCATGGAAATGTGGTTATGATTTTCATCTGCCTGTTTATTAACACGTAACTTCTGATGTGTATTTTTCATTTAACATTTCGATTTTGTTTTTTGAAACAGGGTCTCACTCTGTTGCTTAGGCTGGAGTGCAGTGGTGCAATCTCAGCTCATTGCAGCTTTGACATCCTGGACTCAATTGATCATCCTACCTCAGCCTCCCGAGTAGCTGGGACCACAGATGTGCACCACCATCCCCGGCCATTTTTTTTTTTCTATTTTTTGCAGAGATGGGATTTCACCATGTCACCAAAGCTGGTCTTGAACTCCTGAGCTCAAGCGATCCACCAGCCTCAGCCTCCCTAAGTGCTGGGGTTATAGGTGTGAGCCACCATGCCTGGCCTAACTTTTGTTTTTCATATTCCTTTCTGCTGTGTGTATGTATGTGATATGTGTGTGTGTGTGTGTGTGTACTGTGTGTATTGTGTGTATTTTCAGTACTTTCTTGTGCTGGTTATTTTTGATTATTATCCGCCTTCTGATGAAGATAGTCTTTTTGGACTAGTTATTTGCCAAAGGAAAATAAGGATGATGGGTGAGTTTTCTGGTTAGTTTTGACATCTTCCTTACCCATAGTTATGTTAGATATAACATATACCTGAGCGTGTATGGGTGTATGTTTTGGTGGGGCTGTTATTTGGCTCTTTACTTCAGCTGGCAAAGACTGGCAGGCCTGGGGTTATGTTACCTTTACAGTTTCTCTTGTACCCTATAATGTAAGTTAGAGTCCTTCTTTCAAAGAGGACATATTTATGTTTTCTTCATTCATCCTGGCTCCCCTGGTCCTCCATGGTGTCAAACTGAATTTAAGAAGACTTTCATGGCCAGCTAATATGTCCTATTCTTTTTGAGCTAAACAAAGGCTTATGCCTTTGCCTTTCAGAGTGTGTCACCTACTTTGGAGAGATGGTTAGTGAAAGGTGTCATTCCACTCTGGGGTCCAGGTTTCATGTCCTTGGTAGGCTTCTAATTATAACAATTATAATAGGTGCTTCCTCAAAAGTTTTATCAAAAGTGAAGGTAGCATTTCTGTTTTTCTTTCTCCGTGATCTTTTTGACTGGTTTTAGAAAGAAAAAAAAGGAACCTTTCTCTATTTTCTTAAAACTGGATTTTTGAAATCGTGGATTTTGATGGAGATCTGGATAGAGGCAGCTTGGTAGGCTAGGTAGAAAACACATGGAAACATGAGTTAGTAGTCATAAATTCATGACTCTAGGTAGCTTTGTAATCTTAGGGCAAGCTTTGGACCATCGTTTACTAATCTGCAAAATTAGAGATTGGATTACATAATCTCTAAGACCTTTTCTAGAAGGAACTCACTGTGATTCTTGGAGGATGAGGAACTGCTTAAGCACAACATGTCTTTGGTGGTAGTTCACTGGTTTACCGTAGAAGACCCTAAACAGTATGCGACTATTGGATTTCTACAGAGAAGCCAAGGAGTGGAGACAAATTTTGGAAATTTCTTACAGGTCAGAATCTGTAAGTCTCAGTTAAAATAACTCCCTACGGAGTCCAAGGTTAATCTTTTGTTCACATATGTAGGTCAGATCAGAAAGTAAGCCCTACAAATGTAACTATACAAACTTAAAACTTACCTTCACCTTTGTAGGTATTGTATGGGGAGAAGAGACTCTGATGGAATATTTGGAGAACCCAAAGAAATATATCCCTGGGACTGCACGTGGTGGCTCACACCTGTAATCCCAGCACTTTGGAGGCCAAGGCAGGCAGATCACCTGCCTTGAGAGAGAAGATCTTATTCAATATATGAAACGGGCAACATCTTCACTTCAGAAATACGTTATAAGCCAAAATTTCTAATTTCAAAAATTGCACGTTTAAAGAAGTCATATTTGATCTTTTTTGATCAGCCTGTAGTAAGTTTAACATTTTAAAATAAAGGTTGGTATTTTTTATTGTGTGTGATCTACTGATCAGGAGCCCTTCAGAGTCTGAACTCTCTTTTGTTGGCTTGCTAAGGATGGGGTAGGTCAGGATGGAGGAGGAAAAGGAAGGAAACTAAAATCTGTTGTGGTTCAGTAGTCTCTACGTGCACAAAGTATTTTATAAGCCTAACAACTACTATTGATGATGGTTTCCACATACTTATTTCTCTGTAATTTAAATGTAAATATAGAAGACATTAGCTTTAATTTTCATTAAGTTGTGCTTGGTTACATGTTTGCTTTTTATTATAAACAATACTTAAAGCAACTTTTAAAAAAGTAGGGAAAATAAGGTCACATAATTGATCTTACCTTAGGAATATTTTTGGGAAAAAAGAGCAAATTGTTGACCTTGGCTGATATAAAAGAGATAAGGAGAAAAGCAAGTCCAACGTTGTTAAATATTTATGTCATATAACATGTAATCTTCCTACATTAAGATACTCTGCTAATCCTGGGTAATATGAAGCTAGATTTGCAGGGAAGGATAGCAGGGACACTGAGAGAGGGGGAGAAAAAATCCCAAAACCTTCATCATAAATGTGGAAAGAGCCCCCACCTTTCAGCAAATGTAAGAGACACAGTGGGGCAGGTCTGCAGCAGGACCCGGGTGGAAGGAAACAGTGACTTTGTGTAGTGTGAGGCAGCCCCTGAAGCAGCTATGCAGTCCTGCGAGTATTGTATCACCGAAATGATATGACCCAATGCTTGAAGGAGAAGCTGAGTCCGTACCAAAGGGATAGGTAGTGGACTAGGTCTGGAATCATTATGGGTAATGATAAGACATGTGTTACCTCATTTACACTTCACAACAATGCCCCTGTGATGTGGGTTTTACCTTCTGTGTTGACACCTACAGAGATCTGGCACCAGAACCAAGACTTGGATCTTCTGCTCCAATTGCTTGTGGCTTTTCACCATTATCATAGGGATAATATTTTAGCAAGTTAAGATATTAGTGGGCTAGGTGCAGTGGCTCATGCCTGTAATCCCAGCACTTTGGGAGGCCAAGGTGCACAGATCGCTTGAGCCCAGGAATTGGAGGCCAGCCTGATCAACATGGTGAAACCCTATCAATACAAAAAATACAAAAATTAGCTGTCCATGGTGGTATGTGCCTGTAGTCCCAGCAACTCGGGAGGCTGTGGCAAGAGAATTGCTTGAGCCTGGGAGGTCAAGGCTGCAGTGATCTGTGATTATGCCATTACACTCAGCTTGAGCAACAGAGTGAGATCCTGTCTCAAAATAAAATAAAATGAAGAAAAATATTAGCATATTCCTCCTGTGAAGATATCCTAACAGAGTTCTCAGAGTGAGGGGAACATATTGACAAACAGTGATTTCCAGACGGTTCCATTAAATCTGCTAAGTGCCCAGCCTTACTCTTAATGCATCTGGTAAGTCGGGGAGAATGCACTCCTCATGGAGCCCAGTGTCAGTATTGTGTAGAAAGAGTGCCTGTAGGGGTCCAGGGAGGGTTCAGAAAAAGCTGAGCTTGTTATTCTCTCCCTGAAGGAATTATCTAATAAGGGCAGAGACATCTGTAGGGACTCCAAGAGTGTGCTAAGGATGTTGCCAGTCTCAGAGCCCAGTTAGGTGTGCAAATATGTAGAATTAGGTGATGTACCTCCTATCCTAATTGGCATGAGGCGAGAGAGCTCTCTGAGAAAGAACTTGAACTCCATCCACATTTATAATTACAGTTTGTGTTTATACAACCCTGACAGATGAACGTGGTGGCATTGATAAAAGCCATATTGCAGGGGGAAGTGAGAGGCCCTCAGGTTTGGAGCTTGAATACTTTTGACTTACGGGAAGTAGAAGAAAGATGGTATGAGGAGAGTTGAGATGAAAAAGGCAGGTGGGTAGAAATGGAGAAATATTAAGTAGATTTCCATTTTAAAAATTGTAGTTAGAAATAATGTGTTGAATTTGCTTTGAATTTATGTTTACCTTAGAGCAAAATAAGTATCTCTTTGCTGGTAGCAATGTTTCCTGTCAAGAAATAAAAGTTGGAAGAAAGTTTGCAAATGAATGCAATAATTAAAATACTTTATTGTGATAGGTGTCATTATTGAATATATATTATTTCTGAGAGGCTTAAGTCCATTTTAGGATGAATCTGCATGAAGGGACTTTTGGGTGTGGTGGGGATTTTATACTGTGCCAGTTTAGCTAAGCTGGAACTGCATCTTCCAAATTATTCTCTATATTGTCCTCAGTTAGGGCTAGTCACAAGAGAAATTTGTCTGAGATTCAAAAGGGGTCAGGCAGAAACTTTGACATTTGGAAGGTCAGTTCAGGGCCCCAGGTACAAATTATACTTGTAACTAATCTGTTGGCTCACCTTTGTGTGATAGGACAACAGCTCTTCCAACTCGTGCTGCATATTCTTTTATAGCTTCTTTGAGTCTTGGGCCAGGACTGTGTGGAGCTTCGAGGGGAAAGGGCCTAGGTTTTTCAGGCCACTCATATCATCCAGATTTGGAATGGGGAGAAACAGACAACACAGGTACCAGTTTACCCTCACAGGCTTGTTATTGCTCTCTCTGTTTGGCTTGCAGCTTTCTTTCCAAGTACTTGCTCTGCTGATCTACAACAACCTTAGGCCCACTGCTAGATGCAGAGCCGTTAACAAAGATTCTTTGACCAGACTTGAGTCAGGCTCATCTAAACTGTCTTCTCGACTAGGCCCTGATCTTGGTCTCTGTGTTCGATGCACTTAGTACAGTTTTAGCAAGAATTGTGCTAAACTAGTTTAGCAAAAATCTCCCATCCTTGGTATCTGATAAAATTCCTCACCCCTCAGCTTTTTTATCTAATCCCCTGGCCTGCCTTCAGCAAGTATTCCGTTAAGTCGGTTTGGCCAGAATCGCCTCTTACACCTGGCGTTTCCTCTTAGTGCTTTTTCATCCACTGAGCTTCCACCCTGCTTCTTAGCTATAAACTCCACTTGACCTTGTTGTATTTATAGTTGAGCTCAATCTTTCTCCCTACTGCAAAACTCTCATCGTAGTAGTCTCTTCTTCAGTAACATCCTTCTTCCTGTCTTTAAGCAGTGTCGGAATAATTTTTTTCTGTAACACCAACAACCTCCCATAGTCTTCTTCACTAGTTCTGCTTTGTGGTCTTACTGACTTTCCTCTGATAGTTTAACTGTCCCTTTCTTGACCTTTATCTCCTCAACTTCTCCTCGAATTGTGGAAGGCCTAATTCCTATAATAAATTCCTTATTCACATCAATCATAGTGGTACTGCTTATCTGCTCAAACCCTAACTGATATGGGCACCGTATCTGTGCAACGCCTACTTTGTGAAAGATGAGAACCTCTAAGGAAATTACTCTTTGAGTGCACTTCCATCTAAATTAGGTGTGCCCTGACAGAGCAGAGGAAATAATAATTAACTTTTACAACTCTTTACAGTTGTCAAGTTGTTAAAGTCTGAAAATGTCTCCTACACTTGAATTACATATCCAGTAGGAAAAGGATTCATATTAATCAGAGAAGAGATTTCTATCATGATGAAATCTGAAAAAGTAAGTATTTTTGTTTTGTAGTACCGTTAACAGGAACCAGGATACTTTAGTGACCAGGAAATGTTATGGTGATAACATACCAACAAAAATATATTTAAAAATATGTAGACCATTGGATGATTATATAGGAACATTGATCACTTTTAGCATAGGCAATTCTAATTTATATCTTCATAAGGATCTAAAAGGACAAAGTGTTGTTTCATTTAATTGAAGTGAAAATGTGAGATTAGTTAACTTGGCAATTATTTGTGTGTTACAGAAGGTACAGAGAGACTCTTCAGAAAGCAGTGGAACATTGTTAGATCCTGTATTCTTCAAATTTTTTTAGACTACTGAGTGAAGTACTTCCCAGATGTAAACCTCTAGTCAGTAGGTCTTGTGGGAAACAACATACCATTTATTTTTCTTTTTTCTTTT
>NW_012104254.1:736283-762709 GCF_000951045.1 Mandrillus leucophaeus
TGAGTGCAGTGGCGCGATCTCGGCTCACTGCAAGCTCCGCCTCCCGGGTTCACGCCATTCTCCTGCCTCAGCCTCCCGAGTAGCGGGGACTACAGGCGCCCGCCACCTCGCCCGGCTAATTTTTTTGTGTTTTTAGTAGAGATGGGGTTTCACCGTGTTCGCCAGGAAGGTCTCAATCTCCTGACCTCGTGATCCGCCTGCCTCGGCCTCCCAAAGTGTTGGGATTACAGGCTTGAGCCACTGCACCCGGCCACCATTTATTTTTCAAGAAGAATAATTTTTTGAATTGAATTCTTGTGTCCTACAAGATGCTGTGTATAACACAGCATAATTTTGAGCATTTACGTTTTGCTTATTCTTCTTCCTCATCACATTCTTCTAAAATATTAACATAGATTAGAATTTAGAATCAAATTTTCGTCTTTGCATTTTTCACTTGGTGATCATTATGATTGAGTTTGAAATCACAATTTCATGCATTTCCTCAGCTTGAATTCCTCATTCCCCACAAAGTGGGGCTTCATGTAAACACAGTAAGGCAAGTCAGAGTGGGGCACCATCATGTGAGGCAGGGGTTGCATGAAAGGCAGAGGTGGGGGATTTCAGTGCAGAAAAGGACAGTATTTCCTCATCTATAAAATGGGAGGGGTTGGGCCAAATCTCATTTTCAAATATATTTTATTTGCAGAACCATTTGTTTAAATGCAGCCCTCCTCCAAAAAACAAACAAAAACAAAACAAAACAAAACAAAACTCAGTGTGTAAAACAGAACCACTCTGATTGAGGAGGAGTGGGACACCTTCCCTACTCCTCCACATCCTTCCTCCCTACTCCTAAGTATAAAACTACTTTCAAATAAAGTGTACAGAGGTTAGAAAATGTTTGAAAACGTACAGTTTCCATACTCTCATTTTATTTTATTTTTGGTTTTTAAAATTTGTATACATTTTGTTACATGCATAGATTACTTAGTGGTGAAGTCAGGGTTTTGGGGTATCCATCACCCAAGTAACGTACACTGTCCCCATCAAGTAATCTCTCATCATCCACCTTCTTTTCTCCCTCTCCCTTCCAAGTCTCCGTTGTCTATCATTTCACAGTCTATGCCCATGTGAAAGTGTTATTTAGCTCCTACTTTTAAGTGACAGCATGAGGTATTTGTCTTTCTGTGTCTTACTTGTTTCATTAAAGTTAATTGCCTCCAGTTGTATCCATGTTGGTGAACGAGATACGATTTTTTATGGCTGAATAATATTCAATTGTGTATATATATGACATTTTCTTTTCTTTTCTTTCTTTCTTTCTTTCTTTTTTTTTTTGAGCTGGAGTCTTGCTCTAGTCACCCAGGCTGGAGTGCAATGGTGTGCTCTTGGCTCACTGCAACCTCTGCCTCCTGGGTTCAAGCAATTCTCCTGCCTCAGCCTCCCGAGTAGCTGGGATTACAGGCACCTGCCACCACACCCGGCTAATTTTTGTATTTTTAGTAGAGACTGGGTTTCACCATGTTGGTCAGGCTGGTCTCTTTGGCCAGGCTGGTCTCAAACTCCTGATCTTGCGATCTGTCCACCTCGGCCTCCCAAAATGCTGGGATTACAGGTGTGAGCCACAGCGCCCGACTGACATTTTCTTTATCCAGTCATCCATTGGTGGACATGGAGATTGACCATATCTTTGCTGTTGTGAACAGTGCTGTGATAAACATACAGATGCAGGTTTCTTTTTGTTACAATTATTTCTTTTCCTTTGGGTAGATAGTGGGATTGCTCATTTTAAAGTTGAGAAAACTGAGGCCCAGAAACTTCTCCAAAATCAAACAGTTTAATGTTAGTTCTCAAAACTGGGACTAGAACATGAGTCCTGGTTTCCCTAAATCTGATTTTCCTACTTTTATGTGGGGTTCTGGCCAGATTCATACACTTTTAATGACTGTCGTCTATCCAACCACTTCCTCACGTTTAACTTTCTGTCCTTCTATAAAAACTGCAACAATCGTATAAAATAAAAATTTTTACGTGGAATCTTTCTGTTTTAATCTTACCAAGAGGTTTATTTTTGGTTTGTTTTCCTTTTTTGGTAAGTATTTGGAATAGTATTATGTGAAAATCGTGGCTCTATAAATTACTGTTTGATCATAAAAATAGAGTGGTCATTTTAAACCACGTATGCCCATCTCTGCCATAAATAAGAATGTGGTCTGTTACAGTGGATTATCATTCATTAGCTTATTCAATAAATATTTATTTATTGTGCATTATGGTATCTGGTCTCTAATGATGGCCCCTGATAAATCATATGCTTCCAGCTGTTCATGCCTTTGTGTAGAACTCTCTCACGCTGAATCTGGGTTGACTTTGATTACTTTAACAATAGAATGTGATAGAAGTGATGTTATATTAGTTCAGATCCTAAGCATTAAGACCTGGAAGCTTACATTTTTGCATTTTTTGGAAGACCTACACCACCATGTAAGAAGGTCAGCAGTCCTGCTGGAGAGACCATGTGGAGAAACCTTATGTAGAGAGAGAGGCCTGAGGCTACTGGAAGAGGGGAAAGGGGAAAGATTGATTCAGCCAGGAGATGGGGAGAGAGAAGTTGAGTGATTCAGTGGTTCCAGAGTCCCAGCTGAGCCCAGACAGAGTGATCCATTCAGTCCAGTCAAGTCTCCGGGTGACTTCAGCCCAAAGATTGTTTTTATTAAGTTACAGTCTTTTAAAAACCTAGGATAGTGGTACTTTTGATAGCACAATTGTCTCCCAAAATCTGTTTGAGTTTTGTTCTTTTTGTCTGTCATACTTTGTGGTTGTCAGGCTTTCGTGGAGTCACATTCTTTTTACTGAGCCATTTATTTGCCCCAGTACTGAGTTTTAATTGGCTTTTGTTGCAAGACTATTTTTAATTTCATCTGAAATTGAGATGAGAAATAGTTGCAACTTTCAGGTCGGAAACTTCTGGGATTTCTGGATTCTCTATTTTCCCTTGAATCCCTGCTTATAAATAGGCCAGTTCTTTTTCTGAGTTCACTTCTTGTACAGTCTTGATAAACACAGCTAGTAATGACCAAATACACTAGTAACATTTTGTTCTTCAGTTTCTTCACCTGAAGCTGTATATTCTTTAGGTTTATTTTATTTTTTTATTTCTACTTTTATTTTAGATGCATGGGGTACATGTGTAGATTTGTTACATGGGAATATTGTTTGATGCTGAGGTTTGGAGTATGGATGCTATCACCCAGATAGTGAGCATAGTATCTGATAGGTAGTTTTTAAAACACCCCCCTCCACAGTGTCTTTTGTTCCCATATTTATGTTCATGTTCATTAGATTTCTTACCTGTTTAAGGTACTGTAGGTGACAGTTTCACCAAATATTTTATACCCGTATAACATGGGTCACCATTTTTCCAGCTCCCGATAATAGTTTCCATGCCACTCTCTGTCAGGTATTGAATATAGGGCCATACATTTTGGTGATAGCAGCACCTCACTTCTAGGTCCCAATTTCTGTATGTCAACTTGCTATAGTAACAAATTCTCAGGGACTTGCAACAACAAAGCATTTATTAATATTTCTCATTCACATGGCATAGAGACTGTGGTTGGATGTGGTTTTGCTCCAAGTGTCTTCTCATTCTAGAACCCAGGTTAAAGAAGTACTTATATGGACATTCCCATTCATGTGGCAGAAGGAAAGTCCAAGAGCCACAGAAGAAGCTCCTCATGTTTCATGACGCTTCTGCTTAGATGTGGCATACATAATGGGTGCCCACCTTCCACTGATCAAAACTTAAGTATCAAGGCCAATGCCAATTAAATGAGAAGGTATACTTTCCCTGAAGGAGGAATGCAAGTCGCAAGACAATAGTTTGTCATTCTTTTAGAGGGAAGAGGGTAGTGAATAATTGCAAAAAAAAAAAAAAAAAAAAAGCTATCTACCATAAACATGCACATGCATTTCTTTTTGCTTGTATTTTTGCTTCATGCAATCTTTCTGTTGAACCCAGTCTCACTGCTCTTTGACTTATCTGTTAACCTGACCAGTTATGCCCTATGTGTCAACTTTGCTTTGTTCTTTTTTCTAGTTTGTATAGTTGCTTGCAGCCTGCCTGCTCCCATGTCAGACTTGCTTGTGTCTGCATTCTGGCTTGCAAAACCATCAGCATTTCCTACTCTTCGACTACTTCTCCCATTCTGATATGTGAGCAACAAACCAAGCCTTTGTAAAATCCAAGTTTAGATTGACTATGGGCTAGTGATCAAATTATTGTGCAATTTTACTTGAAGCATAAATTAGATAACAGATTATTTGATAGCTAGGACTAGAAGGTTCTATTCCACGATTATATCCAAGAACCTCTCTGAGCTACTCAAGGAGATAATTTGTCATTGACGTTAAATTCTGATTTAGAAAAGAAAGTTATTTCTCTTGTAATTCTGGTTAGAATAAACGTGGTCTTTTTACCTTGGAGTGTTAATTTTACTTGAAGATAAAAGCCCTTTTTGGATTTTTATGCTTTTGAGGTTTCATTTATTCTGACATAGAGGGATAGCTATAATACACTATTGAGTAAAGAAAGCCAAT
This sequence comes from Mandrillus leucophaeus, assembly GCF_000951045.1. Lineage (NCBI taxonomy): Eukaryota > Metazoa > Chordata > Mammalia > Primates > Cercopithecidae > Mandrillus > Mandrillus leucophaeus. The sequence continues at coordinate 740,865 of NW_012104254.1, forward strand.
TTCTGATGGATCTTATAGAATGGCTCACTTTTATATATAGTTTTTTTCTATACATACAAGAATATGTATGTTTGTGTATATGTGAAGGTATCTATATAGCTATTGGCTATTGATATATACCACACTGATAAGTATGTGTTTCTTGGGAATGGAGATGGAAGACTTATTTTTTCTTTATATAATCTTATGTTTAAATTTTTACAAGCATATATTATCTTTTTCATAAAAGGAGAAAAACTAAAAGTATAGCTCAAAGTCACTGAAAAATTTTGTCAAATGCAAAAGCAAAATCTGCGAAACTTTTTTCTGTCACTAAATTTCATATTATTCTATGAAAATCCAGAAAGAAGAACATTCTCCTGCATAGCAAGTTATTAGGAAACTTATTTTGTATGAATTTGGGAATGTGGTGTTATTAGTTGTACAGCCAGTCAAAGGTATGATGAACTACTGTAGCAGGAAAAGGTGATTCACACACTTTCTGGTAGGGCTCTTTGGATCTATATGCCTGCCCTGGACATGTGCTTTATTGGCCAGTCTGTGGAAACCAGCATAGCCAGTTCTTTGGAAAAACAAGTGTGTCATTTTTCTGAGCAGTACTTAAAAAAGTTTTTGTTTTTATTTTTTGGCTTCTCAAATTGGTTCAATTTCCTACCACTTTTGTGCTCCTTCAAATATTTAGTTCTACTGGCTGGGCGAGGTGGCTCATGCTTGTGATCCCAGCACTTTGAGAGGCCGAGGTGGGTGGATCACCTGAGGTCAGGAGTCCGAGACCAGCCTGACCAACAAGGTGAAACCCCGTCTCTACTAAAAATACAAAAATTAGCCAGGCGTGGTAGCAGATGCCTGTAATCCCAGCTACTTGGGGGGCTGAGGCAGGAGAATTGCTTGAACCCAGGAGGCAGAGGTTGCAGTGAGCTGAGATTGCGCCACTGCACTCCAGCCTGGGTGACAGAGCAAGACTCCATAAAAAAAAAAAAAAAAAAAAAAAAAAAAAAATTTGTTCTACTGAGTTCTGTTTTTCTGTACAGTGATTTTTCAATTACCCCTAACTAGCAGAAAGCATGTGAGAAATAAAAATAAGATTCTAAGCCCCACAACTGACTGAACAGACCATCTCTTGGCCAAGGTGATCAGAGTAACCTTGAAAACTAAGTTCTCAGCCATGATTGTGTGAGAGGTCAGATATGGCTTGTTACACTGTCTCCCTGGCTAACTCGTCCCTAAGAGTTCAACAGAAACTAGCCCTTTCACTGACAACAACCAGCCACTTGATGCTGCCCCACCGACCACAGAGTGGTTCTGGCCAGTTCACCCAGAATGCACAGTGAGGGTTTTTGTATCCTCTGCTTTACATTTGATGTCAGAGAGCAAAAACATCACCCTTGGATCATGCTAATGCTGCTGTTTTTTTTGCACGTGGGCCCCATGAAGGGATATAAAGCTGAACTGTGCATGCACATTGTTTCTTCTTTCATAAATATTCATGACTCCTCCTATAGCTGATTGAATATGTATGTTTGGCCACCTTGCTAAGCATAAATTTCTGTTCCCTTTGCCCTTCCCTCAAAGTGTCTGTTTCCAGCTTCTGACTAGAGATTATGCTTCCCAATGTGTCAGAATGGCCACCCTGCAGGCTGTAACACTTACGAGGGTTGAATTGTGAACTCTGTCATTTTTTAGTTGACATATGGTTTTAAACAAGGTTTTACATTAAAAAATGGTATACGTATTTTAAAATTGTATTTCAGGTATATGGACTGGTGGCTAAATTAATGATAACAACAATAATAATAGAATGGCTAATATTTATTGAGAGTTTACTGTGTGACCGAAACTGTTCTGTTTCTTTTATTTTCAATCGTGCTCCTTTTGTACAGATACTATTCTAAGTGCCGTACTCGTATTAACTCATTTAATACAATTCTATTAATAATTCACATTTTGCAGATGTAGAAACTGAGACATCTTGCTCCACTATTGCTTGATACTAGTAAGAATATGCAAAAAGGGAAATTGAGATCAACTTAAAATAATTAAAGGTGGTAACAGAGATGACATTGTGCCTGAAGCCCCGCACAGTGGCCTTCACTATGACTATGTGACAGATAGCACTGCTCCCACTTCAACTGGAAATGTAAATGACAAAAGTCAACCTACGAAGTACTGGGTAGTCTCTGATACATATTTAAAGTATGAGTTATATTGCAGAAATGCAAATGATTTCAATCTTGGTATTCTTTTGTGAGGAAACCTTTGACAGTAAGTGTGGAAATGATAATTTTTAATAATTTTTTTAAAAATTACTTGTACAAGTGTTGAAAGAAAATCACCAGAATTGTTTGCAACTGAAGAAAGAAAAGACTGAGCTAAAAGCAATACAGTGAAGTCACTACCACAAACAAACAAAGTGCTTAAAACTCCCTCCAAGGTCAATGTCAGAATATTCTTGGAGGGTTAAGCTCATTTAGTAGGGGAAAATTTGGTGAGGCCCGGTTTGAAGAGATGGGTGAAAGAATGCAGGCAAAGGCAGCCAAGCTGAGAAAGATGCCATTTTGGTCATTGTTAACAAATGACACTTTCTACTGTGCTCAAAAGGATATTTGATGAGAGACTGAAATTAACTAAATTCTTTACCTTATTATTATAGTATAGCATGAATTGAATAATTTGCTCAATTTTTTTCTCTGTATTTTCTTTTACTCTTATAAACTGGTTAGACATTTACATTGGTCTATTTCTTGGTGATAAGATAGCATGTAGAAAAGTTTTCCTATAAATACAAGAATCTCATTAAAAAGCAGGTTATGTGCCAAAAAATGTGTATGTATACCCAAGTGAGAAAATCTTTCAGAGGCTAAACTTCAGGAGGAATATCTAGCATCAGGTTCTGTCTTGATTGGTTCTTCAGTGCACAAGGGTACATTCATTAGCTGTTTTTATAACATGTAGCTGTGATGTAATTAGAGTTTCCAGAATGATAACTAATTATGTTAGTACTATTTCACATTACATTGCATATTAGTAAGATTAATTTGACAACAGATTCATAGTTTCTCAGAGTTCAAACTATCTTTAATTTTGATGTATTTATTTTGGAAAGATAAATTCTGACATTAAAACATTGCAAATGTTTTATGAATAACTTGTACAGTATATATTTTTAAAAATGCTTATTTGAAACTAGAGCTGCTTGGCCTTGCTGTAGTCTGTGATTTATCATGATCACTCAAAAAATAAAATAAATAATTGAGGCTTGCCATGTTTTTTTTTAATATATTAGTTGCTGTGGAAGTTACTCTTGGGAGTAATATTTCATCTTTGAATCAAGCCATAAATAACTGATGAGACTAATGGAGATTGTCTTTTAAATGATAAGGCATTTATAGTCTATTTTTATAAAATTTTTCCTATAAGACATGCAAAACAGTGCTGGAATGATTAATTATTTTTGATTTAGTGAATGAAGGCATGGCAATTAAAAAGAAAGGCATCAGTGCTTAATATTTATTTCTACCCTTCTTCTTCTATATAATCTCCCTGAATTAAAACCTAAATTAAAATCTGTTGTTGGACACGTAGACCAGTGTAACAGAATAGAGAACTCAGAAATAAGACTGCACACGTACAACCATCTGATCTTCGACAAATCTGACACAAAAAAGCACCGGGGAAAGGATTCCCTATTTAATAAATGATGCTGGGGAGAACTGGCTGGCCATATGCAGAAAATTGAAACTGGACCCCTTCCTTACATTTTATACAAAAATTAACCCAAGATGTTTAAAAAACTTAAATGTAAAACCCAAAACCATAAAAACCCTACAAGAAAATCTAAGCAATACCATTCAGGACATAGGCACTGTGGCAAAGATTTCATGACAAAAACACCAAAAGCAATTGCAACAAAAGCAAAAATTGACAAATGGGATCTAGTTAAACTAAAGAGCTTCTGTGCAACAAAAGAACTATCACCAGAGTGAACAGACAACCTACAGAATGGAAGAAAATTTTTGCAATCTATCCATCTGACAAAGGTCTAATATCCAGAGTCTACAAGGAACTTAAAGAAATTTACAAGAAAAAAAACAAACAGCCCCATTAAAAAATGGGCAAAGGACATGAACAGACACTTCTCAAAAGAAGACATTCATGTGCCCAACAAACATATGAAAAATGCTAAACGTCACTGATCATTAGAGAAATGCAAATGAAAACCATAATGAGGTGCCATCTCAGGCCAGTCAGAATGGCAATTATTAAAAAGCCAAGAAACAACAGACACTAGTGAGTTTGTGGAGAAAAAGGCATGCTTTTACACTGTTGGTAGGAATGTAAATTAGTTCAACCATTGTGGAAGACAGTGTGACAATTCCTCAAAGATCTAGAACCAGAAATAACATTTGACCCAGTAATTCCATTACTGGGTATATACTTAAAGGAATATAAATCATTCTGTTACAAAGATACATGCACGTGTATGTTCATTGCAGCACTATTCACAGTAGCAAAGAAATGGAATCAACCCAAATGCCTGTCAATGATAGACTGGATAAAGCAAATTTGATAGATACGCACCATGAAATACTGTGCAGCCATAAAAAGGAACAAGATCATGTCCTTTGCAGGGACATCGATGGAGCTGGAGGCCATTATCCTCAGCAAACTAACACAGGAACAGAAAACCAAACACCACATGTTCTCACTTATAAGTGGGAGCTGAACAATCAGAACACATGGACATGGGGAGGTGGGAAACAACATACGCTAGGGCCCATCGGGGGGACGAGGGGAGGGCGAGCAGCAGGAAAAATAGCTAATGCATGCTGGGCTTAATGTCTAGGTGATGTGTTGATCTGTGCAGCAGACCACCATGGCACACCTTTACCTAGGTAACAAACCTGCACACCCTTCTACACCCTGCACATGTACCCCAGAACTTAAAAGTTGAAGGAAAAAAGAATCTATTGTTGAATTTTTCCCTCCGGCTTTTTCCTCCTTTTGTTCTATTAGTAGTAGGTCTATACTCTCAATATTAATACTATTGTTATGGATTAGTTATGGATTCTATTGAATATAAATAATATCATATTGTATTTAAGGATATGTCTGATTTTTAGAAAATAGATTTTCTTGTCTGTCAGACATCATCAACAATATCTTGTATTGTCAGTTGTTCTTTAAGGTAGACGTTCTACCTCCCTAGCTAGACTGTACATGTTCCTTGAGGAAAGAGATGACTCTTAGACTATTTTATATTGTCAATGTCTTAACTCAACAGTGTTGATTGTTTAAGATATTTTAGCAAAGTTACCTTTATGAAGACTCAAGGAATGTTTTAAATATTGAATTTATCCATATTCTACTAAGTTTGAGTCTCCAAATATATAGAAAATATTTTCAATAATGAAAAACCAACCAATGTTTTATCAACAAATTATTCTTCCGCAAGATACTTTGATTATTGCCGATTTTTCTGGTGAAAAATACTCTATTGATTTTAAGATGAAGAAAATATGTAAAACATTTATGGCGTGATATTGAAGCTCATTTTTTTCTGTAACTTTACGGGACATTATCGTTTACCAAGATACCTTTGAAATTTTAAAAACTTACCTTCTAGATACTTATTAATCTTTAATACAACTATGAATGTAGGTGGACTTCTGGCTTAGAGTGCTTTCAATTTCTAAATTGATAAAAGAAGAGACAAAAGAGTAGTAAGATGTGTTTTAATGCAAAGTATTTTTAAAATGGAGAATTAAATGCATCGTGTTGGGTTGAATAAACACCAGATGTTCAATGGTATATAGCAGGTAGATGACCAAAATGTGTGGAAGCAGGACACATAGGACACAGCACAGCTTTTTACTGGGGAAGCAGGAACCATAGGATGTGTGACATTTGAAATAGTTGTTAATGGAAAAGAGAAGTTTGAGAAGCAGGGAAGGCGAAAAGAGCGTTTCAAGTAGAAGCCCAGAAGAGAGAAGGGGAGAATGCTTGGAGAGTTATGGCAGGAGGTGAGAAGAGAGATGGAAAATAAAGGTGCGCTGAAGAAAGCTCTTGCATTCGTTTCTTAGGGCTGCTGTAACACATTACCACAAACATGGTGACTTAAAACAACACAAATTTATTCTCTGACAGTTCTGGAGACCAGAACTGCAAAATCAAGGCATTGAGAAGATTGATTTTTTTTTTTTTTTTTTTTTTTTTGAGAGAATCTGTTTCATGCCTCTCTCCCAGAATGAGGTGGCCGCCAGTAATCCTGGATATTCCTTGGCTTGTAGACCCATCACTCCATGTGTACCTCAGTCTTCATACCACCTCCTCCTCTGTGTGTCTCTGTGTCTTCTTTTTTGTGCATCTATTATAAGGAAAGTGTCACTGGATTTAGAACCTACCCTAAATTCAGGATGATCTTATCTTGAGATCCTTAACCTAATTACATCTGCAAAGACCCTCTTCCCAGCAAGGTGACATTCACAGATTCTGGTGGACATAGCTTTTGTGGAGCTGCAGTTTGACCCATTACATGCCTTTTGACAAGGACTTAATGTGCCATTTTTACATTTGTTATGTGGAAGGTGATACTGGTTGGTAGAGAATGGACAGATAGTGAAGGCTTGAATTAAGGAAAGCAGGCTTGGAGAAGACAGCTGGATTTAAACAGAAATTTCTGCAGTAAAATATACAGGATTGAGTGATTTCATGTGGGCGGGAGTGAGAGTGGTCTTGGAGATGAGAAATTTGAGGTGCCTGTGAAACATTTAGGAACAAATATTTTGTAGTTGTTAGAAATGGGGCTTTGCCATGATCATGTCACTGCCCTTATCTGGGCAGTGGAGTGAGACTGTCTCAAAAAAAAAAAAGAAATAGAATAGGCCTCTGAGGTTCAGGAGAGAGTTTGTGTGGTGAATTGTTAGATGAGTGGCTCCCAGTGAACCATACCTGTGAATATTCATGTCCTTGTCCCTCTCTCAACTGATGTTGTGCTTGGCTATATAATTGGCGTTGACCAATGGGACATTAACAACTGTTATATAGGCTTGATAGGCTCTTGCATATTGGGCTTACCCTCTTGCAACACTCCCTCTTGAAACCCAGGTGCCATATTGTAAGGAAGGGCAGGTTATCCTACTGGAGACATAAGCCACGTAAAGAAAACCTGGAAAATGAGATACAATGTAGAAAGAGGCCTCCTGGAGAAAAACTGAGCAGCCTCAGCCACAAGTCAGCACTGAGGCCCTAGATATGTATGAGGGGCCTTCCTGGACCTTCCAGCACATCCCAGCTGCCGGTTGAATGCAGCCACGTGAGTGACTTCAGCCAATACCAAGTGAAAGAGAAGAACCACTAGTTAACCTACAGAATTGTGAGAAGTAGGAAAATTGTTATTTTAAGTAACTACGTTTTCAGCCTCCCTGTACATATTTGATGATGCTCACTGGTCACACAATAAAAGTCAGTCATGTCTGTTTTAGGAGATGAATAATTAGGAGGCAAACTTAGGAGATAGAAGTTCATTGGGCTTTAGGAGGTTGATACCAAGTTGTGAGATGTTGGTAAGGGTGGGATGGAGCTATGAGTAGATCAGAGGTTGGTCTGGCAGGTGACTTTGGAGCAGTTATGTGTCCGCTCTAGATTTCAATGTAACCATGAGCAAAATGTGGAAAGCATAGTACTAGATGAACTGTAAGTTTCCATCCAGTGCTAAAATGTAATAGGTCCCCTTTGGAATAACAAAAGTTATCTTGCTTGCCACCCAATGTTTCGTACATTGAAAGTACTCAACAAATGCTAATTGGCCATGATAAAGAAATAAATACTTAGATAAAAAAGGAACCCCTTATTGTTGAAAAATACAAATAGGAAGACTCCTTCATCTTCTTTAATGAGAGGCTACTTGGACAATATTTACAGCTTGGTAGAGATGGGACAGGGTAGATGGAGAAGGAGCCTGCAGAGCCTCTTCTTTGCTCTGAGTGATCTGTCTTCACAGTATCATACCTTTTCATGTGTGATAGTGCCCCGGGGGATCCTATGAACTGCACGGTATCTTCACAGTATCATACCTTTTCAGGTATGATAGTTTGTGCCTGAGGGGCTTTATAGACTGCAAATGTTGTCATAGAGTGTGCTATAGATAGTTTTGATGGAATTAGCAGATAAGCAGAAGAGGTCAGACTTACACAGAAAATTATTTGGAGCTATATTTCCTAAAGGGAAACATATTTTTATTTCTTTTACCAAAGGAACCCCTTCAAGGTTCCATATTGGACCATTCTTTCCTGGTGGGACCTCTTCCATTATTTCCTAAGGGGACCTCTTCAAGTTTCCATATAGGGCCAAGAATCATCCTTTCACCCCTCCAGAACTTATATAGATCCTCCTTTGTCCCCTCCTACTCTTTGCCCAGTGAGGATGAGGTATCAACAGGCTTCAATACCTTCTAGCTTATATCTGGTCAGTGATGGAAGGGAGGGAAAAGAATAAGTTCCAACTATTATTAATATTTGTTCCTAATATCCCTCCTTTGAGGTTAGTTTGAGCTGTTGATGCCTTTTTTTTTTTTTTTGAGACAGAATCTCACTCTGTTGCCCAGGCTGGAGTACAGTGGTGCGATCTCAGCTCACTGCAACCTCTGCCTCCCAGGTTCAAGCAATTCTCCTGTTTCAGCTTCCTGAGTAGCTGGGATTACAGGTGCATGCTACCATTCCAGGTTAATTTTTGTATTTTTAGTAGAGACAGGGTTTTGCCATGTTGGGCAGGCTGGTCTTGAACTCTTGACCCCAAGTGATCCGCCTGCCTCAGCCTCCCAAAATGCTGAGATGACAGGCATGAGCCACCGTGCCTGACCTGTTGATGCCTTTTGATGGGCTGTCACTGCTCCCCTCAAGGCAGTAGTAACTATCCAATCCTCTTTGCTTCCAAGTCCTAGTAACTTTTTCCTCCTCTTCCCCTCATGTCTAGGGGTGGTAACTTCTCTACTGCTATGAGTACCAGGTTTCTTCACTATTTCTGTGGTTTACCTATATTTCACTTTTGTAATTTGTTCCTTTGTAAATCAACCTTCTTGGAATTTAATTAGAATGTGCTCTGTTTCCTGTTGGGAGTATGACTAATACACATACTATTCTGCAGATTGAGAGTGAAGATCAATGGCAGTGTGGCCACACCAACACACATCTTGTTATCAGCCCTCCATTACAGCCCTCTGGACTATCTTCTGTGTGCTGTCTGTCACTTTCTCATTTTCTTCCCCAACCATTAACTCCTTTAGTGACCTCACATACCAAGCAGGGAACATGGCTACAGCCGATTCAAAACCAAGCTCGAAATGTTGAATTCACTTTTTCGGATTTCTCTTCTATTGCTTTCCCCATCCTTCCCAGTATTCTTCTCTACTCTCACTTCTCTTGGTACTGTAGACGGAGATCTTTAGTAAAAAGCACAGGTTTTGTCTTGGTCTTCTTTTGTCCCCAGAGCCTGGAACATGGTAAATGCCAAACAACTGCTTGTATAATGAATACTTGGAAGATGGAATTAAGGAAGTGTCTTTATTAAACTTTCTGTTTCTAGGAAGCCCAGGGTTGGTCTACTTCTCTCCCTTCCCTGAGAAGCTCATTGCTTCATTTTCATCAGATCTCTACTCAGTGCTTTTCTTGTCTCCATGCACAACGCTGCTGCTGTATTATAACCAGTCTCAGGGTAGTAAATGTGTTTTGTTGTTGTCTTGTAACAGTTTTATTGAAATATAACTTACGTACCATACAGTTCATTCAATTAAATGTACAATTCATTGAATTTCAGCATATTCAGATTGTGCAACTATCAACACAATGAATTTAGAACATTTTATTAACCCCCAACCCCCCCCAAAAAAACTCACACACATTAGCAGTCACCTACTTCCTCTCCATCTAGAAAGTAATCTATTTTCTGTCTGTATGGATTTGCCTGTTCTGGACATTTCCTATAAATGAAATTTTATAATATGTGGTCATTTGTGAGTGGCTTCTTTCACTTTGCATGAGGTTTTTAAGCTTCATTCAAGTAGTAGCATGTATCAGTGCTTCATTCCATTTTATGATTGAATAATATTCCACTGTATGGAGATAACACATTTTATTTGTCTGTTCCTCAACTGATGGACATTTGGATTATTTCCACTGCATATTGGTAAGTGTTTAACAATTAGCAGTCCATTAAAAAAAAAAAAAAAAAAAACCCTGACACATAACATTTGCTGATTTCCATGGTGTAAACATTCCCATTGTGACTGATTGCAAGCTCCATGATGTGAGTGAACACAGAATTGGAAAGAGATTTTAAACTAGGTACTTGTGAGTCCTTACAAGCCAGTTTCAACATATCACTAACCATCTTTACTGATAGATCACTCAAGTGACCAGAGGCATGGCTACATGCAGTGAAGTTTCCATACACCGTCACCTTAGAATAATAATAATGACAAAAGTAATACAACAGCTAACATTTACTGAGCACTTTTTATGTGCCAGGCACTATGCTAAACATTTTTTTTTTTTTCCTTTTAAATCTTGATAACCACTCACCTTTTTGGAAGCCAGCTGCTCCAAATTACCAGGATTCTATGCTTGGTTTACTGTGTCCTAGCTGGTCTCCCTGCTGTTTATTAAATACCCCAAACTCTTTAGCACTTGCTTCCTCTACCTGGTAAACTCTTTTTCTGTACTGTTTTACACCCTTTCTCTATGTAATCTACCCCTGCCCCAGGTGCATGAATTTGGTTAAAGTCATGAATTGCTCACATAGGAAACTTTATTTGCTATTTTCGGGGAAATGCAATTCCATTAATATTTACTGAGCACCCACAAGGCGCTGGGCAGTGTTAGTGAGCAAGTCCCAGGAATCCTGGGAACCAACAATCCACAGTCACATCCCAGAAAAATAACCCTGCCTGTCTCTGAGGGTGAACGACACCCTCGATTCCTCGGAGTCCGCGTCTGTGTTCAGATCTCTGCAAAACATCAACACTTCTATCTCGGACTCCCACTGGGTTCCCGCTGGGCCTCCTCGAAACGCTAACGGATTAAGGGGCGGTGAGTAGGGAAGGTTGGGGAGGTAAGGGAGCAAGAAAGCGGGGAAGGAACAAGGTGCGTTTCCCTCTTCTAATCGTGTTCCAATCAGGAGTCGTGTACTCAGGCGCCGATTCTGGCCGTCCAGAGACTCTTCCAGGAACCGCCGGCCGCCTGGGCCGTGGACTTTGGCTGGTCTGGCTTCCGCGGCTCCCTCCTCTTCTCTCCTTCCTCCAGGCTCTGTGCCTCACTCAGGGGCGTGTCCTGCCCTACCTCCCTGTCACAGTGGTCCACTCATCCGGTTACAGCAGCAGTTCCAGCAGTAGCGGCGGCAGCCAGAACAGGAGCAGCGATAGCTACGGTTTCCAGAACAGGAGCCGGGGCAGCGGCGGCAGCTCAGTGCTGGGCACCTGTGCGGAGCAGGAGTAGCAGGACCAGGGGGTGGGGTTGGTGCCAGCCACTCTGAGCCAGAGAAGGAAGGGGCACCTCCCAAATTCCACTGCTGGGAATAATCTCCAGGGGAGGTGGCACCGAACTGGGAATACTGGTAGGGGTGAACATGTGCAGGAACAGCTAGAGGCCTCGGGGCGGGAAAACATTTGGTCTACGTGTGGACAGGCAAGGAAAGCTGTCTGGGACCATGGCAGCCTCCCGCCTGGACTTTGGGGAGGTGGAAACTTTCCTGGACAGGCACCCAGAGTTGTTTGAAGATTACTTGATGCGGAAGGGGAAGCAGGAGATGGTTGAAAAGTGGCTGCAGAGGCATAGTCAGGGTCAGGGGGCTTTAGGTCCAAGGCCCTCTTTGGCTGGTACCAGCAGCTTGGCTCACAGCACCTGCAAAGGTGGCAGCAGCATTGGTGGTGGCATTGGACCAAATGGCTCTGCCCATAGCCAGCCTCTTCCCGGTGGCGGGGACTGTGGTGGGGTTCCCTTGAGTCCCAGCTGGGCCAGTGGCAGCAGGGGCGATGGGAACCTGCAGCGGAGAGCTTCTCAGAAAGAGCTAAGGAAGAGTTTTGCCCGCTCCAAGGCCATCCACGTGAACAGGACTTACGATGAACAGGCGACCTCCCGGGCTCAGGAACCCCTGAGCAGTGTACGACGGAGGGCACTTCTCCGGAAGGCCAGCTCCCTGCCCCCCACCACAGCCCATATTCTCAGTGCGCTGCTGGAATCGAGAGTGAATCTGCCTCAGTATCCTCCTACAGCCATCGACTACAAGTGTCACCTGAAAAAGCATAATGAGCGTCAGTTCTTTCTGGAATTGGTCAAAGATATCTCCAATGACCTTGACCTCACCAGCCTAAGCTACAAGATTCTCATCTTTGTCTGCCTTATGGTGGACGCTGACCGCTGCTCTCTTTTCCTGGTGGAAAGGGCAGCTGCTGGCAAGAAGAGCTTGGTCTCCAAATTCTTTGATGTGCATGCAGGAACCCCTCTGCTGCCTTGCAGCAGCACAGAGAACTCAAATGAGGTGCAGGTCCCCTGGGGCAAAGGCATCATTGGCTATGTCGGGGAGCATGGAGAAACGGTCAACATTCCTGATGCCTACCAGGTAGGACTTTGCATTGTCCCCTTCTCCCAGAACCCCATTGGCTTGGGAGATAAGCTTTCGGTTATCATCTGGCATCCAGGAACACATTAATTTAGGCTCTTAACAATACAAATCTTGCTCTTTAAATTCCTGAGTTTAAAGTAGTTAGAATGTTCCTACAGCATCTTTGATGTGTTGGTCCTTTCTTAACACCCAATGGCTTGTGGGAAATTCATATATCACCTAATAACACCACGTGTTTCTCTGTCAAGACACTTTGTCTTTAACACTTTGACACTTTGGCTGATCTGGCATCCACAGCTCCCTCCTCCTCTCTTTAAGATATCAATGTGTGGTTTTAGTATGCGTTTGTGAGTTGCTAGAAAAAGATGTGTGCTCCAGAATTCCAGTGTTAAGATGGGCATTTTGGTGTCTTTGATGTCTTTTGGAGGCCATAATGCATTTTCATTCTCTAATTCAGTATTGGAAAGGCAACAAAGTGCTTAACTACTTCCCTGTTCCCTTCTTTAGATTAGAGTTGCACAGGTTGTAAGGTAGGGAAAAGAGGAAGAGAAGAGGAATGTCAGGGGGAAAATGGTCCTGTGACCCATTTGTGCCTTCTTAGTATCTATTTTAACTGTTTCTGTTGTTGAGATTAGGAAGATTGGACAGATACAGGGGCTAGTTATCTTTAGGCTTGAATGTAGCATTTTCTGTAGTCAGCTTTGATAGGACTGAGCAAGTAGGTTTTTAATTTACGAAACAAACAAAAAATATTGATAATTGTTTAGCAACTCCAAAGCCATCAGCAGGGTAAACATGTTAGTTTCAAGTGGAAAAGGAAACCCAACATGCTCTCATCTGAGTTTTCTGAGCCTTTCATTTTCACAACGTTTTGAACTTGATATTAGATGCTGGATCTGAAAACCAGTCCGTTCTAATATCTTCAGTATTTATTCACTGAATGTGATGAAACTGGATGTTATTTTCTATGAGACCTCTTCAGGGTTCATAAGAATTAAAAGTTCTCATCCTTGGTTAGGAAAGTTTTGTAGTCATCTAGTAAATACTTCTTCCAGTGGTCTCAGGGAGCTACATGTTTCTCTGGAGTTTAGTTGCTGTTGCTGAGAATAGCAAAAAGAGTGGGAAGGACACTAAAGGTAAAATTTTATCTATTTCATCTGAAAATTGACAATTTTACATAGAAAATTGACTAACTTGTACTAAAGCCAAGTTTCATATTTTTGTGGGATGTCTGCCAACCTAACACTTTAGTATTAAAGGATGTTTGTCAAAATACCATTTTTGTTAACCTTTTATTGTAGACTAAGTGCATTATTCATTTTATCTTTCTTGAAAACTTTAAAAGGTGTAGGTGAAGCAACAATGAATGGTTTTCAACAAGTGTTTATTTCTCTACAATCCTAGAAAGCTATGAGAAGAAATACAAGCATTTAATAATTCATATGTTGAAGATTCTGTAAACATTTTGTCACAAATTATATTTCTAGAGAAATAAAACAATCACAAATTTTCTTCTTTCCAATTTTTTTTTCCACATCCTTATTTTATGCTTGGGCTAAAGAAAAATCCCTTCCTAGTTCAATGATACTTACTCTAGCCTGAGGTTGCAGCCTTTTCTCTTTATTGCCCTTACTTTTAAAATTCATCCCCAATTGATTTTCTCCCATTTCTGTAGCTTTTGTTTCTTAATGTCCTCATTCAGGCCCTAACTTTTATTTCATACTGTCCTTTCTTTAAGAGCATAATTCTCAAGTCTCTTCAACAGTTAACGTGTCTTGCTGCTGTCTGGAATTGTGGCTGTAGGTGTCATCACAGGCAGGCGAAAGCAGGTTTTCAGCAGCTGCTACTTCCTGTGGGCTTTACCCTTACTCTGCCGAGTGTCTTAATATTTTTGGAAGCTGACATGGGGAAAGAGGAGTTTTTTTTGTTTTGTTTTGTTTTGTTTTTCTTTTCCCCCCAGAATAGTAATGATGGCTGCAAAAAGGGACGTTGGGAGGCCTGGCGAAAGGCAGGTAGGGGAAAGGTGCTATATGGGTTGGGAATTTACCCTTGGTTTACCTTGCTTTCATTTCTAACTGGTTAGAAAGTTTCTCTTTTCTTTTTCCATTGGTTTTTTTTATGTATCTCTGTATTTTTAACTTGGTGTAGTTTTCTTCATTTTACTTATGCTACTCTTTGATAAAGCTACTTTTTTTTTCTTTATTATGGTGCACTACAGTCACCAATGATGTGACCTTGGGAGAATTTCTTACTCTCTCACAGCCTCAATTTCCTCATCCATAAAATGGGGACAATAATATCTACCTAGCAAAGATTATTTTTGTTTATGTCAATAAAATGAGATATTATGTCAAAGCCCCTAAAATAATATCTGGTACATGGCAATTACCCAGGAAATGGTAACAGTTTATGAAGATAACGATGATATCTAGTTTGCTAATATTCTTTTTCTTTCTGTTTACCTTATTTTCCATTGTTTTTCTCCTTATCTGGAACTGAGATGTGAAGTCAGCATGTTTTGACCAGCTTAATCTTTTCCATGCTCCACCCTTAAATTAAGTATTTTAGAACCAGGTTTACATTCAAGGAACATGAAAATATCTATCCTTCCATTCTCTACTTAAAATGTCCCTAAATGTGGTTGGTAATACCATATGCTAGCCTATCAAAAGTTCTGCACTTTGTTCCTCTTAGTAAGACATGCAATATAAACTTTTTATAGGGTTGTCATAGGGAAGAATGTTGCATCCTTCCCCAGTTCTAGCATTTTCCTCCATCCTTTCCATTTCCTGGTGTTACAGATGTCTCTTAATGAAACTGACAACTTTCCAAATACATGTTCTTTTGTCATGATGTTTTAATTTGTACCATATATGCAAGCATCTTGAAGTTTCTATTTAAATATGTAACCATCCTTCCTGATTCTTTGTTAACTACTATATTTTTAAGGTGTTTCTTGCTCAGCTTCAGACAGTGTATTTTTTCTTTAGGAGGTAAGAATTTTTTTTTTTTAATCACACAGAGTTTCCAAATTTAATCATTTGATAATTACATTGGTGATACTCTTGGGGATTCCTAATATGGGCAAGAGAATGGACAAGAGAAAGGCATTGAAGAGACAAAATTATGATGATAAGCATGGCATTCTGGAGTCAAGGGTAGAATATTTAATGAAAGGCTAAAATTGAATAGAAATTCTGACAACCCAAAATCCCTCAGTTTATTTCATTATTTTGCATTACTCTCCTCAATTAGTCCTAAAAGACAGACTTGAAATTAGGAAAAAAATAAATTGTAAGTGGAAAAAAAAAAAACATTCATTTTTAGGTATCCAGTCCAGATCATAGTGACTGCAGTTTACCTTTCTCCCAGATAGTTATAAGTTATTTAACAGCTCACATTAATATAGTAATGAAAAAATTGCCCTCAAGAGGTTGAAAATAAGAGCATTCAAGTAACAGGTGTTCTCTTTGAGATTATTCTAAGCATTCAGAATATAGCACTTTAAACATTCATAAAAATCGTGAGGTGAATTTTTGTCAGTGTTGATAATGATAATACAGGTGTTTGATGGGCTTGGGTGTGAAAAGCAGCAGGATGTTTTGTTAGATGAACTGAGAGGAGGAAAGGGGATGACGCTGAAGGGTTACAGGTGCGCCTACCTTTCAGAAGATCTGTTTACACAACAACTTCGTTTATTCATTAGTTCCAACAAACATGCACAGAGAGAGCCCATTATCCCTAAGGCCTTGGGTAGAGGACCCATGGGTGTATAAAGGACAGGATATACTTCTGCTCTCCAAGGGTGTACAGTAGAGAGCCATGTGCTGTCCACAAAAAACTAGTACCAAGCTGTACAAACTAAATGATGTTAGTCTTGGATGAGTATGGAGTCACTTTGTGACTGGGCTCATAATGAAAGACTTCTTGGAGGAGGCACCATTTGAGCTATAAATAGGATTAGATTTTCCAGTTAGAGATAGTTGTGGAGTAAGGAGAAGTGATCCAAGTCCAACAAAATAGCTTCAACGGAGACACAGTGATGACCAAGTACCAAATAGGTATAAGGGAGAGTGAGTAGTTTAATTTGGCCAAAATATTGCATATTGCATATCTATGACATTCTGTTGTCATAGAATGATTTGCAAAAGTAAGGTGAGGACAAAAGAAGGAAGGACTTTGAACACCTAGCTAAAGAGTTCAAACTTCACCAAGAGTAGGCCACAGGGAGCCATTAAAAACATCTTAGCATGATCAAACTGGTGTTTTGGGTAACCTGGTGGCAGCAGCTGAATGGATTGAACAAGGAGAGGCTCAAAGCTGTGGAAATAATTAGGAGTCTACTGTCATGGTCTGGTGGAGCCATGATGAACAATTAAACTCAAGCAGGAACAGTGGGAATGGGCAGAAGGAGACAGATGGGAAGTGGCCTGCGGGTGTGGATTTGGGAAAGCAGGGAGGGAGGGCAATGATGACTCAGATTCTAAACCCAGGAGATAGGAGGAAGTGTGATGCCTTTATCCAGAAGAGGGAGAGAAGCTGGGTTAAGGGGAAGATTCTCAGTAGGTCCAGCTACATAATTTGTGGAGCCTAGTGCAAGATGATAAAGCAGGACTCTGGCCGGGGTTAAAGAAGTCAGTCCCCACTTCCCAAGAGTCTGTCCCCCCCATTCATAGCAACCTCCTGTCTGAGAGTCTGAAGGGATTGCAACCTCCAGGCTGGGGCATTCTCAGTATCTGGATTGAGGGTGGGCAAGGGGCCCCCGCTGAATTGCCTGCCACAGGTGCCATGTTGCTGCCAGCTCTGGGTGAGGAGGGCCACATCCTTTCTCTTCCCTGAGGAGGTGTGGGACATGCACCTGCCCCTCTCCGCACCCTCCCCACACCCCATCTAAGAGCAGAGTGCAATGGCAGACATGGGATGTGGGCCTCTTCCTCGACCCATGTGACCTGGTTGCTAAGGGCAGGTGTGAGACTGGGGAGGATGAATGGGGCCTGGGACACCAAGGAGCAGGGATCAGGTGGCCAAAAACCAGTTCTGGGCAGGCAGTGGGAGGGGAGACTGTGTGTGAACCAAGGTTCTGGACTCTGGGGCTCATACTCCATTGTTCCATTGGACTTTGCTTACAAAGCACAAATTCAATGATAAAAAGTATTAACAATCTCACACAGCATAGCATTAAATCTCAAGCAGGGGTCTTTCAGCCACTGCACTGGTCACGTGCTCATGAAACGGGCCCTGAATCTGAGTCATATGGAGTCAAAGGTAGAGAAGTTCAATCTTAATCCAGCCTTGTCTACTGCAGTCCTTCATGTGGCCTCAGCACCATCCTAATTAAACTACAGGCTGTTTTCAATGCCCAGATAGTGCTTTTCTATTCCTGTATTTTGCATACTTTCTGCCAGGACTACTTCTTCTCCATCTTTGCTCATTTAGAACCTGCTTGCCTTCTCATCATATGAGAAGGGAGAGCTGAGTGCCTTATCCTTAAAGAGAGGAGTTGGAAAACAACCCAAAAAATATACATAAAGTTGTATTTAAGAATGCATTGTAATATGCTGATATATATTTATTATATGTATTTTCTAATAATATGAATAACGATATTTAATACTTCATTGAATTTCAGTTTTCTTTTTGGAATAATCTCCATGAAATAATCACATTGAAAGTGTTTGCCTCAGAAGGAATTAATTTTAGGTGTCTAGAAAATTCAGCAATGAGAGTGCTTCGTTTCCTGATGAGCCAGTGCTGATAGATATGGACTACACTCATGTGATTGAGTTGCTGAGATTTGTCTAAAAAGGCAGATGTTGATCCTACTCCAATACTGATAATATAAAAAAGGAGTTTCATGAAATCTTATTCCAGCTTTGCACAGTGTTTAAAAAAATTCCCCCAAGCCCACAAACATGTTCACTAGCCCAGAACCAGAGTTGATTTTGTGTTTGAAGTAGGAAACTCTGCTATTTCAGCCTCTCTTCCTGACAGACACATGATTGTGATAAACACAAGGACAAATTGCATTTGCTGCTTTGTACATGAGGATAGATTACAGAAAGGCACAGTTCCTACAGAATCATGAAAAGGTAATTTAAGGTTAACTAAATTTTTTTCCCAACCCATAAGCTAAATGTTTACTAATCTGACCAATTTATTTTAGTTCATGAGGTTTGGGTCACCTGTTTATTGACAACGCTGGCTTAATTTGGAAATTAGGGTTTCATGTTGAATACAGTGTTGAAGAGTCATACAAACTTTCCTCTGAAACAGCTTTGAGTTGTTTTATAGGAAAGTCAACAAGATCCTTGAGGTACATTGCTTGCTGCTTATTTTAAGGGTAGTATTTTGCAATATAGCCACATTCTTTTGGAAAGTGAAATTTGAATCAGATAAAGGCAGTTTAATCATGAAAGAGTGCGTTAAGTCACTAATATTTTAGGAGAAGTTTCAGTTCTTGGTCATTTATAGGCATTGAGGCTATATTTATTTATTTATTTGGTTTAAAATAGTAAAGGTCTTCTGGCATTAAAAAATATACTTTCTATAATTCCTGAGGATTTTTTTTTTTTTTTATTAATTGGTTGGTTTTGACTGAACAGTGGTTTCACATATTAATGACAAATTATGTTTCCTATCATAAAATATAGCTTAAAGGCTATTGCAAATTCAGCACAAGAAATCTTCTTTACCTGAAGGGAAAAAAAAGGGGAAACCTATGAGATACCTCTTTAGGGTGTCTATGTTTTTCTTTTTTTTTTAAAGACACTATCTTACTATGTTGTCCAGGCTGAATTAAAACTCCTGGGCTCAAGTGATCCTCCCACCTCAGCCACATGAGTAGCTGGGACTATAAATGTGTGCCACTGAGCCCAGCAGGGTGTCTACTTTTTTTTTCTTTTTAACGTAATAACAGAAGGTAGAGGGAAGCTTCACTGTGGATGAATAGTAACTTCATCTATGGAGTACAAACTCTGAGTCAGACAGCTCATTAGCAAGCTTTGTCTCTTTTAATCCTCTCAAAAATCCCCTGAGGTAACTATGACCACCCCCATTTTACAAAAGGAGAAACTGAGGCTTGGACAGTTTAAGTAATTTGCTTAAAGTGACTCCATTGGTAAGTGAGGGAGCTGACTCGCTTATTCTCTTCAAGTTATTCTGTTTATTCGTGAGATTCTGTATCCCCAAAGACACTCCATAAAAGGTAACCTTGGCCAAACACACTTACAGAGAAGAGGTGACTTTGGTCTAGTTTGTGGAACCTGTTCTCTGTACAACCTCGTTAAATCCATTTGCCTGACAATTGAATTCTTAGGTTACTAATAACATTGTTAAACAGTAAAAGGCATCAGAGTGTGACAGAATATGCTCTAGACTTATAGTCAGGAATTGTGGTTCTATTCCCATTTCTGCCTTAGTTTTTTAGCTATAATATAGGGATAATATGTTCAGACATGTCTGCCCCATAGTATTTTGTAAGCCTCTAATCATCAAATCTAATCATTAGATTGCAATGAGATAATGGAATAGCATTTTCAAATGGATAAAGTCAGAAATGTAAGGCCTTATTAATGTTTTAAAATACACAGTCCAGAAGGCTTTATTCACAGTGTTGTCTTTGGAAAGGACTTTGAACATAATAGGAGAGTTTTGATCTAAAATGTAGTAGTACCTGTATTGACTATATTTCCAAATTTTCTGTATTCTTGATGTTCTAGCATTTGAGGCCTACGACCCTGGAGAGACTGCCCCTCCCAGGGCTAGCTAATTTCTAGAGAGAGTGAAGAACTCCCTTTTGAGGGTACCTTTGATATATAAATCAGCCTATCCAGAGCCCACTCCCCTAACTATGTCCTTTATCAAACTCTCATACACCCAGACAATATTCTCCTTGCCCTAAATCACCCAGGGCCAAGTACCCAACTAAAGACCACTCCTATAGCCCATAGTTTGCCAAAATTATTCAAACTAGCCAATCCTAAACTTACTTAGTATACTCAGGTAGGTATACCCTGTCTCAACCATCCTTCCCTGAAGACCCTAGTAAAGGTTCTGTGCCATGCTCTGCCCCAACTTCTGCCTCCGGACTGACCCTGGCCCTTGCCTGTGTGGCCCTGCACAGTGTGCCGTGCTTCCTGTTTCTGGGGTCTGTGAGTATGAACTTTCTTCGTGACAGTCATTTCTGTGTTTGCTTTACCATACCCCATTAAAACAAATCCCAGGTACTTTTTAACACAGTACCACACATACATAATCCCTTAAACACAAGAAATGATTAAAATGTAAAGAGATCAAATGCTTTAAATGAATATTATGCTGTCAGGATTAAGAGGCCGTAATAAATATTCTACCTTTGATGAACACAGATATGTTAAATTTCTTGATACAATTGATCAACATGCCTATTTTTCTAGTACAAAATGCAATTTCAAAAGTATACATTGGGTCTCTGTGAAATAAATCCCCATATGAAATCTCCAAGTTGATGATTTGTTGTTTTATTGTCAAAATATTAAAATTTTTTTAAAAAGATGGTATTTGGCTCAAGCACTTGTAAACTAAATCAATTCTAGCTGCTGGCATTAAAGAATAAATGAATACTAAATCTCATGCTTGTAATCAAGATCTAATAATTTAGTAGGCAAGTATATCTATGACAGTTTTATTTTAGATGTGTTGATTCCTTATACAACAGATAGACTTTCTTTATGTTTTTGTGTTTGCAAATGATGATACTTTTAATACTGGCATTATCTTTTTTTGCATTTATGTTGCATGTACTACTTTATCAGATTACCAGAATGTTTCAACCTTTACATTTTTCAATTAAAAAATTAGATGATACTCCTTTTTCATTTAAATGGCTGTGCACAGTTTAATGAGCTAACAGTTTTTATGGGTATTTGGCAACTTAATATGCATGATTACATATCTAAAGTTTTAATAACAGCTGTAATGGCATTAAGAATTACAGGCTTGGGACACTGTGGGAAAGATTATCCAGGGCTGCTAAAGAAACAAGCCCAGATTTTTGTTCTTTTCTGAATAAAGTCCTCTGGAAAAGTGAAGCTCTAATCCCCTCTCTCTAATAGCCACCTTTATGGCTACTCACACTTCCCTGTTAGCCTCTTCTTCCTTTTGCTTCCAGAAAACCACTAAGTGAGAGGGTGCACACACTGTCACTCTGTGCAACTGCTAAGGTAGCTGCTGCTGCTGCTTTTTTTTTTTTTTTT
>NW_012104254.1:765663-766870 GCF_000951045.1 Mandrillus leucophaeus
AAGACTTGGAACCAACCCAAATGTCCATCAATGACAGACTGGATTAAGAAAATGTGGCACATATACACCATGGAATACTCTGCAGCCGTACAAAAGGATGAGTTCATGTCCTTTGTAGGGACATGGATGAAGCTGGAAACCACCATTCTCAGCAAACTGTCTCAAGGACAAAAAACCAAACACCACATGTTCTCACTCATAGGTGGGAATTGAACAATGAGAACACCTGGACACAGCAAGGGGAACATCACACACCAGGGCCTGTCATGGGGTGGGGGGAAGGGGGAGGGATAGCATTAGGAGATATACCTAACGTAAATGATGAGTTAATGGGTGCAGCACACCAACATGGCACATGTATACATATGTGACAAACCTGCATATTGTGCACATGTACCCTAGAACTTAAAGTATATATATATAAAAAAAGAAATAGCCTAAAAAGGATCAGGATCAACAATTCCTGTAGGTAGCAATATTAATCATTTCTTGTGACTACCTTGTGAGGTTATATATTTAATGAAGAATTGCATGGAAATAATTTAATACAAAATTATGTGGAAAGATATGAAGGCATAAAATGGGATCGGTATGCTTTCTTACTACCAAGTGAAGTCGAACTTTGCTTCTGAGCCACCTCGTCTCTTTACTCTTCCCTATTGATCTCACCCTCATGCTTGAATTCTAACTTAGCACCTACCACAGGATCTGGCATAGGGTAGATGCTTGGAAGATCATGTTTGAGTAAGTGGAAGAGCCTTTGTTATAGCCTTTATTTTGTCTCAAGACTGACACACACTGATGAGTCCATTATGTGGGTTTGATTTCTCAACAGGGGTATTGTTGGCATCTTGTACAGACAATTCTTTGTTAGAGGGAGGCTGACCTGTGCATTGTAGGATGGTTGTTTAGTAGCATCCCTGGCCTCTCTCCACTAGATACTTGCCTAGTCTGGACAATTTAAAAAGTCTCCAGACATTGTCAGATCCCTGGAAACAAAATCACGCCCTCACCGCCTGGCTCCACTGACCACCACTGATACAGGATAATTTGGCAAGAACCGTATGCTGCCTTAAGAATAGTCACAACTTCTCCAGCCTGGCCAACATGGTGAAATTTCGCCTCTACTGAAAATACAAAAAATTTCCTGAGTGTGGTGGCACACACCTGTAGTCCCAGCTACTTGAGAGGCTGAGGCAGGAGAATC
>NW_012104254.1:768369-769296 GCF_000951045.1 Mandrillus leucophaeus
GCAGAAACTCTACAAGCCAGTAGAGAGTAGGGGCCAATATTCAATATTCTTAAAGAAAAGAATTTTCAACCCAGAATGTAATATCCAGCCAAACTAAGCTTCATAAGTGAAGGAGAAATAAAATCCTTTACAGACAAGCAAATGCCGAGAGATTTTGTCACCACCAGGCCTGCCTTACAAGAGCTCCTGAAGGAAGCAGTACACATGGAAAGGAACAACTGGTACCAGCCACTGCAAAAACATGCCAAATTGTAAAGACCATTGATGCTAGGAAGAAACTGCATCAACTAATGAGCAAAATAACCAGCTAACATCATAATGCCAGGATCAGATTCACACATAACAATATTAACCTTTAATGTAAATTAAAGGTAAATTAAAAGACACAAACTGGCAAATTGGATAAAGAGTCATGATCCATCAGTCTGCTGTATTCAGGAGAACCATCTCACGTGCAGAGACACACATAGGCTCAAAATAAAGGGATGGAGGAATATCTACCAAGCAAATGGAAAACAAAAAAAGGCAGGGGTGCAATCTTAGTCTCTGATAAAACAGACTTTAAACCAACAAACATCAAAAGAGACAAAGAAGAGACATTACATAATGGTAAAGGGATCAATTCAACAAGAAGAGCTAACTGTCCTAAATATATATGCACCCAGTGCAGGAGCACCCAGATTCATAAAGCAAGTCCTTAGAGACCTACAAAGAGACTTAGACTCTCACACAATAATAATGGGAGACTTTAGCACCCCACTGTCAACATTAGAGAGATCAATGAGACAGAAAGTTAAAAAGGATATCCAGGAATTGAACTCAGCTCTGCACCAAGCAGACCTAATAGACACCTACAGAACTCTCCACCCCAAATCAACAGAATGTACATTCTTCTCAGCACCACATCACACTTATTCCAAAATTGAC
>NW_012104254.1:777401-777944 GCF_000951045.1 Mandrillus leucophaeus
TGGTAGCGAATGTCCCATGAGTTAACCAAGCAGGGAGATGAACAGCTGGAAGCTGAGGCATCTCTCCCCTCTCTCCTTTGCCATTCATTTTTAAAATGAATGAACAAAAGGAACAGCCTCTGATTTAGTCATTTCTTTTACTCATGCCTGCTGTGAATAGACAGAAAGGAGCTTTAAAATATAAAGGGCAGGAAAATATTTTTCTACCTCTGACTTAACCAAATTAAGATTATTTGCTATGTTAAATTAAAGAACAGAAAGGTCAGCTGGGGAAAGAAGAGCTACTATCACTATAAGAATGTTTCATACTTAAGACTTCGGGTTTTTGTTGAAGAAAAAACTAATTTTGTTCTTCAGAAATAGATCAAATGAATGAAATGAAGTGAGAAGTTTAGAGTAAAAAGAAACAAACAAAGCCTCCAAGAAATATGGGAGTATGAGAAAAGATCAAATCTACGTTTGATTGGTATACCTGAAAGTGATGGGGAGAATGGAACCAAGTTGGAAAACACTCTGCAGGATATTATCCAGGAGAACTTCCCC
>NW_012104254.1:785039-792791 GCF_000951045.1 Mandrillus leucophaeus
TGGGTGACAGAGTGAGACTCTGTCTCAAAAAAAAAAAAAAAAAAAGAATATTTACAATGGCTTATGTAACAATTCCAGTCACGCTAAGAAAAATTTTACGGGTATGCAAAGATTTGTCTATATGAATACTTGTTGTAGTATTATTTATAATAATAATACATTATCAATCCAAACATCCAACTAGAGGATTGGATGAATCAATTATGATATATTATAAAAGGGAATATTTAATCATAGGAAGTTGCTCAGAGAATATTAAGTGAACAAGGTATATTCAACAGAATCTCAGTTTTCATAACAATAACAACAGAAGCATAAGGGAGATGGTGAAGTGCATCATTTTCAGAATCAGACCAAATTCGATTCCCAGTTCCATCATATCTAAGGGTTGTGTCATATTTTACCTCTCTAGTTGCTAGTTTCTGCAGTTCTAAAATGAGGATAATGATACCTACTGTCTTAAGAGGTTGTCAAGATTAAACCTGAAAAGTGCTTAACACTCTTTGTCACTTTGTTTGGGCTCAGTAAAAAGTCATTAGAATACCGCATGGTCAAAGGGTGGAGGTCAATATGCCAAAACACTGATAGAGGTAATCTCTGAGTGGTGGGCTTATGACTAATTTTTCTCTTCTCTTTTTGTTTTCCTTTATTTTTTTCCCTATATATACTAATCATTACTTAAAGAAACCATATTTGCTTTCTCAGATACTCTTCCAAAGCTCAGTGGCACACAGTAGTAACACAATGGAAGCTCACTTCTCACTCTCTGAGGCTCAGCACAGGTCTTCCTGATTGATAGGTGACTCGCCTCCAAGAGAGGATTCTTTCCTTCCTGAGCCTCAACACGCGAGTTCGAAGGGTGCTGTCAGCATTAACAGCCCATCAGCAGATGAGGGAAGAGACAGAGAAAAATGGGAAATGAAATGAGAGATTTTCCTGTCCTGTCAGGAAGTGGCACACATTTCCTGCTCATATTTCATTGTCTTTCTAGACTCTAGAACCCAGGGATGTGGCCATAGCCAACTGCAGGGAGGCTGGCAAAGGTAGCTTCACCCTGACCCAGAGTGGGTCCCAGCCCCAGTCCGATCCAGTCACTGCATGCCGTCAAAGTCCAGGGCCCTCAAGTGGTGAGCGTCCTCTCCAGCTGGTCATGATTTTCACAGGCCTGTGCTTGTGTGTGTGATTAACTGCCCATAACAAAATCTGAGAGGGAAAGCCAGTTAGGCTTTGGAAAAGGGATCAGAATGGCAAAGGGGAATGATTCTTCCTGTTTTAGTTTTCACTGTTCAGAATGGATTAGAGAATAGGACTCTGGGGAATAGGACATTGGAGGTAGGAAATTTGCTTATGAGATTGTTGCCTATAAGCTCTGAGGGTTACAAGGTCAAGAACTGCGACCAGACCCAGCTACATAATTTATAGGACTCAGTGAAAAATGAAAACAGGGGTCTTTCTAGGGACAGGGAAGTCAATCTCCCCTTTCCCAGGCCAGCCCCTACAGGCAGCCACCTGACCCATGGTAGATGGGCAAGCCCCAAAAGATGACAACCTCTGTGCCTGAACAAGCTTGCTACCTGGATCAGGCGTGGGCAGGAGGCCCCCACAGAGTCGCTTAATGAACATGCTGTGGTGCTGCCAGCCTGGGGTGGGGACATCCCAGGATGGCCAGGGCTTTGCCCTACACAGAGACACTGACTCTCCCCATACCCATACCCTGGGCCCTGCTAGAGGTGGAGGGCAACAGTAGAACACAGGTATCTCTGTTCACTGACCCTGTTGCAGCCCTGAGTAGAGCAAGGCAGGGCTCATGGAACTGGGGCAGGAGGCAGAGGCTGAGAACCTATCAGAAGGCTGGACTGTATGTGAACCCCTGAGGCATGCTCCATCAGACCTCATGTACAAAATACAAATTCCAAAATAAAATTATTAAGAATTTCAAGATAATGACTGTAGTGCATTAAACTTCAAGTGTGGGTGTGGGGACTCTTGTTGGCACAGCACCCTGGGTAGCTGCACTGGATGCAAGCTCGTGGAGCCCGACTGGTGTGAGGCCTAGACTATGACTTTGTCAAGATAAATAATGAGAATGGCAAACTCTCCATGGAAGTTCATTCTGTTTTCCACTAACTTCCATAGTAATTTGTCTGTATGACTCTTGCTATTTCTTCCAATTTTGGTTGCTTTAATTTTGGCTCACCGGTCTTTCTCTCCATTAGACTATGAGCTCCTTGAAGGCAGATGCTATGATTTTCTTCACTTTGTAGCACTTCCTGTGTTTGGCATGGTACCTAGCACATAGTAGGTAGATACTCAATAAAAATGTTATATGTTATATGAATAAATGAGAAAAAGGAAATGTATTAGTCTGTTCTCATGCTGCTGATAAAGACATACCCAAGACTGGGAAGAAAAAGAGGCTTAATGGACTCACAGTTCCACGTGGCTGAGGAGGCCTCACAATCCTGGCGGAAGGCAAGGAGGAGCAAGTCACATCTTACATGGATGGTGGCAGGCAAAGTGAGAGCTTGCGCAGGAAAACTCTTATTTTTAATACCATCAGATCTTGTGAGACTCATTCACTGTCATGAGAAAAACACAGGAAAGATCTGCCCCCATAATTCAGTCACCTCCCACTGGATTCCTTCCACAACATGTGGGAATTGTGGGAGTTACAATTCGAAATGAGATTTGGCTGGGGACACAGCCAAACCATATCAGGAATATGATGAAAAATTCAGCCACAGGGTAAGTGACCTAAATACCAGTACTGGGTTACCAGGTCAGATTAGGACCAGGGGGTTTAGCTAATAATGCTGAGCTAGGGGCCAGGCAGGGTGGCTCATGCCTGTAATCCCAGCACGTTGGGAGGCCGAGGTGGGTGGATCATGAGCTCAGGAGTTCAAGACTAGCCTGGCCAACATGGTGAAACCCTGTCTTTACTAAAAATAGAAAAATTAGCCAGGCGCGGTGGCAGGTGCTTGTAATCCCAGCTGCTAGGGAGGCTGAGGCAGGAGAATCACTTGAACCCAGAGGGCGGAGGTTGCAGTGAACCGAGATCGTGCCACTGCACTCCAGCCTGGGCAACAGCGTGAGACTCCATCTCAAAATAAATAAATAAAATAATGCTGAGCTAGGGCACTTGCAGGGTAAGGGTCCTTGCATTTTCTCATACATAAGGGTAGGACAGGTTCTCTGGTCAAGTGGTCAGGGGCAGGGCTATCATGGTCCAGGCTGTGACTGTTGGAGAGATGAAGGTTCAGGGGACCAAGCAATTCATCTGTTACCACTGGAGAGGAGGAATGAACGAGGTTGGAAGGATGGAGCAAGAGAGAAAGACTGTGACTCCAGTGGTGATGATGTAGTTAATAATGGCAATGTTGGAGGAAACAAAATGTATTCTGCATTTCATATGTTTATTTAAATGACCGTGGTGATATCTTTTGGGCAAGGCAGTATGATTTGCTAGGGAGAATATAAAAGGTCAGGCTGGGAACTCTCTGATGTAAGGGTGGTAACTTGAAGCACGTTAATATATATAAAGAGTTAGAACTCAGCCTTTGATGAAAGCAAATGCTCTGCCACCACCAGCACTTCTGCTTTCCCCTGAAGAACCAAGAGCACAGAATATTTATGTTTTTCTAGTCTGTACTTCTCTACTTGTTTCCCAGAAGTGTCCTCCAAGATTGTCAGGTTTGTTTTTGGATTCAAGGTATTTTTATTTGGATTATCTACCATTACCCTAGAAAGTACTTAACCCCCACAATTCTTCTAAAGTCATCTGTGACCAGTTTTGTTAAACAGCTAAATGACATTTCCAAATACAGTGATCACAACAGTTAATGCTCCAAAGCTCAAAAGAATAGTTAAATGCATTTATGTACATGCCCCAGAGTCCCCTGAACTGCTGGCTATCTCAACATCTCCTCTTTTCTCTTTGTCTTTCTGTGTTTCCCCTCCTCTTTTCATTTATTTGTCTTGTCCTCTTAATTTCTTCCTTTTGGACATCCCACACCTGCCGTTCCTTTTGTGTAATGGCTTCTCCTTGTCCGCCCCATTTTTCCCCTTCTCCCTCCTCCTATCCTTCATCTTGCCTGTCTTTCTCCTCATTCACTTTTCTCTTTTCCTAATCCTCTTCTTGCCTTCTATGACCTTAATATCAAACTGATATAACATGAAAATAAGTACTTGTTCCCAGTTTTTAATTTTACAATCAGATTTTTAAATCTCACAGGCCTCTTTCATAAAACAATTGTTTCTTTTTTACCTCCATGTGGCCCGTGAGTGTATCCTTCTTTTCCATTTTAAAATCAGATACATGAAATGTTTGTTTTTCTTTTAAATATACAGAGTTTAATTACATTTTAAATTGTTACCCATGTGGCCCTTGGTTGTAATTTATTTCCTATATTGTAATATCTTGCAATGTAAAAAGGACCTTGCCCCTCCATTCTAAGTAGAACAAATCACAGGGAAATTTGTATTTAAACACTTGGTATGCAACGTCCAGGCTTTTATCAGAATGAGAACAGTAATAAATATTCTTTCTTTGATTTATCTCTTAGCCTGGTATCTACCAGGAACTTTTAGCAACAGCAACTCAGGAGTTATCATGCCAGCAATTCTCAGGCTCATTGATTGTTTGAAATGTTGTCTCTGTTAACCTAAAGTTCCTGATGGTGAGTGTCCCCTGCAGGACAATTTTTCTTTCTTTTCTATACAGAAAAGACATATTTTCCATCTTCCTGAATCCACCAGGAAGCATGTGGGATAATCACCTTTGTTGTTATATTTCTTCTCCCTCAATATATTAATGCTCCCAAACTTGCTTAGTCATTTGTAAAATTCAGCCACAGGACTTGTTGGTGCCCTTCTGTGACAAGTCATCAAAGGGAAAGTCAACCACGCTTTATCAACC
Source organism: Mandrillus leucophaeus (assembly GCF_000951045.1). NCBI lineage: Eukaryota > Metazoa > Chordata > Mammalia > Primates > Cercopithecidae > Mandrillus > Mandrillus leucophaeus. The sequence goes on from NW_012104254.1 coordinate 789,955, forward strand.
GTGTAGCTGTTTCTGAGAGCTTTTTTTTTCTTGACTAAAAACTACACAGAACCATAACATCTGCATCTTTCTTCATTATTTTTAGAAGAACATAATCCCTGGACCTGCATGTGAAAGTGTATTTAAAAAAATATCACCCCAGCTTTATGAAAGATACTTTTTTTCTTTCCTAAATAAAAGAACCCATTTATTACGAATGCATTTCTTATTCTCAAATTTTCTGTAAATGTGCAAAGCTAAATAATAAGGCCAGCTTTTCAATATTTGAAATAGAAAAATGTGAATAAAGGAACATCAGATGACTTTTTCTTTCTATCTCTTCCTGTAAGGCTGTCACCTTTGATAACCACTATTTGCCTAAGGAGATATATATAGTAAAATTATCATGATAATAATAATTATTATTACAATAGAAATGCTAGTTGGTCCATTATTGTTTTTCTCTTTGTAGAAATTCCATCTATAAATTCCTTAGTGAATGCATTTGGAACTACAAGTGATGTTTCTAATATTTGAATATGACTTTCAGCCTGGCACTTTAAAGACAAAAACCTAGGTCTTTGATTCCTTTCTTTTATTCACTTACCATATTAAGTCCATCAGAAGGTTCTTTTGATTTACTCATAAAACCATCTCAGATCTGTTTACTTTTCTCCAACTCTACTACCACAACTCTTACATATGCCACAGGCACTTTAAGTGCCAGGCTCAAAGTCATATTCAAATATTGGAATATTAAGATTACATTCAAATATTGGTTATTCAAATGTTCAAATGTTGAATATTCAAATATTCAAATATCAAATATTTAAATATTCAAATATTTAAATATTTAAATATTCAAATATTGGTTATTAAGCTCTTCATAATAACATTTTGAGAAAGGCAGAGTAGGTGTTATCCTTTCCCTTTCATAGATTAGGAAACACACACTGAGAAGTTAGGTCCTCTTCCTGAGGTCACAGGACCACAGTGTTAGAGGAAGAACTCTGTGTTCCTCTCCCACTGTTCCTCCCACTCTTGAATTTTGAGAGGACCCAATACCTACCTTCTTTCTTCCCTACCCTGAACAAATTGAGATGAGAAAAAAGACAAAAAAGAAATGCATATGGGACATCAAAATATCATATTTATGACTTATGAAACAGATATTGGAATATGGGCTTATATTTCTAGGCATGTATAATTCTCAGCTCCAGAATTAGATAAACCTACCCTCCCAAGCACAGACAATGCTGGATGCCCACAGTCGTCCTCATGCAAGAGGCCTGTCCTTTTGGAAATTACAGCATCAGGGAACTGAAAGCCTGCTCTTTGTGGGTGGCCTGACTCCCAAGGATTAAAGGGAAGAAGGAGCTAGGTTGTGCATGCACTGTTAGTCTCCCTAATTTCCTCACCAGATACCTCACCCCACCTTTCTAGGGAGGAGCAAGGAATGGGTCCAAAGTCTGGAGGGGTTAAGGGAAGTCTCCTCATGAAAAACAGAAAAGGGGGAAATATTGTTCCTCCTCTTACATATGTCATGCCACCTCTCAAACAGATTGTTATACCCAGAACATTGAGAGAACTCTTTCTTTCACACTGTGCCCCCACCCCCATCCCAATACTCTCTTGCCTTTTCCTTATCTTCTTTATCTTCAGTTGCCCAAGCCAGAACCCTAGGTGTTACCTTTGATTCCTTCCTTTTATTCATCTATATATTAGATCCATCCGAAGATTCTTCTGATTCACTCCGTAAAACAATCTCAAATCTGTTCACTTTTCTGCAACTCTACTACCACAACTCTGATTCGAGTCACCATTATCTTTCACTCGGATTATTGAAACTGCTTCCTAGTTGTTCTGTCTACTCCTGTCTGTAACCATTTCTCACGTAGAATGTTCATGAGCAAAAGGAGTTCATCCTGGGTAGGCAGTGGATAGGATGGTAGAGCCAGATTATTCAACTGCCTCCAGTTGAAGGCAGTGAGCTGTGGAAGGCCTGGGAGCAAGAGGGGGCATAGATCTGGGCTTCCCTGCACTCATCACCTGTGGGAATGCAGGCAGATGACCTGCTCTCTCTGACCCTCATATACAACATGGCAGGGTTAGGAAAATGACTTCTAAGACTCTCCAGCTCTAAAATTCCATGTTAATTATGAAAACACAGAGGAGAAACCTTACAAAATAATTCTGCCCCCAAATTTTAAGCTAATATCTTTGTAGCAAGTTATTCTTGGTGTTGAATGAGGCTCGTATCTGATCTGCTGATAGTGTGACTAGTGGCTACTCTATCATGTTACCAGAGGGGCTCAGGGTGTCATCTGACTGAAAGTACTGATGAGGTGACTTATAACAAAGCTCTATTTGTGTAAAAGCATATTGGGTTTAAAAAATTTTTTTTTACATTTAACTTTTTGTTTTTATTTATTTATTTATTTATTTTTATTATACTTTAAGTTCAAACGTGCACAATGTACAGATTTGTTACATATGTATACATGTGCCATGTTGGTGTGCTGTACCCATTAACTCATCATTTACATTAGGTATATCTCCTACTGCTATCCCTCCCCTCTCCCCCCACCCCTCAACAGGCTCTGGTGTGTGATGTTCCCCTTCCTGTGTCCAAGTGTTCTCATTATTCAGTTCCCATGTATGAATGAGAACATCTGGTGTTTGGTTTTTTGTCCTTGTGATAGTTTGCTGAGAATGGTGGTTTCCAGCTTCATCCATGTCCCTGCAAAGGACATGAACTCATCCTCTTTTATGGCTGTGGAATATTCCATGGTGTATATGTGCCACATTTTCTTAATCCAGTCAGTCATTGATGGACATTTGGGTTGGTTCCAAGTCTT
>NW_012104254.1:796766-808206 GCF_000951045.1 Mandrillus leucophaeus
TGACAATTATGTGTCTGGGAGTTGCTCTTCTCAAGGAGTATCTTTGTGGCGTTCTCTGTATTTCCTGAATTTGAATGTTGGCCTGCCTTGCTAGGTTGGGGAAGTTCTTCTGGATAATATCCTGCAGAATGTTTTCCAACTTGATTCCATTCTCCCTGTCACTTTCAGGTACAGCAATCAGACATAGATTTGGTCTTTTCACATAGTCCCATATCTCTTGGAGACTTTGTTCGTTTCTTTTTACTTGTTTTTCTCTAAACTTCTCACTTCATTTCATTCATTTGATCTTCAGTCATTGATACCTTTCTTCCAGTTGATCGAATAAGCTACTGAAGCTCGTGCATGTGTCACGAAGTCCTTGTGCCATGGTTTTCAGCTCCATCAAGTCATTTAAGGACTTCTCTACACTGTTTACTCTAGTTAGCCATTTTTCTTATCTTTTTTCAAGGGTTTTAGCTTCTTTGCGTGGGTTTGAAGATTCTCCTTTAGCTTGGAGAAGCCTGATCATCTGAAGGCTTCTTCTCTCAACTCGTCCAAGTCATTCTCCATCCAGCTTTGTTCTATTGCTGGCAAGGAGCTGCATTCCTTTGGAGGAGAAGAGGAGGTCTGATTTTTAGAATTTTCAGCTTTTCTGCTCTGGTTTCTCCCCATCTTTGTGGTTTTATCGACCTTTGGTCTTTGATGCTAGTGACGTTCAGATGGGGTTTTGGTGTGGATATCTTTCCTGTTTGTTAGTTTTCTTTCTAACAGTCAGGACCCTCAGCTGCAAGTCTGTTGGAGTTTGCTGGAGGTCCACTCCAGACTGTTTGCCTGGGTATCACCAGCGGAGGCTACAGAATAGCGAATATTGCAGAACAGCAAATGTTGCTGCCTGATCATTCCTCTGGAAACTTTGTCTCAAAGGGGGACCCAGCCATGTGAGGTGTCAGTTGGCCCCTACTGGGAGGTGCTTCCCAGTTAGGCTACTCGGTGGTCAGGGACCCACTTGAGGAGGCAGTCTGTCTGTTCTCAGATCTCAAACTCTGTGCTGGGAGAACCAATGCTCTTTTCAAAGCTGTCAGACTGGGACATTTAAGTCTGCAGAAGTTTCTGCTGCCTTTTGTTCAGCTATGCCCTGCCCCCAGAGGTGGAGTCTACAGAGGCAGCCAGGCCTCCTTGAGCTGCCATGGGCTGCACCCAGTTTGAGCTTCCAGGCCTCTGTGTTTACCTACTCAAACCTCAGCAATGCCAGGTGCCCTTCCCCCAGCCTCTTTGCTACCTTGCAGTTCAGTCTCAGACTGCTATGCTAGCAATGAGGGAGGCTCCATGGGCATGGGACCCTCCAAGCCAGGCATGGGATATAATCTCCTGGTGTGCCGTTTTCTAAGACTGTTGGAAAAGTGCAGTATTAGGGTGGGAGTGACCCGATTTTCCAGGTGACGTCTGTCACAGCTTCCCTTGCCTAGGAAAGGGAATTCCCTGACCCATTGTGCTTCCCGGGTGAGGCGATGCCTCGCCCTGCTTCGGCTCACACTCGGTGGACTGCACCCCCTGTCCTGCACCCGCTGTCCGATAAGCCCCAGTGAGATGAACCTGGTACCTCAGTTGGAAATGCAGAAATCACCCGTCTTCTGCATCGCTCATGCTGGGACCTGTAGACTGGAGCTGTTCCTATTCGGCCATCTTGGAACCTCCCTCCAGCATGTTGTTTTATATATCTTTAGGGTAGCTGGGGAAAAGTCATTCTTTGATACTGCCACTTCATGATTTTTTTTTTTTTTTGAGACAGACTGTTGGTCTGTGGCCCAGGCTATAGTGCAGTGGCATGATCTTGGCTCACTGTACCCTCTGCCTCCTGGTTTCAAGCTATTCTCCTGCCTCAGCCTCCCGAGTAACTGGGATTACAGGTATGTGCCACCATACCTGGCTAATTTTTTGTATTTTTAGTAGATACAGGGTTTCACTGTGTTGGCCAAGCTGGTCTTGAACTCCTAACCTCAAGTGATCCATCTGCCTCAGCCTCCCAACATGTTGGGATTATAGGCATGAGCCACCATGCCCAGCCTTGGGTGATATCTTGAAGAAAGAAATTATCTGGTTCCAAGTTTGTTTCTGGGTCTTCCCATCAACTCCAATAAAGCATATAGACAACTATCATGTCATAGGATCTGAGTCCTTTTGTCTCCAAGTGAAAAACAAAATAACAGAATTTTTTTCTGCATAATTATTCATCTAAGAACACTAATAAGTCTACAGGAATGAGATAGGCCCTAGACATAGGAATAGTGGACAAAAGATATATGCCTCAAACTAACAACTTCACAACCTATAATTCTTTTAGAGTTCTATGCACCTCAAGATTTCTGGCTTTTCCAACTGTAAGAGTCTCCAGACATCTCTGAGGACCCATCAGCAGTGAACAAGTTAATTAGTGATTAACACTAACAGAAATAAATTGACCACTTGATACAAGCAATAATGGGACCCAAGAGAGGTTCATTGACTGAGAAGAGTAAAGAGAATCTACCAGGGAACTCAAGCTGAACTGACTACCTCAGCTTTGCCAAAAGCAAACCATGTTTAAGTCAGGCCTGCCTGACTTGAAAGGGTCGATCAACAGCTGCCCTTGACCTTGTATCTATCATCTCGCCTTCTGACTCTGTGACTTTATTATTCTGAAGTTCTGACCCCAATTCTTCAATTATAAAAACAAACAAACAAACAAACAAACAAGCAAGAAACCTAATTAGAAAGGAAACATTGATGGTTACAATACAGAGATCAACTACTTTCTCAATGTTATATTTCTATAATTTCTTAGACAATCTACTACATGATTGTTTCACATTGTATAATTTATTATAAAATCTTCCAAAAGGTGAACTGAATTCAACATTATAATAACATAAGACTTCTGCTGATAAGACTTCATCTATACATTTTATAGTCCTTAAAGGATCAGCTGCAAAAAATTCATTTTTCAGTTAACACACAGGTGAAGAGCTCATATCAACTGTACCAACCAACCCCCCCCCAAAAATTAATAGTGATAGCTAATATTTATTGAGAGTATGTTATGCACTAGGCACTGTGGTAAGATTTAGTTATCTTATTTAATCCTCACAAGGTTCTATGAGATAGACACCACTACTTCCTACGTTTTACATGTGAGGAAGCTAGACTTGAATAGTTTTAGTAACTTGCCCACGTTTATACAGCTGGTGACAGGCAGAGCCCAGATGCAAACTCAAATTATCCAGCTCTGTTTAGATTCTACAGTTTTACCATTATTGGAAATATTAAGGATTACATTCAGGTTCTGTTCACATGTTCAAGGCTGGATTCCTGTCCATGAAAGAAGGCGGCTCCTTGATGGAATATGGAGTTCAAAAATCTGCTAGAATGCATTCCAGAAGCTGTTTTAGCCATTCACATCCATTGACATCAGGTAAATGATTATTTTTGTGCAAAGATCCCAACAATTGTGTCGGGTTTGGAGAGTTTGGAACAAGAAGCCTCAGGAAACTTCATGCTTTGCAATATAATCTATTAATACCTGTGAAGGCGATACTACTACTACTCCTATTACTACTACTACTACTGCTACTACTACTACTACTACTACCACTACTACTACTGACAGTAGTGATAGTTAACACTTACTAGAAGCTTTCTTAATTTCCCCAAGGTCACACAGCTATTAAGTTGGAGAGCCAGGATTTGAACCCATATTGTTGGAGCCACAGTTTGTACTCTTAACCACCACAAATTGCTGTCTCTGGTGTCGTATGTAAACAATGAGCGGCAGTCTGTTCAACATCTTTTCACAATGCCCTTTACTAAAGTTGTGAGACAGTGTTGCCAAGGACTAAACAATGTTTCTGGAAGCTATGTTGTGAGTGTGCAAAATGGATAGTTTCTTTAAATATGAAAAACTTTCATTTTTCATCATAACTAGTCAGTACCCAAACCTGCAGGGAAGGAATCTGTTTATGTTACTAGGAATTAACTGGAGGATATAGTTAACAGATTTCCTACAACATTTTAGAGAATTTTCAAGGCAGAGTTTGAGTTGCTCTATGCAGGTCTTATACTTGCATATATCCATCATAAAACAAGAGATGTACAATTTGTCTCTGAGAAAAAACCTGAAGCTCTAGTGTATACAAGCAAGCAACTTATTCTAGAAAAAAACTGCACATTTCTCTTTATTGTGAAACTTTTTGTAAACTCTAGGTGACCTGTAAGTAGGGCACGGACGTTTCAGCCATACCAGTGATCTATTGGTCCAATAGCTTTTTGCTGTTTGGCTACAGGGAATGTCCTTTGGGGGCATTCGTTGCTTTAGTCATGGATTAGTTTGATTGCTGGGGCTAGACACCTACTGAAGCAATCAAACATAATAAGTGGAGTGGGGTATAACATCCCAGAAAAAAACATCTAGGGACAGAATTTGGGAAATGGAGAGTTTCTAATGTTTCTAGACTGATTCCTGTTCTGTATTCTGAATGTGGTGATATACTTGTGTAGCACTTTATGATTTATAAAATGCTTCACCATATACTATCTAATTCATTCTTGCTGCTATGAAAGGTAAGAATTACTCTCCTCATTTGGAGGGTAAAGAAACAGTCTGAGAGAAGTTAAACGCTCAGTTTTGGAGCTGGGCAGGGGATTCAGGACTTGTGGCATCACATGCAGTAATCGTTATACCTCCCAAGAACTTCTTATGTGACCATGATAATGAGAGGGTTTATATCAGAAAACCATATATTTTACTGATACATACACACACACACACACATATATAAACTTTCTGTTTTTGGAAAATATGGCAAAATCAGGATTCTTCACTTCTTTGGTCATTGCATTATTTTTATGAAACAGCCTATTACTGGAAAAAATATTTGAAAGACATTTGCAATTCATGATGTGCCTACTCTTCATGAAGCAAGAGCTTCAAGCTTTTGGGGAGATATTTTATTTCTTCTATGTTTTCCTTCTGCAGAAGTCAATCTTTGCCAATATATTTAATCATAGACTGGAAAAAATAAAATGACCTGGTGTTGAACTGGTCACAATAGAATGGCAAGCAGTATTAACTTCTCACTCTGTTCTAGCACATTAGGCTGAACATAAACTACTATTTGTACCACTGACAAGTTTCTTTATGGTTTTTGAGCTATATTAAACACCAACATGCACAGAGGCCTTGAGGACAAATTGCTAACTCTTCAAAGTAGCATAGTGTGGTGAAAAGAGCCCAAGCTTTAGACTCAAGCATCTCTGAGTTAGCATCGGCTCAGTTATTGGTAAATTACTTAACATGAGATAAGTTACTTAGCTTCTCTTAGCTTCAGTTTCTTTGTATGTATAATGGGGCCAATAATATCCACTTTGCATGATTGTTGTGATTATTCTATGTATCAAAACTCTGGCACAGATTTTTGCATACATAAATGCACAGGTTATATGGTAGGCTCCTGGTAAATGATAGCCATCATTGCTATTATCTGAGGAATCAGTAAGTCTCGTAATTACCTCAATTTCTTTGCAGTTTAAACTGATCACAAGTCTCATTTAGTGCCTGTTTTAAACGCTAGCTCACCATATGTGGTGCTGGAGTAATTGGTATGACTCTTATGTCTCCACTTGTCTACTGGCTTAGAAGATCAATATTCAAAGCCAAAGTTATGAGCCATCTGCCACTGCAAAGCCAGACTCTGTTGTCTTTCTCTCTTCAAAGCAAGTTTTGATGTCTGAAGAACCTTGATCTGTTTTTTCTGGATAGTCACATCTGTGTACCTTAGCAGGATTTGGCTAATATCTTGAATTTAGTGTGAAAGGAGGACCCAGTGGAGAAATTTCCTGGGGAATTCAAGCTATTTATAAGCCATCAATGTGAATCATCTGCCCATGACAGATACTGTCTGTTAGGGAAATAGCATTGATTCTTATTTTAAAAAAGTACAGTTCCTTAAGTTCCATTTCACAAATGGGCACCCAGTACCTAATATCAGCCAGATATAATATAATAGTATAAGGCTGCATTGCATAAACCACAACCAGAAATTATCTTTGTGATAGTATCAGTTAGAAACTATAACTAAAGGCAAATGATTTGTTTTTATCCTGTAAAAGGAAAAAAAATCCATAAAATCTTTAGCAGCCATGGATGCCTCAGCCCCCATGTCCAAGGGGGCCAGCTGTCCCTCACCTCCCACCATTCTCTCTAATGATTTAACATGAGGTTAATGCAGGCAGCTTTGCATCAATAAGCAATGCCTGGGTTAAGCGCTCTTGCCCCTAAGTGTAGGTTTTTGTTTGTTTCTTTGTTTGTTTTTAACTTCTATGTAATATAGTTATAATTTTAGTGGCTTCATGGCCGAATGTCTTGAATGCCTGCAAGTTTTTAAAATCAGGTTTAGCATTCTGAATGTTACTTAACAAAATCACATACTGAGGCCCATTGTGGGGAGAATGGAAAGTCCATCATGTAAAACAGATTAGCTACATATTAACATCTTTCAATTTGCCACCAGTTTATTGACTTGGAATAGCCATTTACTCTTTAAAATTGTATATGTAAGGGTAAAGTTCATGTTAGATCTTTCAGAATATGAAATAGATCAAATATATCAGTAGGATGGATGGATTTATTTGTCTATTTAGAGACAGAGTCTTGCTCTGTCACCAAGGCTAGAAAGCAGTGATGTGATCATGGCTCACTGCAGCCTTAAACTCCTGGACTCAAGCCATCTTCCAGCCTCAGCTTTCTAAGTAGCTGGGACTGCAAATGTGTGCCACCACACCAGGCTAATCTTTTTCTTTTGTAGAGATGGGGTCTCAGTGTGTTGACAAGACTGGTTTCAAACTCCTCAGGTGATCTTCCACTTTGGCCTTCCAAAGTGTTGGGATTACAGGCTTGAGCTACCATAGCTAGCCTCAGGATGAATTTTATTTAATTTTATGTATCTTTAGAATGCTTGAATAAGAACTATTTATGAGGTGTGTGAAGCCAGCTGAGGCTGCATAAGAAAATTACATTTACTAATTGTCCTCTTTCCTCACACAAGAACCTAGACCCATTTAGAAACAGAGAAAAGGAATAGCAATGTTTACACCATGCCTTTACAATTTTTTGAAAAGAAAGCAAAAACCTTTTATGTGTGAAAATTACTTTTGCGTGATCATCTAAACTTTGGGGCATATAATTAATATGGGCCTTATCAGAAATTTATGTGCAAGGTAGTCCTTTAATTTGCAGGCTAGTTCAGCTGTTTTGTAACATCTAGGGGGATAATGCTTGAAATACTGTCTTTTCAAGGAGAAAAGGATACAGGGCAGGTGTGACACTGGACAGACAGCACTTCCAAAGAGGAATTTACTGCTTTTGATGCCTCGGCAATGACACCTGTCACCCAAAGTGTTATGAAAAACTGGAAACTTGCCATGCGGACTTAAAATAAATATTAGTTTCTATCATTTTTGAAAAAAAAAAAGGTGTGTGAAAATAGCTCATTGTAAGTCTTATCTAGTTAAAAGTTAATACTGAATATGCCTTCTTCACAGAAGTCACATGGTTCTCTAAAATATTTTCTGGCCGGGTGCGTTGGCTCACACCTGTAATCCCAGCGCTTTGGAGGCCGAGGCGGGCAGATCATGAGGTCAGGAGTTCAAGACCAGCCTGACCAAATATGGTTAAACCCCATCTCTACTAAAAATACAAAAATTAACTGGGCGTGGTGGTGCACGCCTGTAGTCCTAGCTACTCGGGAGGCTAAGGCAGAGGTTGCAGTGAGCTGAGATTGTGCCACTGCACTCCAGCCTGGGTGACAAAGCAAGACTCTGTCTCAAAAAAAAAAAAGTTCTGAGCTTGGCACGGAGATTCACACCTGTAATCCCAGCAGTTTGGGAGGCTGAGGCAGGAGGATTGCTTGAGCCCAGGAGTTCAAGACCAGGCTGGGCAGCATAGCAAGACTATGTATCTACTAAAATTCAAAAAGATTAGCTGGGCATGGTGGCTGTGCCTGTCGTTCTAGCTACTCAGGAGGCTGAGGAGAGAGGATCACTTGAGCCTGGGAGATCAAGTCTGCAGTGAGCTATGATTGAGCCACTACACTCTAGCATGGGCAACAGAGTGAGACCCTGTCTCAATAAATGAATAAATAAATAAGTAGATACAAATTTCTGACGGCTCATTTTTGTCATTCTATATTTGTTGACTTTAAATTACATGCATGTCAGACACTAGTATCGAAGTCATAAAAATTACTTAGACTAAACAATGTAGAAAGAATTGTAAAGAACTTTTGAACTTTGTATAAATGGAATAATTCTACATGTATCCTTTTGTTTCTTTTTCTGCTCAACATTATATTTTTGAGATTAATTCATGTTGAAATGTGTAGCAATAATTTCCAGTGCCATATAATGTTCCTTTGTATAAACATATCAAAATTTATCCATCCTACTATTGACAGACTTTTGAGTTATTTGTAGTTTTATTTATTTATTTATTTATTGCTATTATCAATAATGCTGCTATGGGCATTTTGCGTAGGTCTCCTGGAATCTTGGCATCATATTTGCATGACCGCAGACTTTTAACTATTCATTTTTGTAACTTTTATTTATTTATTTTTAACTGTTAGGTTTGGGGGTACATGTAAAGATTTGTTATGTAGGTAAACTTGTGTCATGGGGGTTCGTTGTATAACTATTTCATCACCCAGGTATTAAGCCTAGTACCCAATATTTATTTTTTCTGCTCCTCTCCCTACTCTCACCCTCCATCCTCAAGTAGGCCCCAATGTCTGTTGTTCCCTTTTTTGTGTTCATGAGTTCTCATCAATTAGCTCCCACTTATAAGTCAGAACATGCAGTATTTGATTTTCTGTTTTTGTGTTAGTTTGCTAATAATAATTGCCTCCAGCTCTATCCATGTTCCAGCAAAAAACATGATCTCATTATTTTTATGGCTGCATAGTATCCCATGGTGTATATGTACCACATTTTCTCTATCCAATATGTCCCATTGATGGGCATTTAGGTTGATTCCATGCGTGTCCTGCAAAGACATTGATTCCATGTCTTTGTTGTTGTTAATAGTGCTTCAGTGAACATTCTTGTGCATGCCTTTATGGTAGAATGATTTATATTCCTCTGGTTATATAGCCAGTAGTGGGATTGCTAAAAATATGCAATGAATGAATGCCTCATGAATTTGCTCATCATCCTTGTGCAGGAGGCATGCTAATCTTCTCTCTATCATGCCAATTTTAGTATATGTGTTGCCGAAGTGAGCACAAGGATTCGTTTCTTAGTTATTCATTTTTCTTCTTGTTCTGCTGCATCTTCCTCTTCACAGTTAATATATATGAGGCCAGGACCACCATGGTCACCAGAGCACAAATTCTAGCTTTCCCTACCAAGCCCATTCCCCTCATGGCCACCTGGTGTATGGACAGGGTCCTCATTTACCTCCCAGCCAATAAAAGAACAGACCACTCATGGTGGGTATGAAAGTATAGGTCATGCAGATGTTTGGGATGAACTCAGTTAATGACTCCCCCTCAACCCTCTTTTCATATGTTTGTGTTTTCTCTTACTGTGCAGTACTGGTCCATGTCATTGGCCCATTTTTCCTATTGAGTTTGCTTTTTGCTTATTGATTTGTAGGAGCTCCTTATATATATGTATTCTGAACACCACCCTCCTTATTGGTTATATGTATTAACAAATATTTTTCTTCTCTATTGCTTGATTTTCATTCTTTTTTTAAATAATGTGGAATGAAAGAAGTCAGACAAGAATGCATGCTGCACGGCTGATTTAGATAAAACTGTAACTGTAGAAAATGCAAACTACTCTCTAGTGACAGGAAGCAGGTCAGTGTTATCTGAGGTATGGTGGGGTGGGAGGGATGGAAGGTGGGATTAAAAAGGGCATGAAGAAACTTTGGGGTGGGTGATAGTTATATTCATATCTTGATTGTGGTCATTTCATGGGTGTAACCATAAGTTCAGATTAATAAAATCATATATGTTAAACATGTACAGTTTTTTTTGTATTTCAATTATATCTCAATATATCTGCTTTTTTATAAAAATAAATTTGAATATTTTCATTAAAGGGTATCTAATCTATAACCCTTAGCAATTTTTTAAAAGTATACTCTAAGTTCTGGGATACATGTGCAAAACATGCAGGTTTGTTACATAGGTATACATGTGCCATGGTGGTTTGCTGCACCCTTCAACCTGTCATCTAGCTTTTAAGCACCCCCATGCATTAGGTATTTGTCCTAATGCTCTCCCTTCCCTTGCCCTCCACTCCCCGACAGGTCCTGGTGTGTGATGTTCCCCTCCTTATGTCCATGTGTTCTCATTGTTCAACTCCCACTTATGAGTGAGAACATGTGGTGTTTGGTTTTCTGTTCATGTGTTAGTTTGCTGAGAATGATGGTTTCCAGCTTCATCCATGTCCCTGCAAAGGACATGAACTCATTGTTTTTTATGGTTGCATAGTATTCCATGGTGTATATGTGCCACATTTTCTTTATCCAGTCTATCATTGATGGGCATTTGGGTTGGTTCCATGTCTTTACTATTGTAAATAGTGCTGCAATAAACATACGTGTGCATGTGTCTTTATAGCAGCATGACTTTATAATCCTTTGGGTATATTCCCAGTAGTGGGATTGCTGTGTCCAGTGATATTTCTGGTTCTGGATCCTTGAGGAATCACCACATTATCTTCCACAATGGTTGAACTAATTTACACTCCTACCAACAGTGTAAAAGCGTTCCTGTTTCTCCACAGCCTCTCCAGCATCTGTTGTTTCCTGACTTTTTAATAATCACCATTCTAACTGGCATGAGATGGTATCTCATTGTACTTTTGATTTGCATTTCTCTAATGACCAGTGATGATGAGCTTTTTCTCATGTTTGTTGGCCACATAAATGTCTTCTTTTGAGAAGCATCTGTTCATAGCCTTTGCCCACTGTTTCATGGTGTTGTTTGTTTTATTCTTGTAAATTTGTTTAAGTTCCTGGTAGATTCTGGATATTAGACCTTTGTCAGATGGATAGATTGCAAACATTTTTTCCCATTCTGTAGGTTGCCTGTTCACTCTGATGATAGTTTCTTTTGCTGTGCAGAAGCTCTATGGTTTGATTAGATCTCATTTGTCAATTTTGGCTTTTGTTGCAATTGCTTTTGGTGTGTTAGTCATGAAGTCTTTGCCTATGCCTGTATCCTGAATGGTATTGCCTAGGTTTTCTTCTAGGGTTTTTATGGTTTTGGGTTTTACATTTAAGTCCTTAATCCATCTTGAGTTAATTTTTGTATAAGGTGTAAGGAAGGGGTCCAGTTTCTGTTTTCTGCATGTGGCTAGCCAGTTTTCCCAGCACCATTTATTAAATAGGGAATCCTTTCCCCACTGCTTGTTTTTGTCA
>NW_012104254.1:810946-814623 GCF_000951045.1 Mandrillus leucophaeus
TTTATAATCCTTTGGGTATATTCCCAGTAGTGGGATTGCTGTGTCCAGTGATATTTCTGGTTCTGGATCCTTGAGGAATCACCACATTATCTTCCACAATGGTTGAACTAATTTACACTCCTACCAACAGTGTAAAAGCGTTCCTGTTTCTCCACAGCCTCTCCAGCATCTGTTGTTTCCTGACTTTTTAATAATCACCATTCTAACTGGCATGAGATGGTATCTCATTGTACTTTTGATTTGCATTTCTCTAATGACCAGTGATGATGAGCTTTTTCTCATGTTTGTTGGCCACATAAATGTCTTCTTTTGAGAAGCATCTGTTCATAGCCTTTGCCCACTGTTTCATGGTGTTGTTTGTTTTATTCTTGTAAATTTGTTTAAGTTCCTGGTAGATTCTGGATATTAGACCTTTGTCAGATGGATAGATTGCAAACATTTTTTCCCATTCTGTAGGTTGCCTGTTCACTCTGATGATAGTTTCTTTTGCTGTGCAGAAGCTCTATGGTTTGATTAGATCTCATTTGTCAATTTTGGCTTTTGTTGCAATTGCTTTTGGTGTGTTAGTCATGAAGTCTTTGCCTATGCCTGTATCCTGAATGGTATTGCCTAGGTTTTCTTCTAGGGTTTTTATGGTTTTGGGTTTTACATTTAAGTCCTTAATCCATCTTGAATTAAGTTTTGTATAAGGTGTAAGGAAGGGGTCCAGTTTCTGTTTTCTGCATGTGGCTAGCCAGTTTTCCCAGCACCATTTATTAAATAGGGAATCCTTTCCCCACTGCTTGTTTTTGTCAGGTTTGTTGAAAATCGCATGATTGTAGATGTGTGGTGTTATTTCTGAGGTCTCTGTTCGTTCCATTGGTCTATGTATCCGTTTTGGTACCAGTACCATGCTGTTTTGGTTACTGTAGACTTCTAGTATAGTTTGAAGTCAGGTAGCATGACACGTTGAACTTTGTTCTTTTTGCTTAGGATTGTCTTGGCTATACAGGCTCTTTTTTGGTTCCATATGAAATTTAAAGTAGTTTTTTTCTAATTCTGTGAAGAAAGTCAATGGTAGCTTGACGAGAATAGCATTGACTCTATAAGTTTCTTTGGGCAGTATGACCATTTTCATGATACTGATTCTCCCTATCCATGAGCATGGATTTTTTTTTCCATTTGTTTGTGTCCTCTCTTATTTCCTGAGCAGTGGTTTGTAGTTCTCCTTGAAGAAGTCCTTCATGTCCCTTGTAAGTTGTATTCCTAGGTGTATTATTATCTTTATAGCAATTGTGAATGGGAGTTCACTCATGACTTGGCTGTCTGCTCGTCTATTGTTGGTATGTAGGAATGCTTGTGATTTTTGCACATTGATTTTGTATCCTGAGATTTTGCTGAAGTTGCTTATTAGCTTAAGGAGTTTTTGGGCTAAGACAATGGGGTTTTCTAAATACACAATCATGTCATCTGCAAACAGAGACAATTTGACTTCCACTCTTCCTATTTGAATACCCTTTATTTCTTTCTCTTGTGTGATTGCCCTGGCCAGAACTTCCAATAGTATGTTGAATAGGAGTGGTGAGAGAGGACATCCTTGTCTTGTGCTGGTTTTCAAAGGGAATGCTTCCAGCTTTTGCCCATTCAGTATGATGTTGGCTATGGGTTTGTCATAAACAGCTCTTATTTTTTTGAAATATGTTCAATCAACACCTAGTTTATTGAGACTTTTTAGCATAAGGGCTGTTGAATTTTGTCAAAAGCCTTTTCTGCATCTATTGAGATAATCATGTGGTTTTTGTCGTTGGTTCTGTTTATGTGATGGATTACATTTATTGATTTACATATGTTGAACCAGCCTTGCATCCCACAAAAGAAGCCGACTTGATCATGTTGGATAAGCTTTTTGATGTGCTGCTGGATTCAGTTTGCCAGCATTTTATTGAGGATTTTTGCATCAATAGTCATCAGGGATATTGGCCTGAAATTTTATTTTCTTTTTTTTGTTGTGTCTCTCTCTGCCAGGTTTTGGTATCAGGATGATGCTGGCCTCATGACATGAGTTAGGTAGGAGTCCCTCTTTTTCTATTGCTTGGAATAGTTTCAGAAGGAATGATAGCAGCTCCTTTTTGTACCTCTGGTAGAATTCGGCTGTGAATCCATCTGGTCCTGGACTTTTTTTGGTTGGTAGGCTATTAATTACTGCTTTCATTTCAAAACCTGTTATTAGTCTATTCAGGGATTCAACTTCTTCCTGGTTTAGTCTTGGGAGGGTGTATGTGTCCAGAAATTTATCATGCCTTCTAGATTTTCTAGTTTAGTTGAGTAGTACTGTTTCTAGTATTCTCTGATGGTAGTTTGTATTTCTGTGGGATCAGTGGTGATACCTCCTTTATCATTTTTTATTGTGTCTATTTGATTCTTCTCTCTTTTCTTCCTTATTAGTCTAACTAGTGGTCCATCTATTTTGTTAATGTTTTAAAAAAACCAGTTCCTGGATTCACTGATTTTTTTGAAGGGTTGTTCATGTGTCTATCCCCTTCAGTTCTGCTCTGGTCTTAGTTATTTCTTTTCCTCTGCGAGATTTTGAATTTGTTTGCCCTTGCTTCTCTAGTTCTTTTAATTGTGATGTTAGGGTGTCGATTTTAGATCTTTCCAACTTTCTGTTGTGGGCATTTAGTGCTACAAATTTCCCTCTCAACACTGCATTAGCTGTGTCCCAGAGATTCTGGTGTGTTATCTCTTTGTTCTCATTGGTTTCAAAGAACTTCTTTGTTTCTGCCTTAATTTCATTATTTTCCCAGTAGTCATTCAGGAGCAGGTTGTTCAATTTCCATGTAGCTGTGCGGTTTTGAGTGAGTTTCTTAATCTTGAGTTCTAATTTGATCGCACTGTGGTCTGAGAGACTGTTTGTTATTATTTCCATTCGTTTGCATTTGCTGAGGGGTGTTTTACTTCCAATTATGTGGTTGATTTTAGAATATATGCTATGTGGTGCTGAGAAGAATGTATATTCTGTTGATTTGTGGTGGAGAGTTCTGTAGATATCTTAGGTCCACTTGGTCCAGAGCTGAGTTCAAGTCCTGAATATCCTTGTTAATTTTCTGTCTCATTGATCTGTCTAATATTGACAGTGGAGTGTTAAAGTCTCCCACTATCATTGTGCGGTTATCTAAGTCTCTTTGTAGGTCTCTAAGAACTTCTTTTATGAATCTGAGTGCTCCTGTATTGGGTGCATACATATTTAGGATAGGTAGCTTTTCTTGTTGCATTGATCCCTTTACCATTATGTAATGCCCCTCTTTGTCTTTTTTGATCTTTGTTGGTTTAAAGTCTGTTTCATTAGAGACTAGGATTGCAACCCCTGCTTTCTTTTTACTTTCCATTTGCTTGGCAAATATTCCTCCATCCTTTTATTTTGACCCTATGTGTATCTTTGCATGTGAAATGGGTCTCCCAAATACAGCACACCAATGGGTCTTGACTCTTTATCCAATTTTCCAGTCTGTGTCTATTAATTGGGGCATTTAGCCTATTTACATTTGAGTTTAATATTGTTACATGTGAATTTGATCCTTTCATCATGATGTTAGCTGGTTATTTTGCACATTAGTTGATGCAGTTTCTTCATAGTGTCATTGGTCTTTATATTTTGGTGTGTTTTTGCAGTGGCTGGTACTGGTTTTTCCTTTCCATAT
>NW_012104254.1:814673-852646 GCF_000951045.1 Mandrillus leucophaeus
GTCCACTTGGTCCAGAGCTGAGTTCAAGTCCTGAATATCCTTGTTAATTTTCTGTCTCATTGATCTGTCTAATATTGACAGTGGAGTGTTAAAGTCTCCCACTATCATTGTGCGGTTATCTAAGTCTCTTTGTAGGTCTCTAAGAACTTCTTTTATGAATCTGAGTGCTCCTGTATTGGGTGCATACATATTTAGGATAGGTAGCTTTTCTTGTTGCATTGATCCCTTTACCATTATGTAATGCCCCTCTTTGTCTTTTTTGATCTTTGTTGGTTTAAAGTCTGTTTCATTAGAGACTAGGATTGCAACCCCTGCTTTCTTTTTACTTTCCATTTGCTTGGCAAATATTCCTCCATCCTTTTATTTTGACCCTATGTGTATCTTTGCATGTGAAATGGGTCTCCCAAATACAGCACACCAATGGGTCTTGACTCTTTATCCAATTTTCCAGTCTGTGTCTATTAATTGGGGCATTTAGCCTATTTACATTTGAGTTTAATATTGTTACATGTGAATTTGATCCTTTCATCATGATGTTAGCTGGTTATTTTGCACATTAGTTGATGCAGTTTCTTCATAGTGTCATTGGTCTTTATATTTTGGTGTGTTTTTGCAGTGGCTGGTACTGGTTTTTCCTTTCCATATTTAGTGCTTCCTTCAGGGGCTCTTGTAAGGCAGGCCTGGTGGTGACAAAATCCCTCAGCATTTGCTTGTCTGTAAAGGATTTTATTTCTCCTTCACTTATTAAGCTTAGTTTGTCTGGATATGAAATTCTGGGTTGAAAACATTTTTCTTTAAGAATATTGAATATTGGCCCCCACTCTCTTCTGGCTTGTAGGGTTTCTGCAGAGAGATCCACTGTTAGTCTGATGGGCTTCCCTTTGTAGGTAATCTGACCTTTCTCTCTGGCTGCCCTTAACATTTTTTCCTTCGTTTCAACCTTGGAGAATCTGCCGATTATGTGTCTTGGGGTTGCTCTTCTCTAGGAGTATCTTAGTGGTGTTCTCTGTATTTCCTGAATTTGAATGTCGGCCCATCTTGCTAGGTTGGGGAAGTTCTCCTAGATAATATGCTGAAGTGTGTTTTCCAATTTAGTTCCATTCTCCCTATCACTTTCAGGTACAGTAATCAATCATAGGTTTGGTCCTTTCATGTAGTCCCATATTTCTTGGAGGCTTTGTTCATTCCTTTTCATTCTTTTTTCTCTAATCTTGACACCTTATTTCAGTAAGTTCATCTTCAATCTCTAATATTCTTTCTCCTACTTGATAAATTTGGCTATTGATACATGTGTATGCTACAGGAAGTTCTCCTGCTGTGTTTTTCAGCTCCAATAGGTCATTTATGTTCCTCTCTAAACTGGTTATTCTAGTCAGCAGTTCCAATAGCCTTTTATCAAGGTTCTTAGCTTCCTTGCATTGGGTTAAAACATGCTCCTTTAGCTCAGAAGTGTTTGTTGTTACCCACTTTCTGCAGCCTACTTCTGTCAGTTTGTCCAACTCATTCTCCAGCCAGTTCTGTGCCCTTGCCAGAGAGGGGCTATAACCATTTGGAGGAGAAGAGGCATTCTGGTTTTCTGAATTTCAGTTGTTTTTTGCACTGGTTTTTCCTCATCTTCATGGATTTATCTACCTTTGATCTTTAAGGCTGATGGTCTTTGGATGGGGTTTTTGTCTGGGGGTCCTTTATGTTGATGTTGACGTTGATGTTATCACTTTCTGTTTGTGAATTTTTCTTCTAACAATCAGGTCCCTCTTCTGCATGTCTGCTGCAGTTTGCTGGAGGTCCACTCTAGATGATGTTTGCCTGAATATCATCAGTGAAGGCTGCAGAACAGCAAAGATTGCTGCCTGCTCCTTCCTCTGGAAGCTTCATTCTAGAGAGGCCCTGGCCTAATGCCAGCCAGAGCTCTCCTGTATGAGGTGTCTGACAACCGCTTTTGGGAGGTTTCTCCCAGTGAGGAGGCACAGGGGTCAGGGACCCACTTGAGGAGGCATTCTGTCCCTTAGCAGAGCTGGTGCACTGTTGCTTTTCATTTGTAATGGAAAATCCAAGTTCTTTTTTTTTTTTTTTTTTGAGACCGAGTCTCATTCTGTCACACAGGCTAGAGTGCAGTGATGAGGTCTTGGCTCACTATTACCTCTACCTCCCGTGTTCAAACAGTTCTCCTGCCTCAGTCTCCTGAGTAGCTGGGACTACAGGTGCATGCCACCATGCCCAGCCCAAGCTCTTAATTTTAATACAACTTGATTTATTGATCTTATAGAAATTTGCATTTTTGTTCTTATTCTTGAAACAGGGTATGAAGAAAAGTATTCTCCTATAGTGACTTTGGAAATGTTTATAAATTTGTTTTCATATTAAGTATTTAGTTTAATTGTAATTCCTCTTTTTTGTGTTAGGGTGTAGGATATGAATACAATTTTATTTTTTTCTATTTGAATAAGCAATTGACCTAGGGTCATTTATTGAGTAGTTCATCTTTTCTTATTATCTGTGATGCTTGCTTTGCCATAAATCCATTTTTTATATGTGCATGGGTTTGTTACTAGGCTCTCTATTATTCCGTTGGTCTATTTATCTATGCCTGTATTACCATCACACTGCCTTAATCTTTGTAGCTCATAGAAAGTATTAATATCTAGCAGGGTGAATCTTCTCCCCAACCCCTATACCTTGTTCTTCCTCAGGAGGGTCTTGGCTTCAGCTGGCCCTTTATTCTTTCATGTCAGTTTTATAATCAGCCTGTTGAGTTTCACACATACACACACATACACACTGTGATAGGATTTCAATTGGAATTGCACTGAAGTTATAGGTCAGTTTAGGGGGAATTACAGATTTATGAAGTCAGTTTTCCCAATAATACAATATTGTTTTTTGCAATTTAATCTTCTTTAATGCTTTTTAAGACTTTTTTTTCTAGTTTTCACTATAAAAGTCTTACACATTCTTTGCTATATTGTATCCTAGGTATTTAAAAATGTTTATTGATGTTTTAAACAGTATATTTGAAAAATTATATTTTTAGTTAATTGTGGTTATCGAGAAATGCAGTTTACTTTTGTGTATCAATTTGGAATCCAACAACTGTTATTTAAATTTTTATCCGTAGCTGTTTAAGATTGTCTGTGTAAGCAATCATATCATCTGCAAATAATGATGGTTTTCTTTCTTTACAATCCCTTACCTTTTATTTCTTTTTCTTACCTCCTTACTGTGCAAGAACCTCCAGTATCATGTAGAACAAGACTGATTATAACAGATCTCTTTGTCTTCAAACTGAGCTTATAGAAAATGCTTTCAGTTTAATCATTAGGTATGAGGTTTCTGTGGGTTTTTTGAGATTCTCTTTATTGGGTTAAGAAAGTTCCCTTCTATTCCCAGTTTGCTGAGGAGGTAAGTGTTATTATTTTTAAAATCACAAGAGAATGCAGAGTTTTATTAATTTTTTCTGCCTTTATAAAGATATGATTTTTTTACATTACACTGTTAATGTGGTGAATTACTTTAATGGCTCTCATATTAAACCAATCTTGCATTCCTAGGAAGCATCAACTTGGTCATAGAAAGTTACCTTTTTTATACATTGTCTGATTTGTTTCACAAAATTTTTGGTTTTTAGGGTTTTTTGCATCTGTATCTATTCATGAGCAAGACTGTCTATATTTTTATATTTTCCTTCTCTTTTTCTTTTTTTGTCACCCAGGCTGGTGTTCGGTGACACAATTACAAGATTCACTGCAACCTCAACCTTCTGGGCTCAGGTGATCCTCGCACCTCAGCCTCCCAAGTAACTGGGACTACAGGCACAAACCACCATGCCTGGCTAATTTTAAAACATTTTTTTGTAGGGACAGGGTTTCACCATGTTGCCCACTCTAGTCTCAAACTCCTGGGCTCAAGCAGTCTTTCTGTGTTGACCTCCTAAGGTGCTGGGATTACAGGTGTGAGCCACCATGCCCAGCCTTTTTTTTTTTTTTTTTTCCTTAGAATATTCTTGTCTGGTTTTGAAAGCAAGGTTATATCACAAATGAACTGGGAGAATGGTCTTTCTTTTTCCATTATATGGAATAGTTTGTAATAAATTAGAATTGCCCAATGCTCTGATGTTTTGTAGAATTTCCTAGAAATCTATCTGGATCTGAGGATGTGTGTGTGTGTGTGTTAATAGGAATATCTTAAACTACGGATTCAATTTCTTTAAAGCTTATAGGACTCTTTGTGTTCTCTAGTTTTTTGAAAGATTTTTTGGGTAAGTTTTTATCTATTTATTTCATCTAACTTTTCAAATTTATTGGCACAAAGTTGTTCATAACACCATTATATTTGTTTAATCTTTGTAGCAACTATAGTTTTAGCCCCATTTTATTCCTGATTTTTTAAAATATAAGGCCTGTCTCTCCTTTTTCTCTCTTGATTATTCTCTCTAGAGAATTTCATATGTTATTCTTCTTTTGAACTTTGTTAATTCTTGACTTAATTCTAAGTCAGTTTTGTGCTGCTATAACAGAATACCATAGACTAGGTAATTTATAATAAACAGAAATTTATTAGTGCACAGTTCTGGAAGCCAGGGAGTCCAAGATCAAGGTGTCTGCATCTGGTGAGGGCCTTCTTGCTATGGCATAACATGGTGGAAGGCAGCATATGGTGAAAGGGCAAAGACTGCTGGGGAGAGGCAGACCCACCTCTGCAATAATGAACCCACTCAAGTGATAATGGTATGAGTGTATTCATGAGGGCAGAGCTCTCATGACCTAAACACCTCTTAAAGGTCTCACTTCCTAATATCATCACAATGGCAATTAAATTTTAACATGAGTTTTGAGGGGGGAAACATTTATAAAAATTGTCTTCATTATATATTTCCTGCCATTTTCTTTAACTTTTGCTCTTATTTTTGTTATTTTTTCAGTTTTCTGGAATTTATTTTGCTGTTCTTTTTCCCTAACTCCTTATGGTTGGATGATTATTAAGTTGAACATTTCTTTTTTTCTTTTCCTGAGATAAGTATTTATGACAGAACTTTTAAGAACTCTTTAACTGTGGACCACAGTTTTCATATATGATGTGTAATCATCCTGGTATTTTTATAGTTAGACATTATTTTTCTTAGTATTTTTAAAGTATTTTATAACTTCTATTTTAATTTTTTGATTGATGGGTAAATCAGAAATGTATTCTAAATGTTTAAATATTTGGTTTCACTAATTATCTTTTTTTTATTGTTCCCAACTAAAGTGCATTGGAGTTAAATGATATTTTCTGCATGATATCAGTTATTTGACATGGTGATTTCAAATTGGCTAACTTGATGACTTAGCTTTTGGTGAATTTTCATAAACTTTTCATGTCAATCATGGAACTAATTATATGAAATCTCTTGTTGTAGGGTGCAGTGTAGCTAGATGTATCAGATGTACTTGTACGTGAGTGTGCTGATGGGTGGCTTATGGTGGGGAAGACAATATCCAATGATGCCTATAAGATAACCTTTCTTAAGAAAAGCAGAGGGACTTGGAAGCTATGAAATTTTTCAATTTGTTTTTGCACCTCCATCTGAAGGAATATCTAGGAGTCTTATAGACTTTGGTAGCCTAAGGCTTGTTGCAATTTCTACTGCTTCTGTTGTTCCGTACTATGCAGATCCTAAAGTGAAGAATTCTAGTTGGTTAAATTGATTGCTCATTTTATTGGAACACCTCAGAAATGAATTGAGATTTATAGAATGGTTCCTGATCCTGTTATTTGCATGAGAGTAAATGCTAGCCGATATATCAGATCTTTCTAGCCCAGCAAAACCCAAACCTGAAAAATATGAATGGTCTAATTAGCTGGCTATTCCAGGTGCTTGAACTAGTTCGTAAAACAACCACTGCAGCATTTTGCTAGCTGGCTAAGAAAATGACATGTTACAAGGCAGCAGGCAAGAGAACAGTTCTAAGAGGGGCTAGTCAACTCTATCCAAGGTGGAATAGCTTAGATGAGAGTGCCAATGAACATGTCGACTCATTTCTCCAGTGTGTCTGGCTAGAGGGCTCCTACTCTCAAACATTTATGTGAAAGCACTTTGGTGCTTTATTTAAGGAAAAGGCACACTTACTTGTATTCATCCAGATTATTTACAAATGATTCCTGCTGATGGGATCCAGCCTCTGAATGACCTCCCCACAGGTTGACACCTTCAGTTTGGTATGTCACTTCTACTCTCAAATTATAGGGCAAGAGATTCATGTCCCCATTTTTTTTTTTTTTTTTTTTTTTTAGTGGAACATGTGACCACGTAACTTCTGCAAGGAGTCCAGGTACTCTCGGCACTGTTGCTTATTTGTAACTGAAGCTAGGGTGAACACCAAGGAAATGGAGAGCCTGGCCTGGGAATGGAGAAGAAAGGCTTCAGGGATGCAGGAACTTATAGTGGGGAAGGGAATGTGTATGGAACCAACCAGCTCCAGGGATCCACCTGGAAGGTTGGTGGGAAGTAGTGTTAAGCTGCTTCCAAGTCCTTTTCCCAGTGGAAGATGCCTGACTTTTTTCTAACCTGGGCTTTCAGTGGTGGAACACACTGCTGTGGCTGGAGGACTTGTTCACAGCAATCTTTTACAAACTTCTATTTACTGGTTTAATAGTTTGTTGAGTTTTTTTTTTTAGTTGATAGTATTGATTCTTTTGGAAAATCAGGATGTTTTCCAAGATTATATATGCTATACCACATAAGAGGTTGTGATATTTCACATTAAATGTGGAGAGGGTCCGAATCTGAGTTGAAAAATCCATCCATTTCACATATCAGAATATTGCCCAATTATAGTATCTTGACAGTCTTTCTGTTCTTTGTTCTTTGTGATTTTCAGGCAATACCATCAAGTTCCTTTGGCATTATGGGTAGCAGGTCAATTGGACCTTTTATGAGAAGAGTTTTTTTAGCTAGGATGATAGAGGCTTAAAAAAACAGCCAGGGCCATTTGGATTGCTAGCTTAGACTCACTTATATTTTGCTAAAAGTAGAGTGCTATGGTTTTTCATAAATTATTTATGAATATTGACCCACCTCCAGCTTGACAGCTGTCATCTGGTGTATGTTGCCTATCTATTTTACTGGCAATTCAGTAGCATGACTTCTATCCTTTTGGAGGGCACTTTTGAAACTATTGTGCTGTCTTAGATGGTAATTTCATCACCCTTAGGAAATTATGCTAATTTTACTGATTTCTAAACCACTTTTCTTCATGTAACTTCCTCATGTCATAATAAAACCACTTATAACATGTAAAATAAATTCTAACACCTTTTTTTTAGTGGTAGTGTGTTTATATCATAATATAATCCATTTCCTGTTGAATATGTAGATATTTTTCAATTTTTCCTTATCATAAATTCCTAGAAATGAAATTATTAAAGAGTATAAAAATTTTTAAAGACTTTTGTTACTTGTTGCCAAATTGCCCTCCATATTTATTGCACTAATTTATATTCTCATTAGTGTGTTCAAAAGTAGACATTTCACTGGTCCTATCAATAAAGCTAGATATTGGCCTCTTAAATGATTAATACTATAGTATTTCATGTTAAAATAGGAAATATGTCTTGCCAAGGTTTGAGTAAATTTTTTGTTTTACTTTTGCAATTTATTAAGAGATGAGTACATTTAAGTCTTTATTCTGCTTGAAATTAATTTTGATGTCTGATGTGAGATATGGGTCTAACTTCTTTTTCCCAAATATAGCACTAGTTGAATAATCCATAATTTTCTGACTGATTTGAAATAATACTCTTTTGATTAACTAAATACACTTATTTCTATAGACATTTATTTCCACATGCATATATACATATAGAGGCATATATGTGGCTCTCTATTCTCATTCATCAATTTTTCTATTTTTAGAACAGTTTTAATTATTGTTGCTTTGAAATAGATTTTAAAATCAGGTACTCATTGTATTTTTATCATCATGTTTTCACAAGAAAGTATGAACTAAAACATCTGGAACATTTTAAAAACATTTTAAAAAACACATTTTATTTAAAAATCTGTTTTTAAAACACATTTAAAAATGTGACTTTAAAATATTTCAAAACCTAAAAAAGCTTTAAAAAGCAGACTTTAAAAAATTACTTTTTTCTTTTCTTTTCTTTTCTTTTTTTCTTTTTGAGACAGAGTCTCACTCTGTTGCATAGGCTGGAGTGCAGTGGCACAATCTTGGCTCACTGCAACCTCCGCCTCCTGGGTTCAAGTGATTCTCCTGCCTCAACCTCCTGAGTAGCTGGGATTACAGGTTCCCACCATCGTGCCTAGATAATTTTTGTACTTTTAGTAGAGATGAGGTTTCACCATGTTGGCCAGGCTGGTCTTGACTCCTGACCTCAAGTGATCCGCCCACCTCAGCCTCCCAAAGTGCTGGGATTACTGGCATTGGCCACCGCACCTGGTCAGAAATTACTTTTTAACATTAAACTTTTGTCAAAGAGGAATTGTAACTTCCTATATTAACAATAAAACCTTTATGTAATTAAAATATAACATATCTCTATGACTTTATAAATTATGGTATTTGCCATAAATGTGGGAAGGATCAGCATGTGATTGAGACAGCTGCCTACATATCAGTTACATTTTTGGGCCATTTTTCGGGTTGTCTCAGTTGTCTTCAGTGGAAAGAATTGCAGAGCTCTCTGTTGGAGGTGGCCCATGTTAGGTTCTGATGAATGGATGAGACCAGGTCTCCATTGTCTCACTGTTACATCTGTTCTTCTGACCTGGACCTGGCTTTTCATGCATCACTGTCTCGACCTTGGCTTGCCCTGTATTCTCTACTTTCTGACTGTTTGTCTGGTGTCTGA
Source organism: Mandrillus leucophaeus (assembly GCF_000951045.1). Classification (NCBI taxonomy): domain Eukaryota; kingdom Metazoa; phylum Chordata; class Mammalia; order Primates; family Cercopithecidae; genus Mandrillus; species Mandrillus leucophaeus. The sequence goes on from NW_012104254.1 coordinate 823,521, forward strand.
ATCACAGCTTCGTGCTGATAATTCCCTTGCTCTTATTTGCAGACTCCCTGGCCTTCCTGGTTTCACCTTAGAGCCTCATTTCCCTGATTCATTGCAGTTCTTAGATGGTCTCACTGTGCCAGGGAGAAAGGTGCCTTCTGGTTAGCTGACCCTTCCCATAGCTCTTTCTTCAGGTACTGGCCTTTTCTTAGACATTTTCATTATACACAATAAAGCTTATAGAGCATGACATTGCATTTTAACTCCAGGTACAATATATTTGCAGACTTACCGTAATAGATATCTGGGCTGTCTATTAAAGCAGTTTAAGAATTCATCATTTTCTTTTTTACTATGTCAGTTGCACTTTGGTTTCAAGTGTGGTGTGGGTCTTCATTTTCCTGTGAATTTCCCTTGAGATTTGTATTTATTGTAATGAAGAGAAATAATAGTAGTCATGATGATAAGACAGGACCAAAGAAAAGTGCCAAGTAAGAAAGGAAGAACAGAGGGAAGTAAGATCAGCAAACAACATTTACTTTAGCAACATGACTAAAACACATGCCCCAAACAACATGGTAATCACAATAACTGTTTTGAAATTTCATATCACATTATTTGATGGTGTCTATCAACCATCAATTCTATTTGAAAGACTTAAAGAAAGGTATGCCCTTTAAAAATTTAGCAAATAGAGCTTACCTGTGTGTATGTACAAAATACTCCACTTCCAACTACATCACTTCAGGTCCATAAAAGAGTGAAGCTTCAGAAACAACTTTTGATAATCTTTTGTACTATTTAGAACTCTTTAGGAAAGAATTTGGAGATTCTTTTTGTTTACCATACAGCAATGAAATTCTGCCAATACATATTAAGAACAACAATGATAATTTTTCACTTTTTCTCAGCAAATATCAAATTAGGAGGCCTAAAGAATGAGCTATGTAGTTACCACATGCTGTGTCTTTGTTTTCATGCAATGTAATCTCAAGTCTTCCATCAATTCAGAACAATTAGTTCTTTCTATGAAGAAAGGCAGAATAATATATTTCAAGTTATTAAAGACTAATCAATTTTTGAAAGCTTTGCCTTCCAACCATTTTCTGGAAAATAAGTGACGTCTACTGATAAGTCGTAAGTGTAAGGAGATGATTTTATGAATTAGAATTAAATGAGTATTACTAAATGATATATCAATAAAAGCAATTTTTTGAGCTTCAGAAAGTTTGGCAATCTATTGGTTTGTATTTCAATGGATTATTCATTTTATATTTTTTATTTCCATTAGCTTCTCTATATTACAACTCCATAAGGCATTTGAAAGAGGATGTAGACAAAATATGAGACTGAACTTTTTCTCTGAATCTTTTGGTGGGGCAATGGGCTAATGTGATGTTGAAAAAGGTATGCAGGCCTAGTTCATTAAGCCTTCAGGGAAAGTGGATGGAAAAGACAAAATAAAACAAAAGCTAAAGCTCTAAAGCATGGTTTATAATCCGTTGTCTTCAGACCCTGGAGGCCTTGGATTTTTTTTTTTTTTTTGAGATGGAATCTTGCTCTGTTGCCCAGGCTGGAGTATAGTGGTACAATCTCAGCTCACTGCAACCTCTGCCTCCCGGGCCCAAGCAATTCTCCTGCCTCAGCCTCCCAAGTAGCTGGGATTACAGGTGTGCACCACCATGCCTGGCTAATTTTTTGTATTTTTAGTAGAGACAGAGTTTCACCATGTTAGCCAGGCTAGTCTCAAACTCCTGACCTCAGGTGATTCACCCGCCTCAGCCTCCCAAAGTGCTGGGATTACAGGCATGAGCACCTCATGAGGCGTTGGATTTATTAAGTGATGCTCTAATTCAGTGGTTTTTAACCCTACCCTGACCAACAGCCAGAAGTCAGATCCCCTCCAGGGCCCCTCCCACTACCAATTGTGATTTAATTGGTTGGGGTGGGGCTAAAGCATAATTACTTTCCTAAAGGTCCCAGGTGATTCCAGTATTAACAACCTCTGTTCTATTCCTATGTACATCTAAGTGTCTGTAGGCCGAAGAATACTTTATATACATGCATATCTTATTTCACCTTTTCTCTCTAATTTCTTTATAATTTTTCTCTATAATCTTCTCTACAATTTACAATTATAACTTTATAATTTTTGAGCTATATTTTGTAACTCAAAGACAAGGTCATTTGAAAGTGGTATGGAATTAATAGGGGCTTTTGTTATTACATGTTTCCTCATAAGTATGTTCTGGAAACATAATTACATCATGTGGACACTCTTAGACTTGAACAGTTTGAGCATTTTGGCTATGAAGGACCTAAGGTAGATTTGTGATTCTGGTTTTTAAAAGTCACCCTTGTAGATTAAACGTTGGTCAAGATTAGTTCTTGGCTTAATCATGAGTACTGGAAAATTTTACTGTAAAGTATTAGGGATAGAGTCCTTAAATACAGAGGAAATAAAAGATCTTAGGCGACCCATCTTTGCCATGAATGTGGGACCCGGATAAGATTCTCAACTCTGAATCTTGCCTTAGGGAGCCTCCAGTGGTTTCTCTGAGAAAGTAGAAAGAGAAGATGGATTTCTTTTGCTTCAAGGCTTCTTTCATACTTCTAAAGCATGTTTTTTGAGGGCTGATTGGGATTCTTGAGCATATTAAATATAATTCATTCTCAAAGACATGAAACCTGAGTTCAGAGGTTGCTTTTTAGAGCCTTTGTGGATCTTGAAGGTGGGAATCCTTTTTCTGGATGTGCTTCGTGGCACTACATTCAACTCCGAAACTTGCAGACGGGGTCCAAGTGCAAGATCCGGGGTCAGAAATATATCCAATTACTGTTCTCTATGAAGGAGGCACAGGTCGGTTCCTTCACTGAGAAGTAAAAATTGCTTTTTGCCTTGTGACTTTGTCTTTTTAAAGGTTAAAAATCACAGCTGCATGTTATATACAAAAGACAGATCTGTATACAAGGCATGGAAAAGATTTCTGCACTTCTCAAGAGCAGTTGTACTTAAATTATCTGGGCTAGAAAAAATATTATGACATAAAAATACTCAAAGCAATAAGAGTCTACTACAATTATAACAACTCATTCCAGATTTTAACAACCTTACTTTACCTTAATTTATTAGACATCTCTCCTGTTGTAGATCATTTCTTGTTCTTTTGTCCTAAGGGAGATGAATAAAAAGTGGGCACCATTCTCCATATGATATTTCATTATAATCCTTGAGGCATTTGTTAGTTTCCTATTCAAGTTTCCATTTTCAGAAACAAATAAGCACATTTTTTGCCTTCTTACTAGTCCTATTTCCTCCTTACCTGGCCTTCTGTGAAGCTCTGCTGGTGATCGCGGTGACCTTCTGAAGATCCTGGGCTTAAAAGTTGTTAGGTGAAATTCCCATCCTTACCTAGACAATTTTTATTTTCCATTCCAAGTCCTTTTGCTGAAATTAAAAAAAAATTGTCTATGTCTGTATCTATATGTAAATCTATCAAACTTCTTTTTGAGCATCTGCACCACATTGATGACCCACAGTCAACTAAACCTTCAAATGTCCAAAACTAAACTCATATTCCCCAGAATCTGTTCCTCACTGTGTTCCTCACTCAGTGAGTCATCCCACTACCCACCCAGGCACCTGCACCAGAAATATGGAGTCATTTTTACTTCTCTAACTTTCACAACCTTCCAAATTAATCAGCATAGAATCAGTTTTATTCATTCTACCTCCTAAATATCTCCCAACTCAGTACACTTTCCACCACTCCTACTGCCACTAATCACCATCCCAGCCCAGAGATGGTTCATCTCTCACCTGGACCTCTTGCTTCCAATCCATTCTTTACATGTAGCCATAGCAGTCTTTCTAAGATGAAGACTAAGTCATATCACTCCCACTCACCTTCCTAAAATCCTCTAGTGACCCCTTGCTTCCTCTATGATAAATTTACAGTTCTACACCTAGTTACTAAGCACCCTCTCATCAGCCTCCAGCTGTCTTTCCTACCCCATGTCTGACTCTTCCCAGAAGAGTCATCTTCAGCTTCTTTCTGTTCCTCAAATTAACCAATGTTTATTGCCTCTGGACTTTAGACATACTATTCCCTCCTTCTAGGACACTCTCCTCCACCTCTCCCTAATGCTTCTCTCCTTTTTTTCTGGATAATTCCTATTGATCCTGTGGGTATAACCTTAAAGACTTCACTTTCTTTGGGAGATATCGTCTGACCTTAGACTAGATGTGGCCCCCTGCTGTGTGTTCCATAATGCTCTGTGTTTCCTCTACTATTATACTCATTTGTGGTGATTACTTGGCTAGTTAAATCTATTTTTTAATTTCTTCTATTATTAAACTTTTCTTTCCTCTATAATATCAGAGTAATATGTTCCTTTATCTAATTATTTTCCTAATTTTCTTCATCTATTATAATTAATTTATGCTTCAATTTGGGACTCAGCTTTCTTGATTGTTTCTAATTGGAAGATTAATCTACAGATTTATATATATATTAGGAAAGTGCATAATTGTATCAGCAATTCTGACCTCCCATTAGATTAGATTAATTTGATTTTATCAAATTTTGAGTTAATTTGTGAGAATTATAAGTAGTGTAATGAAGACACAGACAAAGCATGTCTTAAGATGCATTGTTTTTTAAAACCATTAAGACTTAATGGAGGCTGAGTGTGGTGGCTCATGCCTGTAATCCCAACACTTTGGGAGGCCAAGGCGGGTGGATCACTTGAGGTCAGGAGTTCGAGACCAGCTTGGCCAACATGGTGAAACCTCCGTCTCTACTAAAAACACAAAATTAGCCGGTATGGTGGCACATGCCTGTAATCCCAGCTACTCAGGAGGCTGAGGCAGGAGAAATACTTGAACCTGGAAGGTGGTGGTTGCAGTGAACCGAGATTGCACCATTGCACTCTAGCCTGGGCAAAAAGAGGGAAACTCCATCTCAAAACAAACAACAACAAAACAAACAAAGACTTAATAGAATAAATCTTTCTTCTTAGCTTTATTTTAAATTAAAAAATTAATACTTACCACATGTGTCAATACAATTATATTTTCTCCTTTTTGTTTTTGAGACAGAGTCTTGCTCTATCACCCAGTCTGGAGTGCAGTGGTGCAATCTCGGGTCCCTGCAACCTCTGCCTCTCGGGTTCAATCGATTTTCCTGACTCAGCCTCCTGAGTAGGAGTAGCTGGGATTACAGGTGCCCACCAACACACCCAGCTAGTTTTTGTATTTTTAGTAGAGATGGGGTTTCACCATGTTGGCCAGGCTCGTCTTGAACTCCTGGCCTCAAGTGATCCACTCACCTTGGCCTCCCAAAGTGCTGGCATTACATGCATGAAGCACCGAGCCAGGCCACGTTTTCTCTTTAAGTTATCAGTTTATCAGGTGGATTTAGAGAGGTGAGGAGATGGTGGGGAGAGTTTAGAGTATTTTTATGACTCCTTATCATGCTACAGCATCCCAGTGTCTATTGTTCTTATGTGAGTATGCTTTAGCAATGGGGTAGCAACCTACTCCATAGCCTTGGTCTACTTAGACTCAGAGTTGAGTTTTGGTCGGTAGGAGACCCTTTTCCAGAGATGCAGTTTATCACAAAGGTAAGGGCAAACAGGCTGTGCCTACTCCAGAGTGGATTTTCAGTCCAGTCCATCATGGCCAACACCACCATTGCTAGGTAACCACCAGAATACATACCACTCTACTTGTTCCTCCCCATTTTAAGGCGTTTCCCATTGATAGATTTTATTGCTCTCACTAATGACTGAAACCTTTATCATTTAGGACAATGGTTCTCATATGAGGATAACAGAGGAGCATTAAAAAAAATACCAATGCCTAGTATTGATTGATTCAATTTGTGATGACTTTCTCAAGTTAATTTTCAGATGCAGTCAGGGGGAAGAACCACTGATTTTGGTCAAAGGTGCACTTCACCTTGTTTAATAAATTGATTTATCAACTTCTACTCTCTTCATATGTAGACTTTCACCTTTATCTCAATCTCCCCTATTCCAGTAAATGATACTTCCATCCACAGTTTCTCAAGTTAAAATCTGAGGCTCTTTGTCTTTTGTCTATTCTCCCCTCCCAGCTAATCCATCAGGAAGTACTACAGGCTCAACTTTCAACATATTTGTCTACTTGTCTTTGCCCTCATTGCCTTTTTCTTAAACCCAGACTATCCTCATACCTTACCTGGACCACCAAAATTTCCCAACTGGTCTATTTCAATCCTGTGTCATCCTCCACAAAGTTCTTAATTTTAGATAAGAATAAGCCGTCTACGTTTATAAAATCTTAATATTTTACTACATTGGGCTTTTTTCACATAAAAGAGTCTGTTTCGTTATACAGCTTTTTATTTTTAGAAATTTTATTTCATAGAATATATTTTTATATTAGAAAATTTCAAATGGGGAAATAATAATTTTTTATACTTTTATACTTGTAGGCAGATTGTTTTAGGACAAGTAAAATAAACATATTTGAAGGATTAAGTTTTCATTTAGAATGTTTGATATTTTAATACAATTACAAAGGAGACTTCTTCCCTAAACGGAACTTCTCTATATTCAGCAGCTTTCCAAGCTCCACTTCTTAGGATTTAGAAATTAGTAGTGTGAGATATCAGCTTTTTCTAATTTTAATGTTTCCCAAGGACATGGATCCATCAGTAGCTGATATCAACCAAACAGAGGGGGAAGTTTTCAAAACTTAAATTTTGTCTAATTTTCTGCAAAGTCTTTATGCATGAATTAACAGTCTTTCTCTTTGTCTATCCTTATCAGGAAAAATACAGGAGATGTTTGATCATGTATTTAGTAATAAAACTGAATTCTCTTTAAGAGATTGGTAAATGAAGATGCAAAAGCTCATATATAATGTTTAGCTATACTCTGATTCTGGGAAAAAAATCTCATTAACTCACCAGAAAATGGGACTCAGTTGCACAGTTTCTTGAATACAAATCCTCTCAAACTTTTCCTCAAAGATTAAATTCTGGGCTGGGGGCAGTGGCTCACACCTGTGATCCCAGCATTTAGAGAGGCCAAAGTGGGAGGATTGCTTGAGGCCAGTAATTTGAGACCAGACTGGGCAATGTAGTAAGACCCTGTGTCTACAAAAAATAAAAAAGAATAGCTGGGTGTGGTGTTGTGTACCTGCAGTCCTAGCTACTTAGGAGGATGAAGCAGGAGGATTGCTGGAGCCCAGGACTTTGGATGCCAAAGGTGAGCTATAATTGCACCAAAGAGTTTTGTCTCAACAATGATCTTATCTGTTACTTCCTTTTTTTTGTTTTTTTGTTTTTTGAGACGGAGTCTCGCTCTGTCGCCCGGGCTGGAGTGCAGTGGCGCTATCTCAGCTCACTGCAAGCTCCGCCTCCTGGGTTCACGCCATTCTCCTGCCTCAGCCTCCTGAGCAGCTAGGATTACAGGCACCCACCACACGCCCGGCTAATTTTTTTCTATTTTTAGTAGAGACGCGGTTTCACCGTGTTAGCCAGGATGGTCTCGATGTCCTGACCTCATGATCCGCCCGTCTCGGCCTCCCAAAGTGCTGGGATTACAGGCGTGAGCCATCGTACTTCCTTTTTATTGTTAGTAGAATGGCATGGCAGAGCAGAGGCAAAGAGAAGTACTTTTTAAGGTGTTAAGAATTACTTTTTAAGGTGTTAAGTCTAAAAGGTCAGCGCTTCCACAGCATGGCAACAGCTTTGCAGATGCCCCCATCATGATAGTTGAAATCACAAAGCCCGGCAAAGGTTAAAGTCAAGTGTGCCAAGTTAAAGTCAAGTGTGCCAAAAGGCCTGCCTTGGCAGCTTTCTGTGATGCGTCTTCATAGACATAGTCTGAAACAACTTGTTCAAGGTCCCAGTGACTAAGGAGAGTGAGGGCTGTAGCCAGGGAGTAGTCCATCGCAGAGCAAGGATTCAAAGCAGCAGCTGGAAGCAGGAGGTAAACACTGGAGCTAAACACTGACAACCCCATCACCAGTCCAGTGGATAGATGCAGCCTGGAGAACAGAATGGCGGCTGGGTGGCAGGTGAACGTGCTGTGCTCCACACTATCCTGGGGTAAGTCGGCCCTAGGGATGTGCTGAGACATGGCAGGTCTGACCAGTGGGGTTCAAAGCAACAGAGATCAGCTTCCTTGGGTGTCACAGATTACACCCAACCTTCAGAGAACCACCACCTTGCTCGTGAATTGTTTTTCTTTCTTTCTTTTTCTTGAGACGGAGTCTCACTCACCCAGGCTGGAGTGAAGTGGCGTGATCTTGGCTCACTGCAACCTCCGCCTCTTGGGTTCAAGCAATTCTCCTGCCTCAGCCTCCTGAGTAGCTGGAACTACAGGCATCTGGCACCATGCCCACCTAATTTTTTGTATTTTTAGTAGAGACAGAGTTTCACCATGCTGGCCAGGCTGGTCTCGAACTCCTGACCTCGTGATCTACTCGCCTCAACCTCTCAACATGCTGAGATCACAGGTGTGATCCACCGCGCCTGGCTCCCCTGAGTTGTTTTTCTAAAGAAGTGAAGCTTTCTTGTTCTAGTTGAAGCCTCCTCTATGCCTCCCTGATGCCACTTCCTTCCTTCCTCTCAGCGGGTGACCACTAATATAAATGTAATGTTTATTATTCCCTGGCATGCTTTTATACTTTTGCTACATATTTGAATCCATAAATGATATTTAGTATTATTTTTAAGTATTGTAGTATTATATAGATGGTATCAGACTGCTGCTTGTTTGTTTCACTTAACATTGTGTTTCTGACATTTGTTCATGTTGATACAGGCAGCTTTAATTTATTCATTTAAATTGTTGTATAATACACTACCAAACCACAAGATCATAATTTATTTTTCTCTTGATCAACATTCAAATGGCTTCACATTTTTAATTTTCATAATTGATGTTGCAGTGAACATTTGTGTACCTCTCTTCTATATATTTGAAAAGTGCTTCTGCATATATGCCAAGTAGTGGTATGTGGAGCCTTAGGACCTTTTCTATATTCTGCATAATTGCAGTGCAATCTTTTCAAAAGAATAAATTATTTAAAAAATATTATTGAGCATGTATAATATGCATGCTGGGATGATGCAGTAAATAAGAGAGACAAAATCTCTGCTGTCTTAGATTTTATATTTTAGTTGCGGGGAGAACAAGTAAACTGGTAAGATAATTGCAGAGAATCTAAGTGCTAAATAGTGGCCAATGCCATTCTTCTGCTTCAAGATCTTCAGAGGTTTTCCATTGCATTTGGGATTAAATATAACTCTTTCTAGGCCTGTGAGACTTGGCACCCTTTGGTCACTGCCTCCCTCTTTCACTCTCCCTTTGTCTCCCTATACTCTAGTTACATTGACCTTTGACTTTTTGGAACTTACTAAGCTTTTTCCTGCTTCAGGACCTTATATGTATTATTCATCTTCCTGGAAAGTTCTTTCCACCACTCTTTGCCTGGAAAATTCTTACTCATGATTGAAGTCTCAGCTTATTTGTTCTGTTTTCAGGGAGAACTTCCTTGATCCCCTTAAAAATAGGTCCTTCATATTCAGTCTCTCTCATGCATTTTGCTTTTTTCTCAGTAACACTTACCACAATATATAAATATACATTTATACATTGTCTGCCTCACCTACTTGATTGCAACTTCCACCTAGCCCATAGCCTGACATGTTGTAGTTCCTCAGAGAAATTTAAAAATAATTAATACAGATTGCTGATTTTCTGAAAGTTTGGTCACATACTTATTTTGAGCAGGAGATTTGGTTTTGTTTGGGGTTTGATTTCCCTTTCTTTAATTGGATCCTCCTGTCTCTGGGGTTTAGGGTGGCCTTCATGGATCACCAGACCAGAACCAGGCCTCATAATGGCATTTAAAGACTCCTGGCCAGGCACTGTGGCCCCCAACACTTTGGGAGGCCAAGGCTAATGGATCACCTGCAGTCAGGAGTTCGAGACCACCTTGCCAATATGGTGAAACCCCATCTCTAATAAAATACAAAAAAAAAAAAAATTTGCCAGCATGGTGGCTTGCATCTGTAGTCCCAGCTACTTGGGAGGCTGAGGCAGGAGAATCGCTTGAACCTGGGAGGTGGAGGTTGCAGTGAGCTGAGATCAAATGATTGCATTCCAGCCTGGGTGACAGAGCGAGAATAGCATAGCATAGGCAGCAGTGCTTTTAAGCCTCTTTTAACATGGGTGTGCAGAAGGTACAGGAAGAAGCCTCACTCCAACCCCTGGCTTGAAATAGTTTATCATCAGATTGGATGATAGTTTATCATCTACCTTGGAGCATTTTTAGTCACAGTTACCTTCTCAGGAGCCAATCTTTTTCTTTTTTTCCTTCCACCCTCCTTTATCTCTCTCCTTCCCTTCTTTCTCTCCCTCCTTCCATCCATTCCTTCCTTCCTTGAAAGTTAGTTGAAGGTATTATGATATTTCACTAACCAAATACTCTAGCATGTATATCCTAAGAATAAGGACATTCTCCTGCATAATTATAACACTTGTATAATACCTAAGCAAGTTTATAATGATACCATTATATGACTGAACTTTCTCCAATTGTCCCTCCAAAAATGTCCTTTGTGGAATTTTCGGAATTTCTGGCAAAGGATCACATATTTTATTTGGATTTCAGGTCTCTTAAGTCTTCTTTAAACTGGTATAGCTCCCATAGTTTAACTTTATATTTATTTTTTTAAAAAACTTTTTTTTGTCTCTCATGATCTTGACATTTTTTAAGCATCTAGGGTTAGGTTTCTGATAGAATGACTGATGATCTCTACCTTTCTTAATTTTCATTTCCTGAATAATTAGATTCACGTTACACATTTGATTGTATTCTTGGTGATGTTGTGTCCTTCCTATTGCATTATATCAAGAGGCACATGGTGTTAACTTTTCTTCTTAACAGTGATGCTAAGTTTACTTGTTTGAGGTGGTGTTCACCAGATTTATTCACTACAAAGACACCTTTTACCTTTGTAATAAGGAATCTTTGGGTGTGGCACCTTGAGACTGTATGACTATACTGTTTAAGTTAAACAGTTTTTCACCCAATGGTATTAGCATACTTAATGACCCTTGCTTGTAAACATAATTATATTGGTAGTTGCAAAATACATACTATATAATTTTATCATTTATTTTATATATTTTAGCTGGCATTCTATAGAGAAAATTTTTATCTCCCCATACCCTATATCTTTTGGGGAGGATTTTGAAATATCATTATGTACTCATAGATTCTTTTTTCACAGAATCATTTTGACTAGAAATAAAGTAGTTCTATTTTGAACAATTTTTCACAGTGTTTAGTATATATTTCTCATGTAAGTCTCTTATATGACATTTCATATCCTGTCTTTTTGAAATAACACATTTTCATAAATCGCATACTATAGGCTTTCCTTAAAAACACTTTCCCCCAATTTTGATACGTTGCAGTTGGGCTTAAAGTCTCTGTCTTCATTTACTATGGCAAACAACTATGGTGTTGACTTATTTTGATTTATATTCCTTTGGTGAATTAAAAATGAAGTCAAATCTGTTATTGTGATTAAAAATCCATGGGGCTAAGTTCCCAGTGATAAGGTATCATACGCAGAAATAAACCTCTCTCTCCTTCTCCCTGACAATAATGCACAGGCAGTTAATGCTTTCTTTGTCTTATTTTTAGGATCGACGATTCAATGATGAAATCGACAAGCTAACTGGATACAAGACAAAATCATTATTGTGCATGCCTATCCGAAGCAGTGATGGTGAGATTATTGGTGTGGCCCAAGCGATAAATAAGATTCCTGAAGGAGCTCCATTTACTGAAGATGATGAAAAAGTAAGATTTCGTACCTTTTGTGAATTGTACTTTCTTTCTTGGTCATTGATTGCTATTCTCCTTTAAAAGACAGGAATTATGTGAATAGCTGTTGGATTAGCCCATTCATGGATCAAAGAGCTTTTTCTCATGGTATACAAAATGAAATGGGAGTTTTTCGATATTTCATAGAATGTGGTAAAATTGAAAATAATTACTTCATCTTTTTTGTAGCTTGCTTTTCATTAAGCGCCTCGGTAGTATTGTTGTTGTTCCCTGGTCTTTATCTTCCTTATAAGTAAGATAAGGATCACACCACCACACATGGCCTAAGGGAAGATAGAAAATATAGGAAGATTGCTGTGTTTCAGAAACTCAGCACTTTCTCCTATATTTTTATAACTACAGTGAAGAATTGTTTTCTCAGTTCTTATATAAAAATCCCAATAAAAACGAATGTTATTTAATTGTTATTCCAAATTGCTAATAAAAAGAACATTACTTTTGTCCCTGAAGAGTAATTGACCTTGGTGGAAGTAATGTACTTTTTGCTCTGAAATTTTAAGTTCTTTCACTAGTAGTTTATTTATCAGCTTATATTAAAAGAGAAAGTCCTCAAAGAACTGAGGTTCTGGCTTTGAAGCTTCTACCTTTATATTGAATAAAATCTGGTTGAATATTTATCAAATTTGTGATAAAAGCAAATCTCAAATTAGTTTGTTTAAGTTTGATGACTCTCATATTCCTATTTAATTAAAAAACACTTTATAATTTAACCTTCTGGATGTGGGTTTGTTATTTGCCAATGCTAATTACAAATGCATTAAATTAATACAAATGTTCTGGCACAGAAGGTCAACATGAAATATGATTGTAAGGAAACAAGAAGGTTTTTAAGTGAAGAGAGTCCTTGATTTAGGTCATTTTTATAGTGGAATTGAGATGGCCCAACTCTCTGTAAAGGTTTATGAATTCATAGAGCATGATAGGGCCGCAAAAGATTTCTTACAATGAAGTAAACTGCTATGGCATACGAGGCACTTGTATTGGGATCATAGGAGGCACAAAGATAAATCCCAATCATGTTATGTCATCCAGGAGCTACACAAGGCAGGAGACAAGAATCATCAGCAAGTTGTTCTCAGACAGGCTGGGGGCGCCTAGGAAAGAGAGGCTTGTTCTCACTTGGATCTGAAGAGGCTTCCTGGAAGAGGCAGTATTTGATCTGTCCTCTGAAGCAAAAATAGGCCTCCATCAGACAGAATCAGATGAGAAGGAGAGGACGTTGTTTAGAAGTGAACATAAATGTAGGCCACGTAATTCACAGTAAAGATATTTCCATGGAATGTAAGATAAAGCAGAAATTTCATTTTGTGCCATCATAGTTGGCAGAGTACGGAGATGATGTGCCTCTTATACAGATTTAGATAGAAGGATTTGGGTTTTGCGTCTTTCCAAACATAACCACTACATACCCATGCCATCCCCCGAACAGTTTAGTTTTTACACAGATGGTAGTCCTGCCTTTGCTCTGCTGCATTCATTTAAAAGGAACTCATTATATATTTAGTTCTTATCTTTGATTCCATTTATGTTAGATTTGTTTTCTGAACTTTTCCTGATGGACTTATACCTGTGAGATAGAGCTTCATGACCTGTGAATAATTTAAAGGGAAGATCTGCACAGGACTTTGTACCTTTCTTGAGCAGCATCAATGTTTAGTTCTATTAAGAATGAGAGCCTGGGACTGAGTCCCAGCTCAGCTAATGACAGGCAGCTGCTTGGATACACAGCTCACACTTATCTCTGACCTGAAGTTTTCTCATCTGTCAACTATACTATTAACCACTCTATAGCCAGAGAATTAAATACGATCATCAATGAGAAATATTTTGCAAAACTCAAGAAACTAGGCAAGTGTAAAATACAATTTTTTAAAATAATTAAACTAACATTTTCCCTGTGAGTTTTAAAATATTCTTCTTAATTTGTCACTTATCCCCAAGCAACTTTTTTCTTAGATTCAACCTTATCTGAGTATTTTCTGGCTTGAAATGATATGTTTTTCTCTTCTGTAGTTATCCCTTGTGCCACAGTGGCATTTTATCTTCCAGTCTCTACAATTCCCACACCTGACTTGAAAACCCTACTCTAGTTTTGCTTCTTGTAAGAAGTCCTGCGAGTTCGTGCAGGTAGATTGTGTTCATGCAGGTGGCACCGGCTGGAGAGTATTTTATCTCAACAACTTCTGGATATGGTTATTGTTATTTCCTGAAAGGATCCTATATATTGTAAACCAAACAGAAAAGGTGAAGGAGAAAAGCAGAAGACCAAATCTAGAAGTGATTCACGGGAAAGTATTTCTTCCAAATAAGGGAAGACAGCAAAGTATAATGGCTGTACTGGCCATACGGTGAGTCTGTTTGGGTTGAAATTACATCTCTGCCATGGCCTGAGTAACCTTGGGCAAGTTACTTGCCTTCCCTGGGCCACAATATTCTCCTCTTGGAAGAGGGGTGATAGTAACACTTATCTCACCGGGCTGTAGGGAGATTAAATGAGAGAATCCGGGGAAAGCACTTGGAAGAAAACTTAGGACTTAGTAGTTCTCATGAGCGATTGTTTAGCTTTTCCTGACAGCACATGAATATATGTGAGGTATCATGTGTATCTCAGTCAGGTCTCAGTTTAAAAATTACCTTTGTCTAATTTAAGTCTATACATTCATATTAAGTGGACCTCCCAGGTTGCTGAAGGGTGGTGCTGGGAGGGTGGCACACCCAGAGAAGGATCGGAAGCTCTGCACCTCTTCCCCTATACCTCGCCCTATGTATCTCTTCATCTGGTTGTTTCTGAGTTACAACCTTTTACAATAAACTGGTATTCTGTATGAGATATTGGATATACAAATGGACAATGACCAGTCCACGCATAACGATAGACCCACATTCTCTTCAGCAAGCAGCTTAGAAGGCCAAATCACAGTCTCTGTAGCAATCAGCCTAGCACAGCCAGGATTTGGTCAATGACTGCCACCTTCCCTATTTTTTTGCTCTCATCATGCCCTCCACCCCTGTATACTTACAACTCAGAGCCACTGAGAGAAAAGCCAAATATATTCTCTGAACTCATTACCTAAAATGTCGTGCTTCTGGTTACCTGCCTTCAGCTTTCCCATGCCAACAACCTCCACTCAGAACATACCTAAAGTCTTCTATTTTTTTCACCATAAAACTTGTGCACTCCCCTTTGAGTGTTCCAAATGCAAGCAATGGTGGCTGTCTTCCTTGTTATAGCATGTTCTGAATAAATAACCTCTGTTTTTCTCATTTAAAGACAAATTTTTATTAAACGCAATCTATACGCCAGATGCTCCTCCCATGTTGGGATTTCTCCAATTAAAAGGGGGATATATTTCTTTATAAGTTCATGAATCTCTTGCCTTATTAATGCAGATACTGTTTTACTTGGTTGTACAAGGTTATGCTTATATGTAGTAATTTGCATTCTACGTTTTAACCCAGGTATTTCTTACATATGTGTCCACATACGGATATATTCTACATTTGTCATTTTGGGAGATCATAAAATTTTCTTATTTTCTTTTTCTACAGAGCCTCGTTTGCTTAGTCACTGTCCTATTAGTGAGAATTTGGATTTTTTTCCCCTCTGTGTTTCACTAATACAAATAGCCCCTGAATGAACATCTTGAACAAATTACTTTTTTCTTTTGTGTTATTTCCTTGAGGGTATATTCCAAAGACTGAAATTACTGAGTCAAAGGGCAAGAAAAGTTTTATAGCTCTCATTCCATGTTATAGATAGCTTTTTGAAATACTGAGCCCATTTACAGTGGTAGCAGTATGCGTACCTAATTTCTCAGAGCTCTGCCAACTTCATTCACTTCACATTTTAAAACTCAAATTAGTTTTCCTTGGTCAGTCAAGCAGACTTCAGAAAACCTTCTCCCATGTTCAATAGCATAAACTGCAGCAACCAAAGTAATTTTAATGTTGTCTACAAGTAAGAAAACAAGGAAGCAAAAAGGAAGCCATGTCATGAGTGTTAGATGAGAGGGTCTGGAGTCAGAAAGTAGCACTTATTATCAATAAATGAGCCTCATGAAAGTTCACCATATATTTCAAAGCCAGACTAAAGTAATTTGAACCCTCTTCTTAATTTTACTTTATACACATAACTGCCATGTCATCATTCACATGGGTAGTGGTAAATTTGTTGCACATTAGCATAATATGATTTGTATGTCCTGATATCTTAAAATGTCAGCGTCTAGAGACCATAAGTTATGTTCTGTATAATTTCAAAACATTTTGTAATATGGAAATCAGTAAATCATTTGACTGAGATAAATTAAAAATTAAATGTGGCATACTCATTTCTGGGCTATTTATGTACCTAACATAATTGTGCATAGGACCACCATATTGTGTTTCTTGAAAATTCTATACCTATAATTCAGTGGCTGTGCTACATCATGTAATACATATACCCTGTAGTAGAAGAGACTGGAAAAATCACCAGGTCCATTCCCTGCCACCTTTTCCCTCATCCAGTGCAGGAAACTTTACCTGACAGATAGTCATCCAGCCTCTGCCTGAAAGCTTCCCTTTTAATGACTTTAAAATCCTCATGCTCTTTAAAGTTCTTGGATAATTAGCAATAATTTATCAGCAGTGGTGAGAGTTTGTATGAAATATAGCCTACTGTATTCACATATTCATAATTTAAGTTCCATACTGACAAATTACTAGTTTGATAATTCATGTTGAAAGTACACACAAAGGCAGACCATGCAGAAGAGATGATTGGAATTTTCTGGTTCACTTTGTGGATTTCAAACAAATGTTCCTATTTTTCAGGAATATGTATAAACTAGTTGAATTAGGTGGTATGACTAGACTCTTTGCATTCAATTAAGTCATTACTTTGTTATTCCTGGGTGAGTGAAGGAAGGTATTATTTTGGAGAATAAAATAATGAGACCTGGATAGGAGCAAACATTTGTGATCTATTAAGATGTGTGGGCGCGCTAGCATGAACCTGGGAAATGAAAATGAGCAAGGGCTCTTATCTGCCTTCCCAGGTTCCTATACCTCTGCCCTAAAAGTGTCATTTCATATTGCAGTGTTCCATAAAGTATGATATGTTTATTGCAGGTACTTTCCAACAGCCAATGTATTAGCAGCTGTGGCTTGAAGTTCTTCTTTGGCTAATCTCTATAAATTTTTTTTAGCCCTGGTCACTTCTCTTCAGCTCATGATTCAGAGTGTTTGGTTACCCTGCTGCTCTCCTTCATGCTGACATGTTCCACCACCCCATAGAGCTGGGATGCAGCCAACTTGAGCTTGGTTGCTGAGGGGCTGGCTGTGTTCCAGGAGCTTGTTACTGGTGATGCTGCCCTGCCAACTGGTGTTGAGGATGGTGCCTGAATGATGCTAATGAGTCTCTGCAGAAGCTGGAGTTTTGTTATCAGCAACAGGCCTGAGACTCACAGCCAGATAATAGGGAATAGGGAGAATTTTATAAATTCCTAGCCTCACATTTCTAATAGTGTGAGGAGAATGTTTAGGATTCATGAGATGTCAAAGGTGCACAACGTATTTAAGTTTACTGTAGTAATGAGGGGGATATTGACTGTGTCATGCTGAGAAGGGGCAACAAATTGATGGCCCCAGAAAACTGAATGCATTTCACACATGTATGATTTGCATGGGATTTGACTGGCATAGAACTGATTTTTTTAAAAAATTAGATTACCTTTACACATGCCTGCAAGCTATAGTACTACTATAATAGCCAACCCTCAGACAACTAATTAGCTTAATAAAGTCAATTTCATGGGAGCAAAGACAGATTTCTTCTGTCATCTTATGAATAGTTTCTACTGAAGGTACTTTTCAAAGGTACTTTTTGAATAGTTATTTTAAAAAAATATTGTTATGAACATGAATAGTGGTATTACAACAACTCTGCCAGGCAACTTTTTTATGTTTCATATTAATTCACCATTGTCTTTATAAAAGATACACAAATGCTAAAAAAAAAATTAACTATTTAAAAATACTCTTTGTGTTCTCATTTCATTTTTTTTTTCCTTTTTTGTCTACATTCCAACTAAGTTAGATTTTTGAATCTGTTGAAATAAAACTATAATTAAGCCCAGGTGAGATGGCTCACACCTGTAATCCCAGCACTTTGGGAGGCCGAGGCGGGCAGATCACGAGGTCAGGAGTTCGAGACCAGCTTGGCCAACATGGTGAAACCCTGTCTCTACTAAAGATACAAAAAAAATGTAGCCGGTGTGGTGGTGCGCGCCTGTAATCCCAGCTACTTGGGAGGCTGAGGCAGGAGAATTGCTTGAACCTGGGAGGCAGAGGTTGCAGTGAGCCAAGATTGTGCCATTGTACTCCAGCCTGGGTGACGGGGCAAGACTCCGTCTCAAAAAAAAAAAAAAAAATCTATGATTAAAAGTCAATCGTTAGCAAAAAGGTTTTAAAAGTCCTGGCAGATGGCTCATGATTTCATTATATTTGATCAATAAGACTCCAGTCCTGGAATAATTTGGATTGAATCCCATAACTCATTAATTCCAATATTTTATCTGTATTTAAATGATCTACTCACTGCACTATTTGCCTTTTAACAGCTATTACCCAGGCTCCATATGATCACTGTGAAACTATAATTTGTTCACTAATTTGTTTGTGTTTTATGTGTTCACTCGACTATATCTGACTGAGTGGTTCGAAAACAACCAAGATTCTTCTTTATCATAATCCATCCAACTGTTTACAAAGAATGTTAAAATCTGGAACTCAAGTGGCACTACAGTTTTCTACCAAAAATAAACCAGTTTCTGTAATTCAGTAATAGCTTTAGAAGGCCAATATAGTTCAGAGAAAAATGAAATCAAGAATTACATTGAAAACAGAGACCATTAAGTTCTCTAAATATGTTTCATTAATTATTTTGCTCATTTTTCTGAAAACCTTCCTGCCTTATCAATAAAAAACATTCACTTCTCTTCTTATAATTGAATCTTAACATAGATGTAGTGGGAATAAAATAATGGAAATAAAATTTATTGAACACTCTGGCAAAGATGCTGTGGTAGATGAAGTTGGAGTTACAAGGAAGAAGCAAGCACTGGCCTGGCCTTGAAAGAACTGAAGTCTTTCTCATTCACTCTTCTAAAATGCTGCCAAGACAGAGGCAGAAAGAAATGTATAATACTGTCAAGCATACTTTCATTCTTTACTAAGAGAAACAGGTTATGTTTGGAATTCAACATCTTTGGTTGGAACACATTGACTTTTTCCCCCCCTTGTTTTGATAGAAATGGAATTAAGTGCAAGTAGTCTTTTCTGTAGTCTTCAAATTTTATAATGCTGTTTATTTTTATTTAATCCCATTCAGTTATTTAGTTGTTATACACTGACATTAACTGCTGTATGTTACGACTTTTTTCAATAATTTTGTTCTTTCAGGGCTAGAAATAAACTTAAAAAAACAACCACCACCAAGATTTGTGGGAAAACTATTACCAACATAGTACCTGCCAGAACTCAGGTCAAACTTCAGGCTTTTTTTTTTTTTTTTTTTCTATTGGAGCAATATTGCCATGGTGTCGTGGCTCTGGTCTTTTCCTCTTCTTTAGGCAGAGTCTAACTTTGGGGTAAAAAGGCAAATCTGCTTGCCAGGGTCCAGCTTAGGGGTTAACATTCAACAAAAACTGGTCTACCCTGCCACTGATTTTGTCTTGGGCTTCCCACTCCCATACTTTTTGTTATAATCTTATCTAATTGCATGGAATTCTCATTTCCACCCTTCTTTTAAAGCCAAATTCTGTCATCTCAGACCTAAGTAGGCACTATTCCAGAAGTGATTATTGCTTGTCTTTAATAGTGTTTCCTAATATTTTATAGTTTGACATTTTTTTCCAGATGTCCCCAAAAGATTGCAGTTGAATTTTGACTAACATTTATTAAGAAAATATATAATGATCAAATATTAAGGAATTTAAGGAAACAGTAACACAATAATTGAACAAAATGAAGGACGATACCTACATAGTGTATTTTAAAATTCCAAATGCAGATCATGCTTGATATGCATGTGGATTTACAGGCCCCTTGCACCAGAAATTCCAGTGTCTTCCTGATGGCTAATATACTGGCATTTGTAATTTCCTGTTTCCCTAGCTCCTCTTTTTGTTTCTAAGAGTTACCAAGGAAATGATAAATGCTTAATTGCAGCATCGTTCTTTCCATCTCTTTCCACATACTCTGCAGGATCTAGGTAAGGTAGTTTGCAGTTATCAGGAACATGAAAAATAAATGAACTTAGTAAGTTATAGGGCTCTTACTGTTACAGTGCTGAATGTGGAGGACTTTGCATGACCATTGATCTGCATACTATTTTTAATAGCTATATAGTGCTCCATTTGTGCAGAAAAACTATTCATTCATTCACTGTTTATTGCATTTCTACTTCGTAGACAGTATCACATATGAGACACGGTTCCAAATACTGAAGTTAAACTGATGAATTAGGCAGAAAAAAATTCTTGCCCTCTCAGAGTTTACATTCTAGTGATAAAAACAGACAACAAAGTAAATATATAAGTATATAATGTAATTTCAAGTAGTGATTAGATACATAATTTTTTTAAGAGATGGAGCTTGCTATGGTGCCCACGCTTATCTTGAACCCTTGGGCTCAAGCAATCCTCCCACCTTGGCCTCGCAGAGTGCTGGGATTACAGGCATGAGCCACCATGTCTGGCCAGGACACGTAATTTTTATAATTTAGATTATTCAATTTTTCTGTAGCTTTTATTTATGTGAATGAGCTTAATTAGTCTAGGTGATATCAAAAGGGCTAGCAGTAAAGTAGGATCTTTCACTAGGAAGCAAGATTTGGTCCAGAGCTGTTGCTCAAATAACTATGATAAATTGTGACTGACTCTTCAACAGAATCTTACTTTTTTTCGCCTTTACTCCAGGTGTTCATGTAAAGTGCGAACACCTGGAGTAAAGGGGACTCAGTTACTGAGTTCATTTATTTTTCATGTTCCTGATAACTGCAGACTACCTTACCTAGATCCTGCAGAGTATGTGGAAGCCCCTCTAGGCTGCCTTAGGCACTAAAACTTGAAGTTCAAGAAAGTATTGTCTTATTATTATGTTCGCCCCAAGTAACTTTTTGTTGTGTCTTCCTATGAGTATTAAGTTGTAATCACAATTTCTATTTGCCATCCCCTGAACTGGGGAAGTTAAGAGACTGGATGATAATAACCTGACATAGCCAGGCTGTAGATATGCATCATAGTGCTGAGCAGACAGGACTCTGGCACATCTAGGAGGAAAAATTTGGGGGGTAAGGAGAGCTCGGTGCGTTCTGATATTAGGGACTGATACATCCATAGCTCTTAATGCTGGCAGGACTTGAAACAGTATTTTAGTTAAGCCACTTCTAAAAGTGCAAAATGACAAAGAACTATCTTATAAACTCTTCTCTGATTTGTTTAGGACTCGGACAGGAGAGAACGATTTGCAATTGTAGATTAGAAGTAAATTTGTTGGCAGGCAAAATTTTTATTAAAGAACTAGAATGGGATGTGGTGAATTCTTATTTACTGGAGATTTCAAATTAAGACAGATAACGGTCTTCTTTGAATAACTAGGTTAGTGTTATTTGAATAAAATAGCAAGGTTGCTTTTCTTTTCATCTTAGAATGCTGAAATACTTGAATCTGAATTTTTAAAAATTAAGTTCCTTTATGATAAAAAGTAAAATTTAGTAGAATCCAAGTATATTTGTCTATCTTTGAATTGGGTGTCTCTGCCTTTCTTGGATTTTCTTTTCCTTTCCTTTCGTGATAAGATTATTTCCTAATTTTAAAAGTAATATGAGCTTATTATAGAAAATTTGAAAAATACAAAAAAAGGAAAAATTAGTATCACCCATAATCCTAACTTTCAGAGATAATACTGTTAAATTCTTGGTTTATTTACTTATATTTATTTATTTTTACCTATAAATAAAGGTGTGTTTTAAAAATTTGCATAAAGTAGTATACACAGTATTTTAGCATGCTTTAAGTAATTCTTCAAAGATATAATTTACATGTTTGCATTATTTTCCACCATATAATTATACAATAGTTTATTTAATCATTTTATTTCTTAACATTTAGGTTGTTTCAAAAATCACATTCTTACATAATTACAAATAATATCTTTACAAATAAGTCTTAGACTATGTCTTAGAATAGCCATTAGGTTGATCTATTAAATTGCTGAAGTTAGAAATCATTAAAAAATAATAACGGCTTTGTACATACACAACTATGTGGTAGATAGTTTAATATTTTCATTTTCCTCAATTTTGTGCTTTCCTGACAAAATATTTTAAAATTTATGGTTGTTTATTATATTTTCCTTAACTGAGGATGAAAAGAAGGTGAGGATTAGTCTAATTTTAGCATTTTTCTTGCTTTAAAAAGTTGTGCCTCAAATCAGAATTTGCAAATAACATTTAATTTAATTGTACTGAGTGATAAAGTGAGGTGTTCCAGTGTGAATTACCCTGCAGCCTACTTAGAGCATTTTTCTGTGTATAGCAAAATTGATGGAGTATGCTGATTAAATGAAGCCACATCATATTTCTTGTTGGAGAATTTCAAATATAATGTAACTGTGATATACTTTGTAGTTTCTATTTTTAACAATATGTAGTGATTTTAAAAATCTACTTGGATATTTTTTCCCTTTCTTCTTTTCTGAATTGAAGGTAGAAATGAAACCATTTTTTGGTTATTTCCCATTATTTCCTTTTATTTCTCCCACGTGTGCCCTGGATAATATCCTGGCTAGATAAGAGTGTAGGTTATTTTCACTGGCAGATTCTGATTCCACTGCCAATCAACAGAAGAGCATTTCCCCCACCCCTTTCATATTCTGCACACTCTACTTAGAAATGAGAAAAAGTCTCAAAGGTAGGCAAGACTATATTACCAAAGCAGGCAGCAAGGTCCCCCAAGGGAGGGCTCAAGCTGAAGTGAGAGTGTGTTAAGAGGGGGAGAAAGTAATGAGCGGTTTTGAAAAATGAGGTTATGTAAGTTAGAGCTACCCAGAGATGCTTTGAAGGTCTGTTAGACACAGTTCTTGAAAGGGGGTTTAAATAAAACTAAAATATAATAGCAAATTCTCTCACTGAAGAGAATTTAAAATGATACCTCACAAGAATTAATTGACACCATCAGAAGGCTGGAACGGGTTTTAATCATCCAAAAAGTGTGCTTGGTGTTTTGGAAGAATTGCTCTCCATAGCATATAATAAGTGGCTGTGGGAAATCAATACCTTTTATTTAAAGGTGCCTCCCAATGTTTAATAGCATTGGGTAGCATCACAGTGTCTGGGCAGTTTGAACTCCATTCTCAGTGCTTGGTTATTTGGTATACTTCATTTACAAAAAAACCTATCCATATCTGTCTTCTTTCTTTCTCTTAAAAAAGTTTCTGATTAATTTTGCAAAGCTGTAATACCGATATCAATTTTGTTTGTCCTAATGTCTCAGTGATACTTGTGATGTAGTGTAACTGAAATTTGTTATAAGTGTTCCACTTTCTATTTCCAAACCTGGAGTGAGGCATCAGAATAAGTCTTCAGTTATTCTCCCTTGTCATGAAGACAGAGAACCACGATCCTTGGATGAACCTATAAATGCCCCTTGCTTCTTTTCAGAGGTTAAATTTAATTTTAAATCTCAGCTTAACACTTTGACATGATTCCCATCATGTTTAGAACAGTCACAGGACATGGTGGGCGTTTTGCTGTTCTTATTCTTTTAACCTCTGAAACAGGGTGGCAGGAATATTGTCTCCATGAGACTGAAAATATATTTTGCACTAGATCTAGAGTGCCTATTAAGATTTGATCCTGATGCTGTGGCTTGTTGCTATGGATGTTTCCATTGTTTTACACTTTAAAGAACCATCCAGTTGGGTGTAATAGTGCAGGTAGTGGACTTGGAGAAGTTCCGAGGTGGTGGTGGCGCTGGCAAGGACAAGGATAGCGGGAGCAGGCCCTGGGCTTGTTGCTCACCTTGCCGATGGTAGAGGAGCTTTATGGCAACTATGGAATCATGGCTGATGCCACAGAACAAGTAGGCCAGTGTAAAGATGCCTGTCAAGTGATACTGGATGGTGTGAAAGGTGGTACTAAGGAAAAACGATTAGCAGCTCAATTTATTCTGAAATTCTTGAAGCATTTTCCAGAATTGGCTGATTCTGCTAATAGTTAGACTTCTGTGA
This sequence comes from Mandrillus leucophaeus, assembly GCF_000951045.1. Lineage (NCBI taxonomy): Eukaryota > Metazoa > Chordata > Mammalia > Primates > Cercopithecidae > Mandrillus > Mandrillus leucophaeus. Next base: position 847,693 of record NW_012104254.1, read on the forward strand.
GGATGAAGATGTATCTATTCGATGTCAAGCAATTAAAGAACTGCCTCAATTTGCCACTGGAGAAAATCTTCCTTGAGTGGCAGATATACTAATGCAACTTTTGGAGACAGATGACTGCAGAATTTAACCTAGTGAACAATGCCCTGTTAAGTATATTTAAGATGGATGGAAAAGGGACTTTAGTTTCGTTGTTCAGCCAAATACTTCAAGGAGAAGACATTGTTAGAGAACGAGCAATTAAGTTCCTTTCTACAAAACTTAAGACTTTACCAGATGAAGTCATAACGAAGGAAGTGGAAGAGCTTCTACTAACTGAATCCAAACCAGTCCTAGAAGATGTGACTGATGAAGAATTTGCTCTATTCATGAAATACTGCCTGGGTTAAAAAGCTTACAGACAGTAAGTGGAAGACAGCAACTTGTAGAATTGGTGGCCGAACAGGCCGACCTAGAACAGAGCTCCAATCCCTCTGATCCTGACTGTGTGGACAGGCTCTCACAGTGCACTCGGCAGGCAGTACCCTTCTCTAAAACTGTCCATTCCATGAGGTTTGTGACATATTTCTGTGAGCAGGTTCTCCCTAGCCTTGGTATCTCAACTATCCCAGTGGAAGGTCTTGATATACAGTTGGAGGTATTGAAATTGTTGGTGGAGATGAGTTCATTTTGTGGTGTCATGGAAAAACTGGAAACAAATTTAAGGAAACGATTTGATAAGTTATTGGAATACATGTCCCTCCCTTCAGAAGAACCAGAAAATGGAGAGAATGCTGGTGATGAAGAGCCCAAGCTACGGTTCAGTTATGTGGAATGTTTGTTGTACAGTTTTCACCAGTTGGGCCGAAAACTTCAGATTTCTTAACAGCCAAACTGAATGCAGAAAAACCCAAAGATTTCAAAATCAGGCTGCAATACTTTGCACAAGGCCTGCAAGTTTATATTAGACAACTTCGCTTAGCTCTCCAGGGTAAAACGGGTGAGAACAAAAGAGAACAGAAAACAGAAGAGAACTAGATTAAAGTTGTTGCATTGAAAGCAACAAACAATATCAATGTTTTGATCAAGGATCTCTTCCACATTCCTCCTTCTTGTAAGAGCACAGTAACACTGTCCTGGAAACCTGTATGAAAGGTTGAGATTGGGCAAAAGAGAGCCAGTGGATATACAACTTCAGGTTCACCACCCAAGAAATCTTCAGCAGTACAAAAAAGAGATGCCAGGCAGATTTATAATCCTCCCAGTGAGAAATTTAGCAGCAATTTGGGCAACTTTAATTATGAGAGGAGCCTTCAGGGAAAGTAGAAGTGGCCGAGGTTGGGGCACATGAGGAAATCGTAGTCATGGAAGACTCTACTGAATAAGACGTCAGCATTCTTCAGCATAGTCATGAACTTAACATACTTGAATCCTACTACTTATTGGATTGCCAGGGATGTCCCCTTAAACAGACTGCTGCCTTCGGCTAAAATCTTAATGTTCTTTATACTTTGTATGTATCATCTACTTTTGTAACAGACCATGGTTGTGTTCAAGGCAAAACCACAGTGATCTTTTTGGATGCTTTGTCTGCAATATTGACTTGTTTTTGCAATATCATTATTCAGACTTCAAATTGTGAATCTTACTTTTAAACATCTTGATAATTTGTTGTTGATAGCTGTTCATTCTAAAATGTAGTGAAATTCAGTCTAGTTCTGCTGATAAAGATTATCGGTTTTGAAAAGTTACTGATTTTCCTCTTCCCTCTGTCTTGGTTTTTTGCCCAATACATAGAGAAGAGTAACTGTAAATCTTAACATTTTGTTTTTATTGTTTAATAAAGCTGCTAGGCAGTGGTACAACATTCCTTCCTACCTAGTGTCATAAGAGCACATAGCTTTCTTAAAATGTAGGAATGACATTACATTTTTAGGAGAAAGTAAGTTGCTTTGCACTGCTTACCTAACTCTTTTCCATATATTGTGATACAAACTTTTGAATATGGAATCTTACTACTTGAATAGAAATGTGTATGTGTAAGATACATAAATACATAAGCATATATGTGTGTGCATATGTGTGTGTATATATACATATATACACATATGTGTATATATACATATATATACATGTAACCATGGCTACCCAGAAAAAGTGACTTGATAACATGTGTATACATACATACATATACACATGTGTGTATATATACATACACATATGTGTGTACATACATACACACATGTGTATACATACATATATACACATATGTGTATACATGCATACACATACACACATATGTGTGTATATACACATATATTATATACATATATACACATGTGTGTATATACACACACATATATACACATATGTGTATACACACATATACATATATACACACATGTGTGTGTATACACATATACATATATACACACATGTGTGTATATATACATATATGTGTGTTTATATAATATATGTATATATACACACGTGTGTATATATGCATATATACACATATGTGTGTATATATATGCTGTGAAACTTGACTACACAACATAAATCACTTTTTTAAATTCCAGGAATGGGTAGTCTGACACGGTGATTATCTTTTTGAGGCTGAATCTATTATTAACTTGTTATTTAGGTTTTTACTTCCAGTAGCAAAGGATTCTAAGTCAGTTGCACTTATGTGATTATTGTTATTTAAAACTAAAAATAAAGGCTGTATTTTCTTTTTTTTTTTTTTCTTTTTCTTTTTTTTTTTGAGACAGAGTTGCACTCTTGTTGCCCAGGCTGGAGTGCAATAGTGAGATCTCGGCTCACTGCGACCTCCACCTCCCAGGTTCAAGCGATTCTCCTGCCTCTGCCTTCCAAGTAGCTGGGATTATGGGCTCCCATCACCACACCCAGCTAAATTTTGTATTTTTAGTAGAGATGGGATTTCACCATGTTGGCCAGGCTGGTTTCAAACTCCTAACCTCAAGCAATCCACCCGCTTTAGCCTCCCAAAGTGCTGGGATTACAGGCGTGAGCGACTGTGCCCAGCTAGGCTACATTTTCAAAGACAAATTGGAGATTGCTGTTGGTGAAATACAGCCAAAATACTGAATCTGATGTAATATAGGTTTTGACAGGAAGAGATAGTATAATTTAGAATTTGGAGATTTAATAACCATGGCTACCCAGAAAAAGTGACTTGATAACATGGTACCAATAAGTAAGGGATGCTCTCAGTTTGCTTTTGCCATTTTCAAGATTTTAACTTCCCAGGTTATCAGTCAAAATTATTGTATAAGTCAGCCAATATAATTTTTAGCTTAAAACAGTGGATGGGGGGGTTTGTGAAGTGTTTAACGTCATAGACACTTTTAGTAGCATAGAGCCTTTGTTCTGCATTTGAATGTTTAGTATATTTTTGTTTTACAGTTAATCTTCCCTCTGCAAGTTTGCTATTCAAATCAAATGCTTGAATGACATTTCTAGTAGTCCGATGTATTTTTTAAGGAATAGTTTGTGATTCCAAAGCAGGTATCTTCATTACCATTACCTCTACACTGCAGAAGAAGCAAAACTCCTTTGTTAGATTTACTGCACACGTTTATGAGGAAAATAGTTCTGAAAGGCTAGAATGATACAAGTGAGCAAAAGTTGGTCAGCTTGGCTATGAAGTGGTGGCAATAATCTCTAAACATTCTAAAAGACTATGAGTTGAACCTAAACTCGCTTGGAATCTGAACAGACAAAGGAGTATAAAATTGCCATTTGAAAACTGACCTGCTAATCTGGACCTCAGAGATAGATCAGCCAGTGGCCCAAACCCATTTCAAGTACAGAAATTGTATTGAGACTACAGCTAAATAAATTTAAACATTAAGTATAATTTTTCCACTTTTCTTCTTTATAAGCATATTTGTAAACTCAAAGCTGAGCAGAGGTAACTTTACTCTCTCAAGTCTGATACTGAGTTGACTGTTCCCTTACCCCTCACTCTTCCCCTTATCTTTCCTAAGGCAATAGTGCACAACTTCAGTTATTTTTGCTTCTGAATTTGGATGAAAAACTTAATACGTGGATTTTTTTTTTCTTTTTCAAGACACCTGTTTATCACCTTGTTTAAATGTAAATGTCTCATGCTTTTGAAATAAATTTCTTTTTGTAATTAAAAAAAGACCCATCCAGTTAAAACAACAAAACTATACAAATGATGGCAAACTTCTGATCAGCAGCGTGGATTTCTTAAGTAAAAGAAAATGGGAAACCAAACTGCTTCTTACGTTCTTGTCTTCAAATGGTTACCAAGGGGAAGATTATGTACAGATCATTGGGTCAAGTAAGGGTTATTGTTCCCTCAGCAATGCACATTGTAATAAGTCATTCTCCTTCTTGAAATTACATCTTCACTAGGATCAGTATATAAAACACAGTTCTATTTGTGCTGGAAGTACAAGGTCACAGCCATTCACCTGGAAGGTGATCCTTCGTAATTATCCCTGGGAAAAAAAAACTTGGAAAAATACTCTGTGCTCTTCATGGTTCAGTGATGTAAAATGTTTGTGTCATGCTCATTATGGACATTAAAGGCAGGGAGCTTATCCAACACACAGACCTGTGGGTCTGGTGCTGTGTTTATAAAGACAGTCAACTGGAAGATGGTAGCATACATGCCATGTATACAGCTTTTTATGTTTACTCTTTTAGAAGCTGGTGGAAATATCAATCATTATAACATCAAAATTTACATTTGCAGGCCAGGTGCGGTGGCTCACACCTGTAATCCCAACACTTCGGGAGGCAGAGTTAAGTGGATCACTTGAGCTCAGGAGTTCGAGACCAGCCCGCCCAACATAGTGAAATCCCGTGTCTGCTAAAAATACAAAAATTAGTCAGATGTGGTGGTGGGTGCCTGTAGTCCCAGCTACTCGGCAGGCTGAGGCAGGAGAATCGCTCAGGGAGGGGGAGGTTGCAGTGAGCTGAGATT
>NW_012104254.1:852696-855793 GCF_000951045.1 Mandrillus leucophaeus
TGAGCAACAGAATGAGACTCTGCCCCAAAAAAAAAAAAAAAAATTTACATTTGCGGAGTCTAATCTTCACACATATATTAAGTCATATAATTCTCTCAATATTCTTATGAGGTAGATAAGAATTGTTAATTTTGTTCTTTATAGATGAGGTAACTGCAGTCTGTCTTGTCTAGCAAGAAGTTAATAGTGGAGCTGGAAAGTCATTGTTCTTTCCTCTCCTTTTTCCTAGCTTGTCATTTTTCATAAACAGTGCGTTGACTATTCCTACTACTTAGGAAGAGGGGAGCTCACAGTAAAGAGTACCCCCATTTGATGAATTGTAAAAATGATGTCATTCAATATGTCAGAATGTACAGACAATCAATAGGAAATGTAATTCTGTTGGAAGATTATATCAATGAAGTCACAGATAATCAGGTTGCACGTTGAGTTTGTTAAAGACATAATGGCTGCACAAGCCTTATTTTATCAATCCTTACAGAAAAACTTTAAGAACCATGCACACTGAATGTATGAAAATCATAGAAAGCAAGGGGATTTTTAAAAATTACTTTATTCAAACTCTCATGTTAGAGCTAAACTTTTTTTTTTTAAATAAAAGAAGAAAAACAAAGAGGTTTCAAGATTTTAAATTATTTGCTCCAGATTGCACAATTAGACAACCACACAGCTGAGAGTTGAATCTGTGCCTTCAAATGCTACTGTCCCCTAGCCTTACTCTCTACCATGCAGATGCTTGGCTGCCTGTGGACAGAGGGCCAGATGACACTGGTGGTTCTACTCAGCTCTGTATGTCCTTGGTGAGCAAAACCACAATGGTAGCCCCATTTTATGAGGAGGAAAATTCTGGTTGAGAAGTGCCCCTAGAAACAAGAGTCAGTAGTGTAACTTAAGTCTCAAGTGCTTCCTTGCCTGTTTTCTCACAGGTAGTAGAGTGTACCATGTTTCTGCTTGCGGAGAATCATCTATATATTTCAGCCATGAGAGTTAAGAATTAAGAAAAAAGGAGAAAAAAAAGAATATCTGTTTTCCAACTATCATTGAAGTAAAGTATATATTGTCATGTTCTTTGACAATCGATCATGTTGGAATCAAGTCAAAATGCTAAGGGGTGCGGTTTTAGGCAGTCATTGTTCTGACTTTGTTAAGGCTGATATTTGGATAGATCAATGTTCTATTATGTCAAACTGAGGGATCTTTAAAAATTGTTATGTAAATCAAAAACATGCTTAGCTGAAGTATCTTGAAAGAGTGCTTTAGCTACTTAATTATCTTCTGATGACCATTGATCTCTGGCCAAATCATTGACACAATGGGTTTAAGAATAAAGAGAACCATTGGAATAAAAGTTTATGCAGAATGTACTCTTAACCATCAGACATAGAAACATTAGTGGAAATGGATTAAGAATAGGTAGGAGACAGATACTTACTGAAGAGGCAAATAGCATGAATGGTAGAAATATTTTAGTAACTTCTGTTTACTATCTATATACATAGAACATTTTGATTCAAATGTTTTTGATGCAGGTATTTTGACAGTTAAAGTAAGTGGACGCCCTGGAATCTTGTTCCACACTTAACCACCATCTGATTTCTGAGCAATTTTTTATTTTCCACTGTATTAATTTATGTACTGTTTGAAAGCTTTGTTAAACTTTGGTCTTGTATTACTTTTATTTCTGAGGTGAATCCTATTTGGTGGTAATGTATTATTTTGATATAATGCTGGGTTCAGTTAGCACTTAATATGAATAATGAAATTGATCTGTAGATTTTTTGGTACTATTTTTATCTCTACTGTCTTCATTAAGATTATGTTAGATGTATCATTTTAGAATTAGGAAAAAAGCAGTAATATATTATTTAGTCTTTTATAATTAGGAAACCTCTAAGGGGGTATCAGGTACTCCCCCAAAGCATTATTATAAATGAGTTTTACTATAAGGGTAAATGTGTTATTTAGAGAACAGTTAGAAATGTAATTAGGGTCTCTGGTAGGACTGGAGCTGAGAATAAGAGATTGTATTATGGCCCAAATCTCTTCCCCTCAATATGTACCCAATTAAAAAGAAACCTCAGAAAACTTATTGGAAGAAGATAATGCGCTTTATATAGATGTTTTGCAGCACTGAAAAACTCATGCCATCATAAAAATCTGGAAGAATTCTATCCTGACCACCCATGAAAAAGTTGTTTAATGTGACTTTCTATAATTTGCTTATGAAAAGAGTATATATATTTTCATTTCCAAATGTAAGATATATTATTATTATTATTGTTATCATCATTTTTTGAGATGGAGTATCACTCTGTTGCCCAGGCTGGAGTGCAGTGGCGTGGTCTCGGCTCACTGCAACCTCTGCCTCCTGGGTTTAAGTGATACTCCTACCTCAGCCTCCCGAGTAGCTGGGATTGCAGGCACCCGCCACCACGCCTGGCTAATTTTGTGTATTTTTAGTAGAGAAGGGGTTTCACCACGTTGGCCAGGCTGGTCTCAAACTCCTTACCTCATTATCCACCCGCCTTGGCCTCCCAAAGTGCTGGGATTACAGGCATGAGCCACTGTGCCTGGCCCGATATATTATATTTTACTTTTTTGAGAAAAGAGTCTTACTCTGTCGCCCAGGCTGGAGTGCAGTGGCACAATGTTGGCTCACTGCAACCTCTGCCTCCCAGGTTCAAACGATTCTCCTGCCTCAGCCTCTCAATCCCGAGTAGCTGGGATTACAGGTGTACACCACCAGACCCAGCTAATTTTTGTATTTTTAGTAGAGATGGTGGTTCTACCATGTTGGCGAGGCTAATCTCAAACTCCCAATCTCAAGTAATCTACCCATGCTGGCCTCCCAAAGTGCTAGGATTACAGGCATGAGTCACCGTGCCCAGCCAAGATATATTTTAAATACGTTTCCTTTATTTTATTTATTTATTTAAGATGGAGTCTCACTCTGTTGCCCTGGCTGGAGTGCAGTGGCATGATCTCAGCTCACCACAGCCTCCGCCTCCTGGGTTCAAGCGATTCTCCTGCCTCAGCCTCCTGAGTAGCTGGGACTACAGGTGCGCACCACCATGCCCAGCTAATTTTTGTATTTTTA
>NW_012104254.1:859793-860652 GCF_000951045.1 Mandrillus leucophaeus
TGGAGTCTCACTAAGTTACCCAGGTACAGTGACACAATCTCAGCTTACTACAATCTCTGCCTCCCATGTTCAAGCAATTCTCCTGCCTCAGCCTCCTGAGTTGCTGGGATTACAGGTGCATGCCACAACACCCGGCTAATTTTTTGTATTTTTAGTAGAGACGGGGTTTTACCATGTTGGTCAGGCTGGTCTCGAACTCCTGATCTCGTGATCTGCCGGCCTCGGCCTCCCAAAGTGCTGGGATTATAGGTGTGAGCCACCGCGCCCAGCCCTATTATCACCATTCTTAAGGAGACAAAATCAAGGACCAGAGGGTAAAACACATGAGTAGTAAGTGGTAGAATATGGACTGGAACCAGCTCCTTAATCACTGTGGATATTGTGTCTAAGAGGAAGAACACAGAACATTCATGAAACGTGTCCATAGTGGGCAGAGCAGGCACACAGGGACTGTGAAAAGGCTCTGACCCTGCTGCTGCAGATGCTTCTGTTTATCCTCGGCTCTCTAGTTTCATGGCTCCTGAAGGCTGACTCTGCGGCAGGAGAGAAGACAAAGCTGAGAATGGGGAAGGGATTCAAGGATGGATTAGCCTGGTGGTAGGATCTGGAATCCCCACTTTCCTGAAGGTCTCCAGGTAGAAGATGATAACAGGTGTGTTTTACCTGTGTGTTCCCCCGACCTTACAGGGTCATGGTAATTTGGTGCTATGACCATTTATTCTTTGCAGTGTTTGTAGTTGCATACAATGGGGTGGGGTTAATCTTTTTTTTTTTTTGATACAGAGTCTCACTCTTTCCCCTAGCCTGGAGTGCAGTGGCCGGATCTCTCGGCTCACTGCAAGCTCCACCTCCTGGGTTC
>NW_012104254.1:861217-898513 GCF_000951045.1 Mandrillus leucophaeus
TTTTTGAGACAGAGTCGCTCTGTTGCCCAGGCTGGAGTGCAATGTTGTGATCTTGGCTCACTGCAACCTCCGCTTCCTGTGTTCAAGCAATTCTCCTGGCTCAGCCTCCTAAGTAGCTGGGATTATAGGCTCACACCACCACACCCGGCTAATTTTTGTAATTTTAGTAGAGATGGGGTTTCACCATGTTGTTCAGGCTGATCTTGAACTCTGGACCTTGTGATCCGCCCGCCTCAGCCTCCCAAAGTACTGGGATTACAGGTGTGAGCCACCGTACCTGCCCTTAAATACTTTTTGAAACTTTCCCACACCCCCACCCCCTGCCACAGATACTTGTAACTGAAAAATTACTGCTGTAAATTTTGAAAGTAAAAATTGTTAAGTTCTGTTATTGATCAACCACATTATTAAAAGGCAAAAATAAGTGAGTGTTAAAATTGTAACATTAAAGCAGGAACCACAAAGTCTGATATGCAGAAAATTCCATATACAAGTGAATTTTCATCAACTAGGCAGTTATCTGATGGAAACAATTTATGTTTCCTTCTGAAAAGAGTACATGGTTACTAATCATGTAACTTGTACTAGGTGAATCCTTACTCTACCTCTATCCTTACCTATCCCCGTTGGTGCTGGGACGAGGCTTGTCAAAGGAAAAAGTATGTTGGTTCTGCATATTATTATTATTTAAAGAAACTGAAACTGTAGTGAGTGGTGTGAATTTTAGGTTGGATTCAAATGTCACATAGTCAATTCTCTTTCTCTTTCCCCCTTTTCTCCCTTCATTTCCATCTTGTTTCTTAAAGGATTTGAGGCATGTGATGGAAAATATTGGAATATGAATAAACTTTCATGGCCAGATAATGTGATAAGCTAGGAATTCTTAAGGAGTTTTTTGATTTTTGGTTTTTATTTATTTTTTTCAATGCTAGGATGTGATGGTAATTTCCGACTACTTTTTGTCTTGACCAAAATGTGTCATTGATCCACTCTTTCTGGCATGAGGTGAGGTTGGAGGATTCCGGTGGACTCCTGGTATTTAGATAAATGCTGCTAACCTCAGGTTGAAGGAATTTCAGATGAGGAGCAGTGACTAACTGAGCATGTACTTCTTGATTCCTGCCAACCAGGAAAGCTATTCTCTCTCAAAATTGGGACATTCATTAACTGCGGTGAAGATCCTTGCTAACACATAAGTATAACTATTAGGATTGCATCCCCAGTGGGTAGTGAGTGGAGTCATTTCCCCACTGTGTCAATGGCATCAATCCCTAGTTTGTGCATAAAGGAATTCACAGAAAAAATATCCTCTGTTTGACAGGAGAAATGAGCATTCATTTCCTTTCTTATTTGTAGCTTGCCTCTGAGTATGATAGAAAGATTTGGCTCTAGGCAGAGTATTCTTTCTGGACTTTGTTCATACTGTGCTATGATTAATAGCTTTTCATCATAACCACATCCAGAATTGATATTGCTTTAGGAAACAGCATTCCACATCTCTAGTGAATTGCTTATCTTTCTTGAAAAGGAGTAGATTGCTCATATTGTCACTCTTGTGTATTTTCTGATGTAATGAGGGGACTAAGGCTATCAACTGCTTTAGACTGTATGATGGTATTGAAGACCACTTAACAGAATGCTGAGTATTACAACTGAATCAGAGTCATCTCACCAAAAAGTTGAGCGTGTGTATGTAGAGCTTTGAACGCAGTTAGCAGGCAAGCCTATTTTGCCATCCTCTCTGAGATATAATACCAAAATTTTGTAGACAGAAGTGATACATTTTTATGTACAGATAACACACATATCTTGATGCATCTAGAAACCCTGATTAGTTTTGAGCAAAGTCAAAATAACGGGACTACAGAAGACCTCACAAAGGTTTCAGAGGACTCAGTTTCAATGCACATTTCTTGCTGCCTGTATACCTGTCATATGACCAGGCTTTCCACAGCTGCTCTCAGTGGCCCTCAGCTTGGCTCATCCTTTTGACTTCTAACACCAATTCGTGTCTTATTCCCAGTGCCACAGACAGTGAAGAGAAGATGACTGCCACATGAGAATAGAGTTAGACAATTCAGACACTCTGGCAGGACTGGCTACATAATTTATAGAGCCCAGTGCAAAACGAAAAGGCTGGGACCCTTGTTCAAAAATTAAGAATTTAAGCCTGGGACAGTAGGACTTTGAATCAAGCACAGGACTCTTCTAAGCATGGGGCCCCTTGTGACTGCACAGGTTGTATGCCTATGAAGCCTGCTTTTTTAGTCTGGAAATAATGAAGGTAGAGAGGAATTTGCTTTACATCTATGCAATTTGGAAAGCAGTAATAGAATGCATGAATTTTGTTTACAGTGTCTTAGAATATTAAAGCTAGGGAAACCACTGAAGTTTCTAGGTGGGTGGTGATAGCATGTGCTCCTTTACAGCATAGCAGGAACAAACTCTTTCTTTGAGAAGTCACGCAAGGTAGATTGAAGAGTTCCTTATTTGTATTGGCCACAGAGTTGGGTTGAACCATGGAAGCATCAAGAGGTGACTGTGAAGACCAAGCCTGGGCATGGGTGACATTATTGAACTCCTGGTCTCAGGATAATCATAGAAGGCTCAAAGTAAATGTTGTGTGTATTGATCCAGGCCTGGGTTGGTTTCATCAGTTAGAGCTTTAGAGTGAAGATTCTCACAAAACTTAGAAGAGACGAGAAAACACTGCTGCACAAGATTTGGTGTGTGGCAATGGTGGTACTCAGTGACTTCTCACACTTAATTCACTAGAAATTGTGTTTATAGTCTCTCTTCTTTCTGACTTTAATTTTACATAGCTGGTCAGTTTTTAATGCACGGACTGTGACAGTGGGGAGGAAAGACTTAACAAAGACTTCTTTGAATGAATGTTCTAGAGCCATTGAAAAGCTAATAAAATAATATTGCCTGGTTCTTTTTTCATCATAACACGAAGTATTAAGCAAAAAATAAAAACATAATAAATGATAAACATTAAAACACAACTGAGAAATTTCTTCATTCTTTAAAGTTCTTTAAGAAGAGAGTTGACCTCGTTTTTTTAATGCAATAGTCATGCATAGAATATTTGTTTCTGAACAAAATAATTCTAGAGACAGCAGCTTATTTTCTACTCGTCTTGCAGTTTAATAAAACATTTATTTCTGATGAGAAAAGATACTCCTGCAGGGATGTGAAAGTGTGGAGTGGCTCACTATGGTAGACACTTTCATTTACATCATCATCTTTATTATATGTAACTACCCAATTTGGTATGTATCATTATCCCCACTTTGAGATAAGAAAAATGTGGTTCAAAGTTAAACATTTCAATAAGAATATTCCTCAGAACAGTGATTGTGTAAGGTATCAATTAATAGTTGTATGGTATCATACAACTATCATACACAATTAATAATTATGTAAGGTATCAATTAATAGTTCTATGATAATTGAATGGTTGGAAAAATACTTGATTTTAGCAAACATTAGGGAAGATTAGGAAACTTGGAATATGTAATTGACATTCTTGGAGTATGTAATTGAGGCCTTTGGTTCTTTACCCTTTTCCCTCTTCTTCCCCTTAAGGGTTAGAAAGTCCTCTGGCTCTCGATTCTCACAGTAAGAAAAGCTGCCCTCAGAAAGCAGCAAAGAAAATGGTATCGGCTGTAGCACTGCAAGCTGGTGGGGAACATATTTGGGAGACATGGTCTTCATGGAATCATTGCAGTTTTGCTATTTAAGTAGATATCAATTGGTTAATCTATCTCTGTTTGCAAAAACACATTGAAGGATGTAGTTGCAGCAAAGTTTGTTGAAAAATACTGGACACTAAGTATTATATTAACATTTTATGGTAGCTTTTTTGTATGTGCTGAACACCATTCTAAGCACTCTACATGCACTATCTCATTTAATCTTAATCATCTAATGAGATCTATACCATTATTATATCTATTTTTTTTTTTGAGGTGGAGTCTCACTAAGTTACCCAGGTACAGTGACACAATCTCAGCTTACTACAATCTCTGCCTCCCATGTTCAAGCAATTCTCCTGCCTCAGCCTCCTGAGTTGCTGGGATTACAGGTGCATGCCACAACACCCGGCTAATTTTTTGTATTTTTAGTAGAGACGGGGTTTTACCATGTTGGTCAGGCTGGTCTCGAACTCCTGACCTCAGGTGATCCACCCACCTTGGCCTCCCAAAGTGCTGGGATTACAGGCGTGAGCCACCATGCCCGGCCAGGATGGGGTTAATCTTACTCTACTTTTGGACAAAAAAGGACTCAGAAAGTGAGCAAAAGGACCCTTTTTGCCTTGTTTCCTTGCTGCTTAAAATAGTTTGATAGCTTCGTATTTGAGAGAACTTATTCTAGATAAAAGGGTTTTGGTTAAAGATCACTTTGGCTCATGTTTTTTAGGGCAATTCCACCCTTCTCCAACATAATGTGTAAGCTTTAAAGAAGCAAATGCAAGCACTTGTGCATTGTTCTGCTCTTCACGTAGCAATTTGTAAAACTCTTGCAATCCCACTTTTTGTCTTTGTACTGTATCAATTCTTAAAACTTTAAAGTTCAACAGCAGAAATCTCATATTTTACAGATTAAGAGACTGTAGCCTGGAGTGCAGTGGCCGGATCTCTCGGCTCACTGCAAGCTCCACCTCCTGGGTTCATGCCATTCTCCTGCCTCAGCCTCCTGAGTAGCTGGGACTACAGACACCCGCCACCACGCCCCGCTAATTTTGTTTTTGTATTTTCAGTAGAGACGGTGTTTCACCATGTTAGCTAAGATGGTCTCGATCTCCTGACCTCGTGATCCACCCGCCTTGGCCTCCCAAAGTGCTGGGATTACAGGCGTGAGCCACCATGCCCGGCCAGGATGGGGTTAATCTTACTCTACTTTTGGACAAAAAAGGACTCAGAAAGTGAGCAAAAGGACCCTTTTTGCCTTGTTTCCTTGCTGCTTAAAATAGTTTGATAGCTTCGTATTTGAGAGAACTTATTCTAGATAAAAGGGTTTTGGTTAAAGATCACTTTGGCTCATGTTTTTTAGGGCAATTCCACCCTTCTCCAACATAATGTGTAAGCTTTAAAGAAGCAAATGCAAGCACTTGTGCATTGTTCTGCTCTTCACGTAGCAATTTGTAAAACTCTTGCAATCCCACTTTTTGTCTTTGTACTGTATCAATTCTTAAAACTTTAAAGTTCAACAGCAGAAATCTCATATTTTACAGATTAAGAGACTGAAGCAGATAGAAGAGACTTGTTCAGTGAGATACACAGTGCAAAGTTTGGATGAAAATCAGTGTTTCTTAACATTGAGTTCAGATTTCTTCCATTGCTTCCGTGCCACTGATTAATGGATTAATGAATTTCTCTAAATATGGAGGCTGAATGCCCAAAATGCCATTGCAAGTGAGAAGAGAATATTATCCCTTACTGATTTTTTTGTTGTTTCAATGAGTCCCCTGAAGATGAAAAGAACCTCTGTTATGCCTGTGTTCCTTGCCTTGTGTAATTTTAGTTCAAATCACAGCAACGCACAGATTAAATGAAATAGCTGGAGGTAAGTTGTGTCAATCCTTCAATAAGGTATAGTAGTATTAAAATTCAGAACTCTAAATGATCACTTTTCAAGAAAGCTTTACTATGTATCTACGTTATTAATTTCAGTTACCAACTCTATTTGGCGTGTAGATATTTTAGTAGAGTTGTTAAAGAAAAAAAAGCACTGTATTAACTATAATCACCTGGAGTGATAATAGTCACAGCACAGTGATTATCAGAAGCAATTGAGGACCATTACTGGAAAAATCAAATATGTACCTGATTTCTATTGTATCAAATGCCAGTTGATTTATTGGTCCATTAGAGCAACTGGAATCTGTTTCAGAAAAGTGTTTATTTGTACAAGTCGGAGGTACCTTAGAGAAGTTGGAAAGTTCTCAGTAAGAGTTATTGAATTTCTACTTTATGAACTGCTGGGTGGTATAATAGCAACTACATAGAGACACAGAATGTCTGGGTAACTTGCCAAAGAGCATAAAGCCAGTCAGCTTTGGAGCCAGGTAGACCTCAGGCACTGTGGCTATTAACCACCATGCTTCAATCTCTGCTGTACAAGGCGAGCTGGGAGCTTTGGTAGAAGGTATTCTTGAATTCAAAACTTAGCTCTGCTACTTAGTAGTGTGTAAACTTGGTAAATTAACTTATACCTCTGTTCACTTTATTAAAAGAGAGAGCATTAGTTCTAATCTTATGGGGGTTTTCTTGGTGAAGTTTATGTATATAATGCTATCTACTGTACTTATCACAATATCTGGCATCTAATGAGAACTTAATATGCATAGCTTTTATTTTATTAATATTATTTTTATAACCATGGAGAAGTTAAAAATTAGCAGATACATTATATATCCCAAGGAAGTCTTGATTTAATTGGGAATTGAAACATATTAGGTGCGAATTAATCAAGAATAAAAACATAAAGAATAAAATCCCATAATTTGAAAATGCTCCAAGGAGGCACTTGTATAACCTATGTTTTCTTTCTTTCTGGAGTTGTTTTCATGCAATTAAAAGTATATGTATGCCATTCACCCCTGTCTTCAGCAATATGGTATGGTTTCATGAGAAAGTTATTCATTCTATATTTTTAGTATATGGTCTAAGTTTTCCATTTACCCTGTTGCTACAATCTGTTTACAAGAGCAAGCAATTTCGTGCAGTTTGCTATGCATCACTTTTAGCTCTTTCCTTAGGCACCAGTCTAAAATCAGGATAGCATTAAGCCACTTTCAAATTATAGTGGTCTTTTCCATTCATGGCCACATTTCAAATTTTTATATAAACCACTTCGCTTCCCAAGCAGTCCAACAGTTGCACACCAAGAGACAATAATTTTGGTATTGATTGATAGCTGCTAAGGAGAAAAAATTTCATAGAAGGAAATATGAGCACCAGTGCATTAAAGAGAAGATATATTGCTAATTTATTTTATTAATTGGTGCTACTCTGGGAGTCTGTTTTGTCATGCACTTCTGATAAGAGCTTCTAATCAGCTTCAGAACTCTTTATCTAGAAGGTCACTTTCCTAAGCTGTCAAAGTCAGTTGCCTTGCTTAGTTGACTGAAACAATCAGATTACACAGACTTGATGACTAAACTTTTTTATGTTATGGCTATACCTAGTGAACTTAATAATTCTTAGTTTTCTGTCTATCTTGCAGTTCAGTGATAAATTCATTAGTGCCATGTATTTCAAAATAAAAAATAATAAGAAACCCAGAACATATGAAAAAGTTTCCTTTAGTCCACCAAATAGCAAAACTCTCACGCATTTATGTTTATTTTTTGAGTAATCAATTTATCACAGTAAGTGGCTTCTTACGTTTGGTAGATGGCCTAGAGTGTGTTTTTGATTATAGCTGCTTTCTTTTCATTTATGTAATCTTTCTTTATCTTTATTCTGCATTGCAGCCTCAGACTTCTCCAGTTTTCTCAAAGCTACTTGGACTGGCTCACTTTTTAGAGTAGATGTTGATTAAAATGTGCATCAATAGCCCATTGCTTATAGTGCCACCGTGTGGTCTTCATCCATCACTGCTGCCCACTTAACAAGCGCTGCTGGTCCTCAGTGGGGCCAAATCTAAAATTAAGTTTCTTTAAGAAGTGCATCCCTAGCACGTGTAATTATTTGTTTTTAGACCACTATTGTAGAAAATCAGAGTAAAGACAAATTACAAAGTGATAAATGACTATTATTGAGGACAAATTAGAAATAGCAACTAACCATCTCTAAATTATTTAATACTGTCAGAGGAAAAATATGTTTGCTTTATGAAGTCTGGATTTATAGTTAAATTTTTCATGATTTTTTTCTTGAGACAGGATCTCACTCTGTAGCCCATGCTGGAGTATAATGGCGCCATCTCGGCTCACTGCAAACTCCCCCAGGTTCAAGTGATTCTTCTGCCTCAGCCACCCAAGTAACTGGAATTACAGGTGTGTGCCACCCCGTCTGGCTAATTTTTGTATTTTTAGAGAGATGGGGTTTCACTATGTTGACCAGACTTGTCTCGAACTCCTGGCCTCAAGTGATCCATCTGCCTGCCTTGGCTTCCCAAAGTACTGGAATTACAGGTGTGAGCTACCACATCTGGCCTTGTTTTTATAGTGTAACAAGAGGCTGGTACATTTGAATTCTTTTTTTGGCTATCAAGAAACTACATTTTGCTAGCAGTTTTTAGAAGGCAAGAAATTAGGTGCCTTAAATGTCATCTTGTTAAATTGTGAAATATTTAATCCATTCCTCCTCATTTTGGTTCTTCTTCTGCCTTCACATTGGCATATGAATCTTTCTTCTCTGCCACACGATTCTGCCATAGGAGGTCATTAAGGCATTTGAATGAATCAATATAGCCCTAAAAACCCTAAAAAACCTAAAACCACCAAGGTGTTGTATCCCCTACTGGCGTGCATTCTGTCCTCAGAGAGTCCTATTTTTATTTCCTTTGCTAACTAATTTGAAGTCTTTTTTAGGTTGTACCCATGATTGCAATGTTAGAATATTAAGCCTTCATAGTGTGTTGCAATTTGGGGCAAAATATGTATCATTTTGTAAAACATATGAAGAAATAGAGATTAATGTGTAGTGTTTGGGCATTATTTTGCATGGTGAGAGTGGGGTTACGATCAGGGTGACGGCAGAGAAAACTGGCCAATAAAAATAACAAAAGCTGGCCGGGTGCGGTGGCACACGCCTGTAATCCCAGCACTTTGGGAGGCCAAGGCGGGCAAATCACGAGGTCAGGAGATCGAGACCATCCTGGCTAACATGGTGAAACCCTGTCTCTACTAAAAATACAAAAAATTAGCTGGGCGTGGTGGTGGGCGCCTGTAGTCCCAGCTACTCAGGAGGCTGAGGCAGGAAAATGGCGTGAACCCGGGAGGCAGAGCTTGCAGTGAGCCGAGATCGGGCCGCTGCACTTCAGCCTGGGCAATAGAGAGAGACTCCATCTCAATTAAAAAAAAAAAAATTGCTTATATTACTCACCAAAGACATTTAAGGAGAAAAAAAGAAATTAGCTGAAAAGAATTCATCTTGATTAGTAAGTATGTAATTTATATTTATTGAAGTTCCATTGAAGAGCGTTCTCTTCCATTCGTGATTAGTACAATTGAAGTTGTTAGACGATTAACACACCATTCAAAGTAAGGATACGTGCCCTTTCTCTGTGTGGTATATACTTTTGCAGGCCTAGTTGCAAAGGCCTGTGCCAGTTTTCTTTGTCTCAAGACCAGGAATCTGTAGAATGGCAAAGAAGTCAATATCCTGCCATTCCAGATTCAGCTAAAAGCGTGAAGGATACTCATTAAGTTCATACCTATGTCATTACATTGAAAAGACTGAGTACTCCTTCCTTTAAAAAGAAAATAAACAGTAAATGAATCACTAGAGAAGGATATTCTACAATTTTGAAGTACTTCATGTACTAATGTCTCTCCTACAGAATATTTCTAGCAAGATAATTTCATAAATAATTGTTATAGGGTGAGTTGTGTTCCTCCCACACCCCTGCAAAAGATAAGTTGAAGTACTAACCCCAGTTCTTCAGAATGTGATTTTATTTGGAAAGAGGGTCTTTACAGAGGTAATCAAGTCAAAATGAGGTCATTAGGGTAGACCCTAATCCAATATGACTGGTGTCCTTTCAAAGGAGTCAATATGGACAGAGGGACCAATATCCACAGAGGGAAGACTCTGTAAAGAGATGCAGGGAGAATGCCATGTGAAGACTGGATTTATGCTGCCATAAACCAAAAAATGCCTGGGGATACCAAAACCTGAAGACAGCAAGGAAAGATCTTTCCTTTACAGTCTCAAAGGGAGCAGGACCCTTCTGACACCTTGATTTTAGACTTCTAGCCTCTCTAACTGTGAGACAATACATTTCAGTTGTTCTAAGCCATCCAATTTGTGGCACTTTGTTATAGCAGCCCTAGGAAACTAATACAGTAAATATTGGACTAGTACTTTCTGCCGTGCCCTGTGATGAGCACTTGAGAAAAATTGTCTTATTTACATCTAGCACCAACCTCTGGAAGTCTATTATTATCTTCCCAAGATACTAACAGATGAAGATAACTAGCTTACTGAGGTTAAGTAATTTTCCCAAGATCACATAGCTATTAAGTGAAGGAGCTGGGATTTGAACTGAGATTGGTTTAACTCTAGCTTCTGTTGTGTGTGTGTGTGTGTGTATCTAGTTCTCACTGGATTAAGGTCACAGCCACTTTCACACCACCCTCATATCTCATTGAGAACCACTCACCTCTGTTTAGAGGAGAATTACTCTTGAAATTAACTGACAACCCCACCTTTCATGTTCCAGGGCACAAGTAAGACTCTTCATTTCTCTGACAGTAAAATGTTGGAAATATTCTCTTGACTCTTTATAATTCGAAATTTATAACCTTATTGGCCTTTTCCCCCACACCTCTCAATTTATTTCTGCTTTTTTCCATCATCCAAATCAATGTAGTTTAATATGTGCAACAGAGTGAAAAATCTACATGGAGTCAATTTTCTGCTTCAAAAGAATTTCTTTTAAAAAATCCAACCAATGTCTTCATAGAAAAACTAAATAAGTCTGCATTGAACTGTGTAGATGTCAGAGATACTGAACCTGGGCTAAAACTTAAAACCCAAAATTGTATCAGTGAGAATAAACCCGTCATTCTGAAAGCAGCTGTCCTCCAAAGGTCAGAATAAGTGGCATATTTTTACTAATTCTTATTTCTGTGTTACAGTTTGACTCCATTTACTGATCAAAAAAACTGAGAAATAAGTTTAATTTCTAACAATGCCACAGGTTGATGCAGTTAAAAAAGGAATTACAGTTAGACCAATAGTTACACAATACAGACAGTTGATTGGACATTTGTCGTAGGATATAAAAGCTAAAGCTATCAAATTAGATTTCTATTAACTCATCAGTGATAGA
The DNA here is from genome assembly GCF_000951045.1 of Mandrillus leucophaeus. Lineage (NCBI taxonomy): Eukaryota > Metazoa > Chordata > Mammalia > Primates > Cercopithecidae > Mandrillus > Mandrillus leucophaeus. The sequence continues at coordinate 872,228 of NW_012104254.1, forward strand.
ATTGGGAATATCAGGGTAGACTTGATTTATAATGCCTAAAATTTCTCCATATCTGGTATTCTTAACTCGTTGGTCCACCTTAAAGCAGTAGGTTTGAAACTTTTTTGACTGTGACCCATAGTCATGGCAGTCAGGGGAGGAGTTTCAAGAAGGAGGGCTATCACCACTGTCAACTGCTGTCGGAGAGATACTAGTGATCGTCTGGGGATGTCCATTCACACTTGAGAAATAAAGCTGTAGGAGAGATCCAAGTCCCTGGATTCCATAGAATTGAGTCGCTGCATAGCAGGAAAATCCTACCTCTTTGTAGGTGTTCCATATTTCAACAAACATTGCTGTATAGACAAACCACCAAGGCCTTAGGCAACTCACAAGACAGCATCTATGCATCCTGAACCTTGAGTTGGCTATCTCATAGCAATACAAAAATAATTACCAACCATCTATGGCATATTTCATTTTCATTTTCTTTTTATATTGGTCACCCCCAACACAAAGTTCATAAAGTTCATAAAGTGAAGAAGTCACTAGTTTTATATGTCAACCTAAAATAACAACAGAGACAGACTTTCCAAAAGAGTTTATTCAGGAATAGCAAGGGATTGCAATCCTGCTGTGGTGAACCATGGACACATCCAGAGGGGCTGGGGAAAGGGGGAAGCTTTTACACATAAAAAGGAGAAATTAATGTAAGCCATTTTGAAACAAAGGCCATTGGTTACAGGGACTTGTTGCAGGGGTTGGCATTAGCTCATTGGTGGAGGTAGCTGTTTTTGGACAAATGTCCTTGTGCAAGAAGCTTATCTGGAATGCTGTGCTTTTGAGGAGTTCCTGGCATCATTTCTGTCATAGGCATACATGCAGCAAGTTCTTTTGATAAGTCCTGTTACAGGGATATGTGCATGAGGACTCTTTCTTCATGGCCTCCTGGCTCCATTTTCTTAGGGTTTGACACAAGTGACTCTATTTTGGTATTGAAAATTTCTACATATATATGTGGAGATTAGAACATATAAGGGTTAAGTGACTTGCTCAGGGCCCCACACTAGTTAATGGTTGTCCTGTCAGGCTAGCAAGGCTCAAAAGTCCTCAGCAATTCTCCTGCCTAAAGCTGAAAGAATCCGTTTTAGGCAGTTTTTACAAAGCCATGAGCTTCATACTGCTACCTTAGCTGACTAAACTAATACTCAACTAAACTGAACTAAAATAACTGAGTAAAACACAGATCCGTCCTGAGTTGAAGAATGCCAAATAGAGACATTCTTTACTGGTCGGTCATCAGAAAATCAGACCACATTTACATATATAACTAAAATAGTCACAAAACAACACTTATCCTTACTAAGTGCAATACACTGATTTTTTTTTAACTTTCTTTCGTTTACAAAAATATACTGTACAAGACTTAATTTCATAGCCCATTTGAACTTAGAGGTATCCTTGAGTATTCTGAGTCACAGCCACATATATTTAGTGGGCTGTCAGATCTTGCCTGCTGTGCCACGGAACTCCTAAGCTGCCTTCTCCACTCTGGCCCTATCTCATTAAGCTTTCCCCATCTCTCATCAGAGCTGTTATAATAGGCACACGTTCCCTTTTCTCAGAGTAGCAGATCCAAAGCTTTTCTTCCCCATGTAAGTGCCTACCAACCTCTACCCTAGTCCCATTCATTTGGTAACTGGCTCATTGGTTACAGAGAAGGGCATCTGGTAGGAGTCCTTACCTTTGAACTTACCGGTTGGGATGCTTGTCCTAACTTCTTAGACTGTGTCCCACTGATGTCCCTTCTTCTGTCTAGGGTCAACTCCTCCTCATATATATAGGACCTTTTGCCCATAGCTTTTTTTTCTTTCAGCTTTTTCTTCTCCTCTAACTCATTCCCCCTTGCTAACCTCTCCCCTATCATAAAACATCCTTTTTGCAATTCTACCATTCTTTTCACATCTCTTTTTCTTTGCTTTCCTTGAAAGATAAAAATCTTGAGAGAGGATTTTACACCTGATGTGGCCATTCCATCCATTTTCATTTACTCTTTACTCTAGTTTAATTTGGCTTTCTCTCCACCACTTCACTGGATGCTTCACTGAGGTTGAGTATTACCTGTCAGACAAATCCCAGGGTGTATTTTGAGTCATTAGCTCCTCTTGGTCTTAGAGCAGTAACTGAGACTCTTTGAAATCTCTCTGGCCTTCTCTCACTGTTCTTTTCCTGTCTCTCGGACCATTCTTTCTCAAACTCCTCTTTCCTGCGTGCCCTTCAGTGTCAGGGTTCTTTATGTAATCCTCTTCTACAAATGGTCTGCATTTTTTAAGTGGTCTTTTTCCTTTTAATGACATTATCTACCACTTTTACCTTGACATTTCTAAATCTCTCTTTGTAGCTCTGCTCACCTATTATACAAACCTAGCTTGATGGATTTAGCTTTTATATCCTACTGCTGGTATCACTTTCATCTAAGTGAGGGAGACAAACAAGAAAGTGATACATATTACTTACTTTCTTATTGGTGTCTAGATGATTCTATTTCTAGTTCTTATTATGCCCAGAAGTCCACAATGGAAAGTCACTACTGGATTGTCACATTATGCCTTTTATAAATGCCTTTTTTTTTCTTTCTGAATTACTTAGAGGTTGCTATTTTCTAGAATTTTCTTTTTGAATTGTCTAGGTATTCCCACCAGCTCTGTAATACGTTGAATGACTGGTATTATTGTCCCTTTTCTGCTATTATATTAATGGGCAGGAAGAGAAATACCCTGGTGACCTTACATAACGGGACTTATTATAAATATCAGCCTCCTCCTCCATCCTCTCTCTCTTCCTCTTCCTTCCCCCATCTCCTTCTTTCTGTCTAGACAGTGGATGACCAGTCAATAAAGGATGTCCCTATTTGGCATTCTTCAACTTGGAACAGCTCTGTGTTTTAGTCAGTTATTTCAGTTTAGTTTAGTATTAGTTTAGTCAGCTAAGGTAGCAGGATGACGTTCCATGGCTTTGTGAAAAGCTGCCTAAAACTGAAAGTATCTGTGAAAGTAGGATAGTTGCTAGGGACTCTTGAGCCTTCCTAGCCTGACAGGACAGCCCATTAACTAGCTGTGGGGACCTGAGCAAGTCAGTTAGTCCTCATGAGTTCTAATATCCATATATGTAAACTACTGACTTCTCCTTCCTACTTCATGAGTAGTTTGTATGGGAGAAAATCAATATGAAAAGAAAAGGAAAAGTAAATATGCTGTAGGTGGCTGGTAACTATTTTTGTATTGCTATGAAATAGCCGGCTCAAGGTTCACATGCATAGCTGCTGTCTTGTGAGTTGCCTATGGCCTTGCTAATGGGTGGTTTTTCTATACAGCAATGTTTGTTGGAACATGAAGAGGTAGGGTTTACTTGTTATGCAGCTTCTTAATCCTATAGAATCCAGGGACTTGTATCTCTCTCACAGCTTTATTACTCAAGTGTGAATGGATATCCCCAGATGACTATTTTAATCAAACAATGGTAACTACATTTGCTTCAATAAATAATGATCCCCAGATATCAAGTTATCATGGTCATCCTTTTAATCTCTCTGAAGCAGTTGACGGTGCTGATAGCCCTCCTTCCTGGAACTCCTCCCCTGACTGCCATGACTCCATGCTGTAAGACTCTGGTCCACTGCCTGCCTCAGTCTTCCCCTGTTGTATCTCCCATGGTTCACTTCTTTTACCTTCTTTTATCTTGAAGTGGTGGTGTCTCCAAAGTTGCTGTCTTCTGCTTTCCCTTCTGTTCTACACTCTTTCCCTTGGGAGTCTCATTAGTGTACATGATTTCAGCTAACACTTTTATGCTAAACCTAGGTCACTAGACTTATTTGACTTTTGAAGCTCCAAGGCTCCACAGGTCATTTCTGTTTGGATCTTCTGCTGGCTTCTCCAATGCTACATACCCTGAATCAAACTCACTAACTTCCTCTGCTTGTGCCCTGAGTTTCATCATCCTCTTGAGTTTTCTGTGTTGGTCAGTTTTTCAACTACTTGGCTAGAGGCATTGGCATCATCCTTGATTCTGCCCCTCCCTCTAATCTCATGCCTATATGTAACTAATTAGATAGAGTCAAAGTCTATTGATGTGACCTAGAAATGACTCTTGGATCTATAAACTTTAAAAATGAGAGTTTATATTTCTACATTCTTCATTCTTGCTCTCTCTATGGACTACTATTGCTAGAATTATATTTTTACAGTCCTAATGCGAACATGTCAGTTTAAATATTTGACAGCTCTCTATTGCTTCTAGCATAAAACCAAAACTTTTTCACATGGTGTTTGAATGGTTTCAGGATTGAGTCTCAACTACTTCTCGAGTCTCTAGACAAATTGCGCATATGTTTCAATCTTGATTTACGTTGGAATTTTTGCCATTTATGGTACTCGAAATGCATATTCCCGGCTCATTATCTTTGCTTATTCAATTCCTTTAGTCCAGAATTCATTGAAAGTCACTAATGTTCATTAAAGTTCCCCATATAATACCGTTCAATAAATGTTTCTTGGGTTGAAATGTCATTAATAACTTCCCTTCTGAGCATAAATGTGAAAGCAGAGGTCAATTTTTTTTCAACATTGTATGTCCACTAATTAGCAGAATGCCAAATGCATAGTAGATATTCAAAAATATTTACTTGGAAATAAAATCTTTAGAATGACTAGTCTGCATGGTTATATGCGTTTTTAATGCCCATTTATTCCCTAGGAGATACAAAGTAGTGAAATATATAGTTAAAAACATAAAATCAGCATTCTTTACTATCCACTGGCATGATTTGTGGGGGAGAATGGCTACTTACAAGATTAGTACTGACATAATTAGTTGCAAACCCCTCTTTTAGTCACTAAGATTTGATTGTTGATAATAATGAACATTTATAGGGAGAGGCTTACTTACATTTTTTTCTTTACATAAAATTTTGCGCATATAGGAATCATAGGTTTCAGTATCATATATTACAGGGCACATCTCTGTTCCTTGATTTCTATTAGTACAGCTTCACAATATAGTGCCCATGAAACACTGAGTGTTTAAACCTATATCAACATTAGCAGTGAAATTATGGGTATAATGCAAACACTGGATAGGTTTATTTTATTTTATTTTACTTTAAGTTCTGGGATACATGTGCAGAATGTGCAGGTTTGTTACATAGGTACACATGTGCAGAATGTGCAGGTTTGTTACATAGGTACACATGTGCAGAATGTGCAGGTTTGTTACATAGGTATACATGTGCCATGGTGGTTTGCTGCACCCATCAACCCATCATCTAGGTTTTAAGCCCCGCATGCATTAGGTATTTCTCCTAATGCTATCCCTCCCCTTGCCTCCGAACTCCTGACAGGAACCAGTGTGTGATATTCCTCTCCCTGTGTCCCTGTGTTCTCATTGTTCAACTCCCACTTAGAGTGAGAACATGCAGTGTTTGGCTTTCTGTTCCTGTGTTAGTTTGCTGAGAATGATGGCTTCCAGCTTCATTCATGTCCCTGCAAAGGACATGAACTCATTGTTTTTTATGGTTGCATAGTATTCCATGGTGTATATGTACCACATTTTCTTTATCCAGTCTATCGTTTATGGGGATTTGGGTTGGTTCCAAGTCTTTGCTATTGTTAATAGTGTTGCAATAAACATATAGGTGCATGTGTTCTTATAGTAGAATGATTTATAATCCTTTGGGCATATACCCAGTAGTGGGATTGCTGGGTCAAATGATATTTCTGGTTCTAGATCTTTGAGGAATCACCACACTGTCTTACACAATGGTTGAACTAATTCACACTCCCACCAACAGTGTAAAAGTGTTCCTATTTCTCCACAGCCTCGCCAGCATCTGTTGTTTTCTGACTTTTAAATAACTGCCATTCTAACTGGTGTGAGATGGTATTTCATTGTGGTTTTGATTTGCATTTCGCTAGTAATGGTGAGCTTTTTTTCATATGTTTGTTGAGAGTTTTTAATAACGGAAAAATTGGTTCATCCTATAGGAATTTATTTGACTGCATACGAGTATTTTCACCTGAATTGTTTGCTTTTTAAAATAGTTATTTAAGCTTCAGTTTATTTGGAATTGTATAGTTCTTTGTTACCTTCTCAACTAGTGAGCATCACTTAGGAGAGCATCAGAATTATCAATTTTCTTTAGTTTGCTATAGAAAAAACAATGTCTACCTTAGCATAATTTCTGTGATCCAGATAAAATAGGAATCAATACAAATCTACTAAAAAGGAGAAATATTTGTCTTTTTAACTGGCGTTGCCTGAACAAATTATTTTATTGCTTTGAGAACCACAGGGAAGACTAATTGGTGTTGACATAAAAATAAATATTTACATTGATAAACCTTGATTTATTAGGAGAAAAAATAATATCTTACAGTTTAGAGTCAGAATAAATACAGTCTGGTTTTTGTTTTTGTTTTTTTTTTTTGTCTTTGTTACCTTGTTACCAAGGTGTAGGGGATAAATAAGAATTAGCACCTTATCTGAGAATCACCTAATCACCACTCTCCCAGTTGAGAGGGTATGAGAAAGTGATTAAAAGCATCGATATTGAAATCAATCAGATTGTGGCTTGAATTACAATTTATTATCTGTGTGACATTGGGCTAATTGCTGAATCTTGCTCAGACTCAATTTCTGCATTCATGAAATTGGTATTCATTTATTCATTTGTTTATTCAATTATTCAATAAAATAAGCAAAAATACATTTGTCATCATGGAATTTACATCCAATATGGAAATAATAACAGTACCTAGCTTCTACAGTTGTTGTGGGAATTAGCTGATAAATGCAGATAAACTGCTTAGCACAATGCCCAGCACCTAGTACATCTACTAAATTAGAGAAAGTGACTAGTATAGTTTGACACACATATAGAAGAGGTGCTTGTGTGGGAATAGGTGCTTGTGTGGGAATGGGCCCTGGGGAGATAGTAGATTGGGGCCAGATTTTAGAGGCTGAGGTTTATTCAATACTTACTACTGTCAGTCTGTACTAGGTGCTTTAAGCTTGCAACAATCCTGTGAGGCAGATATTGGAAATTAACATTTATTCAATCATTCCTTCATTCAGTCAAAAAACCTTTATTATAAACACAATCAGAAGTGACAAAGGAGGCTGGGCATGGTCACTTACACCTGTAATCCCAACACTTTGGGAGGCCGAGGTGGGTGGATCACCTGAGGACAGGAGTTCAAGAGCAGCCTACACAACATGGCAAAACCCTGTCTCTACTAAAACTATAAAAAATTAGTTGGGTTCGGTGGTACATGCTTGTAATCCCAACTACTTGGGAAGTTGAGGCAGGAGAATCTCTTGAACCCAGGAGGCAAAGGTTGCAGTGAGCCGAGATCATGCCAGTGTACTCAAGGGTGGGCAACACAGGGAGAGTCAAAAAAAGAAAAGAAAAAAGAAATGACAAAGGAGACATTACTACCAACCCCATAGAAACACAAAAACCCTCAGAGACTATTACAAACATCTCTAGACACACAAACTAGAAACCTAGGAGAAATGGATAAATTCCTAGAAACATACAGGAATGAACCAGTAAACAAATGAAACCCTGAACAGACTGATAATGTGTTCCAAAATTGAACCAGTAATAAAAGCCTACCAACCAGAAAAAACCTTGAATTAGATGGATTCACAGCCAAATTCTACCAGATGTATAAAGAAGAGCTGGTACCAATTCTACTGAAACTATTCCAAAAAACTGAGAAGAAGGACTCCTTCCTAACTCATTCTATGAGGTCAGTGTCATTCTGTTACAAAAACCTTACAGAGACACACACACACAAAAAAAACTTCAGGCATACATCCCTGATGAACATAAATACAAAAATTCTCAACAAAATACTAGCAAACTGAATCTAGCAGTATATCAAAAAGCTAATCCACTATGACCAAGTAGGCTTTATTTCTGGAATGCAAGGTTGGTTCAACGTGTGCACATCAATAAATGTGATTCATCACATCAGCAGAATGAAAAACAAAACCACCAGATCATCTTACAGACACAGAAAAGGCTTCCAATAAAATTGAACATCCCTTCATGTTAAAAAAAAAAAAACACCTCTATAAACTAGGCATTGAAGGAACGTACTTCAAAGTAATAAGAGCCATCTGTGACAAACCCACAGCCAACATCATACTAAATGAGCAAAAACTGGAAGTATTCCCCTTGAGAACTAGAACAAGACAGGAATGTCTACTCTCATTACTCCTATTCATCATAGTACTGGAAGTCTCAGCCAAAGCAATCAGACACGAGAAAGAAATAAAAGACATCCAAATAGGAAGAGAGGAAGTCAAACTATTTATTTTCCCAGATGATACAATTTTATACCTAGAAAATCCCATACTCTCTGCTCCAGAGCTCCTAGGTCTGATAAACAACTTCAGCCAAGTTTCAGGATACAAATTCAATGTACAAAAATCAATAACATTTCTATACACCAGCAATGTCCAAACTGAGAGCCAAATCAAGAACACAAGGTCATTAACAATAGCCACACAGAAAATAAAACACCTAGGAATACAGCTGTCTAGGAAGGTAAAAGATCTCTGCAATGTGAATTTCAAAACTCTGCTGAAAAAAATCAGAAACAACAAATACAAATGGAAAAACATTCCATGCTTATGGATTGGAAGAATCAATCATTAAAATGGCTATACTGCTCAAAGCAGTTTACAGATTCAATGCTATTCCTATCAAACTACCAATTACATTTTTCACAGAATTAGAAAAAACTATTTTAAAATTCATATGGAACCAAAATGACCCCAAATAACCAAAGCAATACTAAGCAAAAAGAACAAAGCTGGAGGCATCACACTACCTGACTTCAGTCTATATGACAAGGCTACATAACCAAAACAGCATGGTACTGATACAAAGAGAGACAAATAAACCAATGGAACAGGTTAGAGAACCCAAAATTAAAGCCACACACCTACAACTATCTGATCTTTGACAAAGTTGTCAAGAACAGGCAATGGGGAAAGGACTGTCTATTCAATAAATGGTGCTGGAATAACTGGTTAACCATATGCAGAAGAATGAAACTGGACCCCTTCATTTCACCATATACAAAAATCAACTCAAGATGGATTAAAAAGTTAAATGTAAAACTTAAAACTATAAAACCCTAGAAAAAAACCTAGGAAATACTATTCTGGACATAGATCTTGACAAAGATTTTATGACCAAGACTCCAAAAGCAATTGCAACAGAAAAATTGACAAGTGGGAACTAATTACGGAGCTTCTCCACAGCAAAAGAAACTATCAACAGAGTAAACAGACAATCTACAGGATGGGAGAAAATATTTGCAAACTATGCATCTGACAAAGACCTAATTTGCAGAATCTTTAAGGAACTTAAACAAATTAGCAAGCAAAAAGCAAACAATACCATTAAAAAATGGGCAAAGTACATGAACAGACGCTTCTCAAAAGAAGACATACACATGGCCAGCAAGCATATGAAAAAAAGCTCAGCAACACTAATCATTAGAAATGCAAATCAAAACCACAATGTGATACCATCTCACACCACTCAGAATAGCTCCTATTAAAACATCAAAAAATAACGAGTGCTGATGAGGTTGCAGAGAAAAAGGAACACTTATACACTGCTGGTGGGAATGTAAATTAGTTCAGCCATTAAGGAAAGCATTTTGGAGATTTCTCAAAGAACTTAGAACTACCATTTGACCCTGCAACCCTATTACTGGGTATATACCCAAAGGAATAGAAATCATTTTACCATAAAGACACATACACATGCATGTTCATCTCAGCACTAGTCACAATAGCAAAGATACAGAATCAACTTAAAGGTCCATGGGTGATGGACTGGATAAAGAAAATGTGGTTCATATACACCATGGAATATGATGCAGCCTTAAAAAAATGAGATTGTGTCGTTTGCAGCAACATGGATGGAGCTGGAATCTATTATCCTAAGCAAATTAACACAGGAACAGAAAACCAAATACCACATGTTCTCACTTTTAAGTAGAAGCTAAGCATTGAGAACACATGGACACAAGAAGGGAACAATAGGCACTAGAGCCTATTTGAGGGTGAAGGGTTGGAGAAAGGTGAAGATCAAAAAACTACCTATCAGGCAGTGTGCTCATTACCTGGGTGATGAAATAACCGGTACAACAAATCCCTGCGACATGCAATTTACCCATGTAACAAACCTGCGTATGTAGCCCCCTGAACCTAAAATAAAAGTTGGAAAGAAAAAATAATAGAGTTAAGTACTAAATACACAATCAACTAAATAGCTAAAAGTTTAATATGATTAACTCGGAGAAATAGATATGCGTATTATATATTTGGGGGATTGATGGATAGAAGGTAACGCTTCTTTTAAAAATAAATCTTAGTTGCCCTTGGTAACGGGGGAGGCAGAAGGAGGAGGAGGAGGAGGAGGAGGAGGGACTCGGCGGGAGGATGGGCTTGCTCTCAATTTTGCGCAAGTTGAAAAGTGCACCAGACCAGGAGGTGAGAATACTTCTCCTGGGCTTGGATAATGCTGGCAAGACCACTCTTCTGAAGCAGCTAGCATCTGAAGATATCAGCCACATCACACCTACACAGGGTTTCAACATCAAAAGTATGCAATCACAAGGTTTTAAACTGAATGTATGGGACATTGGTGGACAGAGGAAAATCAGACCATACTGGAGGAATTATTTTGAAAATACTGATATTCTTATATATGTAATCGACAGTGCAGACAGAAAAAGATTTGAAGAGACGGGTCAGGAACTAGCGGAATTATTGGAGGAAGAAAAACTAAGTTGTGTGCCAGTGCTCATCTTTGCTAATAAGCAGGATTTGCTCACAGCAGCTCCTGCCTCTGAAATTGCAGAAGGACTGAACCTGCATACCATCCGCGACCGAGTCTGGCAGATCCAGTCTTGCTCAGCTCTCACAGGAGAGGGCGTTCAGGATGGCATGAACTGGGTCTGCAAAAATGTCAATGCAAAGAAGAAATAAAATCTAGACGAATGGAGACGCAGGAGCTGCGGGAGCCGAATTCGGTCCTGAAAAACACTAATTTGCTGCTTTCTGACCAAATGTTTTTCCGTCTGTGTACAGCTACAGCTGTTTGAAGAGAGGGAACAACACAGTTTAGAAAGAATCCCCATTCCAGCAGTAGATTTAACTGATCTCTGAGGTTCAGTAGCATTTTTCAAATAAAGGAATTATATTATTTCCTCTGCATAAAAAATAAATAAATAAATAAATAAATAAATCTTGAGGTTGCACTGAGCTGAGATGGCGCCACTGCACTCCAACCTCTGTGACAGAGCAAGACCCTGTCTCAATAAAAAACCAACCAAACAAACAAAACAGAAATAAAATAAATCCCGTTGATTATTTGACTTTTTCAAGTTATTTGTGTGTATCACTTGGAAAATAATATAAATTAAATAATATACAGTAATTTTAAAAAACAGCCATTATTGAGGATCTTTTCTATACCAGGCATTGTGCTAGGCACTGGAGATAAGAAGATGGGTAAGACTCAGGGCCTCCCTTGCTGAATCCACTCACAATGACAGTTCAGTGAAGGGCACGCTGTGGTAGAGTAAAGCAGAGTACTTCCCCAGCACCTAACCCAGTCTGAAGGGGTGCAGCTGGATGGTGGAGGCCACTGGAAACATCTCAAGCTTGGGTTACAAAATGACTCCAGTTCTCAAGCAGCCACCCTGCCCCATCCTCAAGTTTTATTTGTGGCTTTCTAGATACTCTCTGGAAAGCTGCGCTATACTTGTGCTCTAGGATAAGAGCTATTTTCAGATATCATATTTCTGCAATTGGATTTCAAGAGAGAAGCAGAGAATAGGGAAAGAATGGGTTGGATGTTTCTCTGGATCTGCTCTCTCACCTTGCAGATGGACCAGGGGAGAGTAGCACTTGGGTAGCTGGACTGTGGCTAGGTGCAGGCAAGGAGTGGGCCTATTCACTTCACTGGACTTGAGTTTATCTTTGTAAGTTGGGAAAATAACTTTTCCTTGGAGTCATTTTTCATATATTCAAAGGAATTATAGTAGAAGACTTTAAAGATCTGCTCCTGCTCTGATATCTCATAATTCTCCATGGAGGAGGGTAGGTCACCATATCGTAATGCTTATTTGGGGGTATGTGGAATGCAAGGTTACACTAGCACACACTCAGGTCTGTTTCTCGTTGAGGTTTCCTCTCGAATCTGTATAGAGCTCATCCTGAAGATACAGAAATATTGGTGTTTTGAGGGAATGAGTGAAGAAATTGTCTGAGGAGGAACTTTTATAAATTTAGTGGAAGATATTTAATCATTTGGAAGCAGTAGATTTTAGTTTCTTATTTTTCTGTCTCTGAAATAGTTAAAGGACATAGATAACAGAAAGCCTATTGACAGCCAGATTTTATTCAATTTTCCTACAGAAGGCACAGCGATCTGGAATAATTCCCACCATCCCAACTAGTTTCTCTATTTACTTTGTCTTAAAAATTCTTCTTGGCAACTTTTCTTTTGAAAATTAAAACTTTGATCTTTGGGAAGTAACAGTTCAGAATCTTTTTAAAAAAAAATGGCATTTGGATACAGTATTAACCAAACTTCCAGTTCAAATCAGAAAATTTCTGAGATCTTTTTTGAGATTTGTTTTCATTAGCTTTTTATTATCTCCCCCTGTGTTTACTTGTGTTTGTTTTTATGAGTAAGGCACGCTTTAATTTGTCTAATAAATATGTTCCTGAAATAGGAGTCAAGCTGCATTTAAAATGTTGTTAGGATTTGTTGTTCAAATGGCCACTACTCTGAATTTATTTTGCAATGTAACTTATCTGGCCCTAATTTCATGTATGCTTGGATTTTGATTTATTTGGTTTGTCTAAAGCAAGGCACATCAGTTAACTATTGGATCTATTCCTGTTTATTACTCTCATAAAATCTAGAGCTATCACTTTAAAATTTTAAAATCCAGAATCTCATGTGATTAGCACTGTTCTTGTTAATAGCAATGTAGTTTTCCTTTATTTATAATATATTTATATCCATGATAGTTTACTATATAATTTCATTATATAAATAAATGGGCTTATTAAGTTTGAGTATTTTCATTTTACTGATTGTATAACTATAAACTGTGACTAGGGATATTGATACATTTGTGGACATTTATGCACTGAAAATTATACAGGACATTGAATGTTGGGCTGAGAAACCTGGACTCTTCCTGCTGTTTGTAAGAGGAAGCATTTTACTCAGTTTGGGGGCAGCGTCCTGGAGGAATGATCAGGAAGGTTCTGAAAAGCCATCTTGATCACATATATGTCTCTTAGCATGAGATTCTCAATATTGTAATTACTGAAGCATTTGCTCTCTGGTATTGACATCTCCTTTACCACTGACTGTGGTTCTGCATCAGCTTGTGACCTGAAAGACCAACCAGTCAGGAGGCAACATTAGGATGTGTATGGATCCATTTAAAGGGGTCATGTCTAGGGCAAGACTAGACTAGTATCAAATATGGGATGCTGGGCAGCCCAAGACAACTTTCAATAGTTTTGCTTAGGGCACACCTATTTTCTCTAAATAGCTATGTTGTACATGCAAAAGAGTTGTAATTAATGTGTTATATTAGATTCGTTTTCATGTGCTTCATTTTTTTTCTTCTTGATTTGGCAGCTTTTCTGTTTTAGACAATTATACATGAAAATGGAAAATCTCAAGTTCCCTTCTATATAATTTGCTTTAGTTCTCTCATGGGGGCAGCCTGGGCATTTTTAGCAACCTGGGAGTAGTTCTTCTAAGTTTATTCTGAAGTATGTTTACATACAAGTTTGGCTATAAAAAAGTAGACATGAAATGACTCTAATGTTTTATAATGAAACTCAATTTCAAAAAATATTCATAATGAAAACCATTATTAATTCTACTATTTAGTTGAAATTTTTTTCATTTCCAATGAGTTTCAAAATGGTACCTTTAGTTGCTTCTTTGATACACAATGGTATCAAAGTGGAACTATTTTCAAATTGTCTTCTGTCTTCTAGGTGGATGAAAAGGAGAACTTTGGTTCCCCATCTCTATTTCAATTAGAGTTTTAAAGTCCGCTTTAATTTATTTTTATATCTATTCTCTGATGACACTTTGAAACTCCAAAATAATGATGAAAAAGATAATGGAAACTCTAAGCGATGGGGAACTTTCATAAGTTATCCAGGGATCAAAAAAATAATGACAGTGATTGCTCATTAATCCTGCCAGGAGGTGCTGGGCTAATTCTAAACCTTTAGTTATGTATCAATAAGCAAGTACATCACTGTGTAAGCTAGGGTTAATGCTTAGCTACTTAGGAAAAAAAGAGTGTGAATTTTATTGTTACTTTATTAAAAGAATAGTATAATTATTTATTCTAATAATAAACATTAACCAGTATTTCTAATACTGAAAATTTTGAAGGTGTTACAATTGGAGTAAAATTTAAAGAAATATAATATAGAATCTTCTCACCAATACTTAATAAACCTGTATCTCCTTGCATCCCTATCTAAATCCAACTCTACTTGATTTGAGTTTTGGATATCCAATTGATATATCAAATTTTAGGCCTCTTTGCAACCTATTTTCTCCAAAGCCTTTCCTATTCCAATAAAAGACCACACCATTCCCCCAATTGTTCAACTCTCAAATCTTTTTCTTATTACTCAAATTAATCAATTCATCAGCAAGTCCCTGTTGGCTTGAAATATATCCCAGTCTCTCCTTTCTCTCTGTTTATACAGTTACCATCCTGATCATGATCCAAGCCACCCTCATTTCTTGTCTGGACTACTGGTATAACCTCCTGTTGGGTCCTCCTGATTCCACTAGTGCTCCATAACCATGTATTCTCTTTAGGGTAGCCAGAGAGACACTTTAAAACTGTAGATCAGATCATGGCCCTTTTATGCATTAAAAAACTGCCACAGGCACTTTTGGCACTGTATCTAAATTCTCAGCCCTGGCTTCCAAGGTCCTACATGATCTAGGTCTGTCTTCCTTTGAGACACCTTTCCGTCTTCTTTCCATCATGTTCAACACTCTCCAGCCATAGGGATTTTTCTGTTCCTGACACATACCAAGCTCATTTCAGTCTTAAGGTTGTTACACGTCTTCATTCCTCTTCTTGGCTCTGGTTTCCAGATCAGCTGCTGCTTGTCACTCAATACCCCTTCCCTGGGAGATCTTTTCCAAGTTAGTCCCTTGACCTTCAAGTTACTCTTTTCTTATAGCAGCACGATTATCTCATTCATTTACTTGTTTATTGCCCATCTCTACCTCCTCCACTGTGATGTGTAAGCTACTAGAGAACAGCAACCTTATCTTCATGGGAATTTCTCATTCCCAATAATTAGCACAGTGCCTGGAATGTAAAAGGGGCTCAATAAATTTTGTTCAATTAGTCAATCTATTAATTCAGTATTTTTCTTCTTTTATTTCATAAATTTAAGGAGACAAATCTTTAGTTATTTTTCTCAGTTTCTTTCAGTTTGCTCTTACTATTATATCAATCTCTAACTCTGGAATTATGTGGAGAGGCAGGAAAAAATAGCACTTTCCTCTACTAAATCCATCTCTGAGAGTTGCTCAGTTTAAGGAATTATGTCCTTTCCTTAAGGTTTGATTCTGATGAAATTCACCTTGAAGTTTTAGCATTTCTCTTTTGATAGCCATTCTCTGCACTTCCTTCACTGTGCAGAAACCAAAAGAGGGAGATTAATTAATCCCAGTGTGCGCAAGAATGATATTCCATGATTGTCTCTTTAAGGTTACAAGGGTATAACTAACCCTCTCCGCCTTATCTTATTTCCATTTGTGGATATAGATTTGTTAGTCTGAATTTTCTTTCCACATCCAAAATAAAATATACTTGTTCGACAGTTAAATAAAACTGCACAAACACTTAAAGCAGAGATAAAATGCAAGTAGTTTCACAAAGGGCTTGCGCTATTCTTGGGATGACCTTGTGCTGCTCACAAACATCCCTCCGTCAAGGCCATTTACCAAATCCTTCTACATCCTTGTATGTACTAAGGAGGAAAAAGCATGCTGCAATACTTTGTGTACTAGAGGATTCTATTTATTTTTTAAAATGCATTGAGGCTGGGCACGGTGGCTCATGCCTGTAATTGCAGCACCTTGGGAGGCTGAGGCAGGTGGATCACCTGAGGTTAGGAGTTCGAGAGCAGTCTAGCCAACATGATAAAACCCCATGTCTACTAAAAATACAAAAATTAGCAGGGCCCGGTGGCGCACACCAGCTACTTGGGAGGCTGAAGCAGGAGAATCGCTTGAACTCGGGAGGGGAGGTTGCAGTGAGTCAAGTTTGTGCCACTGCACTCCAGCCTGGACAACAGCACGAGACTCTGTCTCAAAAAAAAAAAAAAAAAAAAAAGAGGCATTGGAAAAACAGAGGTAGAGGATAGAGGAATGTATAGGTAGGTTTTCAACAAACAGTTTTGGAATTATGGTTTTTTTGGTATTCTTTTTATCTTTGAAGGCTTTCTAGATTTTAAAACAATAACATGTATTGCTCTTGTTTATTATTCTTACTACTTTTCTAATCATAAAAAAGAATACTGTTTAAAAGAAAATTATTGTAACTAAAACCCAAAGGTGGTTGTGAGCAGCCAACCCTCTGGCACCTTTGTGTGTGACAAGAGAGGGCCTGCATCTCTTGTCTCTAATAACCTGGAGAATCACATAGCTCAATGGGCTCCGTTTTATTTTCTGGTTTGGAAAAGCTGGTTTCAGGTTCACAACTGGGTTTGAAGTGTAATTCTTTTCCAGACAAAAGTGGTTTAAAAATCACAATGTACTACATAATGGGATTTCTTTTCTTCCTGAGCAACATTACCCAGGGGAAGTTTTTTGTTTTGTTTTGTGTTGTTGTTTTTAGGATTTAAAAAATTACTTCCATTGAATTGATAATGTTTGGTTCCATGAAAAGAAACACTATTGAATTTAATAGTTCTAACCATGGAAGTTCTGAGACCATTGAAAATAAAGAATTAAAGTTTGCCATCTTCTTTATCCTTTTTTGTTGGGAGAAATAGCATATATTATATACAGTGCTGAGTTTTTAAGAAAGGCGGAAATATTTGTACATTTATGTTCTCTTGTGCTAGGAGAAGCCAGTGCAGTTGATGACATCATTTTAAGTACCTTGCTGCTGCAAGTCTGATCAATGGACCAGCGCCTTGTTAGAAATGCAGAATCTCAGGCCATTGCAGACCTACTGGCTGTTTAACCAGCTCCTCAGTGTCTCTTAGACTCGTTAATTGGGAAGCACTGTCCTAGACTACTTTGGGAATTTCCAGGTCCTAACTGCTACACCTCTAGTTTCATTTATTGCCCTTTCTCCTTTTCATCTTTTATCACTCATGACCAATAACTTATGGAGAAGTCTGTAAAGCAGGACTTATTAATCTGGGATCTGTGAACTCTCAGGGAATTGTGGGTGATTTGTGAACCCACTGAAATTCTACGTAAAATTATGTATGTATATACATACTCAGCTTTCATTAAATTCTCAGGAAGCAAACAAACAAAAAAAGCCATTCCAGGCTATAAAAGCATAAATGCCGCCATGCTTGTCATTAAAACATGGAATTGGATGACTCTTGTAGTTACAGAATTATTATTCCTACCCAGGAAAAGTCTAAGATAAAACATCAATAAACCTTTCCCATTGTTTTAATAAAAAGAATCAAATTGACTAGAGAATTGATCACAGAGACCAGTAATTTTTGGAAGCAGCTTTCTAATTCCCAAAAATTGAATTATACTCCACTGGTCCTGATGTGGTAGGTTAGGAAAATATTGCTTTTTTAGTACTCATAGGTCTTGCATGCTTTAGGGTAATTAAAGATAAATGTCTCCATAATGTGAGTTTTGTGCCTTTACTATCATTTTGATTATTTGATTCCCTATGACAGAGCTCCTCAACCCTGGCTACATATTAGATTCATCCCATCCCAGACCAATTGAATCAGATTCTCAGATCCCCTGGGGGTGGAGACCAGGTTTACTGGGTTTTATTTTGTTTTAACTCTCCCTGGGTAATTTTAAAGTGTAGCCACGTTAAGAACCATTTGCACAGAGCAATGCTTTTGATAAATTCCAGAATGGCCTAATTGGGGAATCGTGTGTCTTGCATTAATTAAGGGGCACTTGATTTTGTTCCGCCTGGGCAATGAAATCCCTTCTTCTGTTGAAATATCATTATATATGTGCACCACTGTGCTGTCTTTCTTCATTATGTCAAATGGAGGCTGATGTACAAAGAAGCTGTCCAAATCTGGAACTGACTTCAAGAAATCCAGCATTTCGTCTGCTGCTCTAATTACC
Organism: Mandrillus leucophaeus; assembly: GCF_000951045.1. Classification (NCBI taxonomy): domain Eukaryota; kingdom Metazoa; phylum Chordata; class Mammalia; order Primates; family Cercopithecidae; genus Mandrillus; species Mandrillus leucophaeus. The sequence continues at coordinate 890,667 of NW_012104254.1, forward strand.
AGTCCATCTCAGAAAACCTTTCTGATTTTTATATTACCAGTGACTTTTCAAATACAATAAACCTGAAAAGGACCTCTCTCTTGGGCTCTTTTATGGAGGATACTTGATATGCTCTAAGAATGATGGAAATGAGTAATTGTGCTATAACTAAAGAATTTAATTGTAAGTAACATTTTCCCCCCGTTAGAAGTACTTGGCTGATAGTGGAGTTATAAAATGTACAGCCTCTGACATTTTACAAGGCTAAGAATACATAAAAATCTGTAGGATTGAGGATTTCAAAGGGAACAGGGAAGCATTATAGACCAGAACACATAAGAATCTGTAGGATTCAGGATTTCAAAGAGAACAGGAAAGAGCATTCTAGATGGGAAATAATTTACAGTCACTGGTATGCCTTTGACCAAGTAAAGGAAGTGAAATCCCATGATAAAGTTTCGATTTGTAAAGCTTTCCACTAAGACACATTCACAAATTGATGCACAATTACATATTCAAATTTTTCTATTTGGTACTTCAAGCATTTCTAGCATTATTCGATTTTGCAGGCAGTGCTCCGAAAAATAACCTTTGTTTGCGAACTATCCTTTTGTAAAGGAGATCTCTGGCAATCCGGGCACTTCTCACTCTTTTGGGAATTTCCATGGGAATTAGAAGGATTTGTGCTCACCTCAGGAATGAACTCACCAAGGGTTTATTTAATTACAATTTCCTCTAAGATGATGAGAATGCATTCCTGAGAATGATAAATTGACATCATTTTAGGAGTTGGGAAATGGGGAATGGAGTTATACAATAATTTAAATCTGATGAAGATATTTTTGAAGTAGCAGCTTGTACCCAACATTAATGAAAAAAATCGGAACTGATTATTTTTCTAGTATCTATGCTTTAGTCATAATGCTTTCTCAGTCTGGAGAAAATAAATTTTCAGAAAGATATAATGTAACTTGTATGATATTAACTTTTCTTAAAAACAGGATATTCACTTTTCTTTAAAATGTTATGATATTCACTTTTCTTTCCTTCTAGCTAAGGGATTTCTCAGTTTTTCCTTGTGAATATATTATAATCAAAGTGATTTTCTATTTGGAATGGAAGATGCATGCCGGTTATGTTTGTGCCTTTCATCTTTACATTGGCTTTTTTAATTGTAGGAACCTCACCAGGAAGCTCTGTGACAAAGTTGCCCTTCTTTCTAATGTGCTTCAGCATCATTCTTGGAAGTTTTTTTTGGTTTGTTTTTTGTTTTTTGTTTTTCTGATGGAGATTACAGTTTTGTGGCAGCTAGGCACTTGTCTGTTGTTTCGTATTATTCTGTCTTGTAAAAGTTCTATACCTGAGTTCATGAGTTACCTGCCTATTTCATTTCAGTTGCTTTGATGGACTTTGCTTTTAATTTAAGCCAAACTAAAATACTCACAGATGTTTGGCGACGAATTTGAAATGTTTTCCCACTTTTTAGGAAGACAAATGACTGTTGAGTAGTGAAGTTTAATAATCATTTTAAATTAAGCCCACGTTTTGACTGTCTAAAATGTCTCAGGTTCTGTGTTAGGCATTCCAGGAAAAGCAGTACTTGCCTGTCAGGGAATCACATATGAGAGGGAAAATAGAAAACTAATAACTATAATATAGTGTAAGTGCAATGTACAGAGTGGGGGTGGACCACAGAAAGATGGCAGAGACCTCTGAGAGAGTTGGAAAGGGATGCAGGAAGGAAGAATGTAAGTTATTAATATCACCTGTTCAGTTACAAGTAACAGCAACCTCTTCAAGATAACAAGCCAAAAGAGAGAAAGAAAATAAAGAGGGATCAGTTTCCTGGAAGGATATGGATTTCTGACAGAAAAAGAATAAAAGAAAGAAAGCTGAACCAGGCCTCAGAAAGTACCTAAACTGCTGAGTTCTGAGCATCTAGGTATCAGAAACTAAAGGACAGTTCCTAGGGAGAGTTACTGTAGGATGAATTGACTCCAAATATTTTCTGTCCTTGCGTTGCCTCCCTCAAGGTTCCTAAGAGAAAGTCCAGTGTGGGCCACGTGCCTACCGCTTAGATAAGACAGGGGAGGCACTTTGATTTACAGTGCAATCAAAACTGTGTGCAATGAGGGAAGGGTAATTCCCAAAGAGAAATCAAGGTGCAATTACTGGAAGAAAGTGGAATGGATGCTATCAAGCAAAAATAATAGAAGTCTGTTCCGGGAAGGGATACTTAATCCTTGGAATGTAAGTAGGAGTCTCTTAGGTGGAAAGTGGAAAAATGGCCTTCTAAATAGAGGGCATGGAATAAACAAAGAGCCATAAAAGAGTCTACTTTGTCGTGTAACAGCAAGACATTTAGTATGGCGGGAACAAACTATACATGAGGAAGTTTGGGTGGCGAGAAGTGGCAGGAGGTGAGTTAAGAAAGATCTCCATATGGAAATACCTAATGTAATGTAAATGACAAGTTGATGGATGCAGCAAACCAACATGGCACATGTATACCTATGTAACAAACCTGCACGTGTGCACAGGTACCCTAGAACTTAAAGTATAAAAAAAAATTGCCCTTTTTTCCCCCTAAACAATCCTCTAAGAATGTTTGCAAAGAAAATAGCCTTGGAAGATAAAGATAATACTTCTCTCTGAGGAAAGGACAAGTTTGTTTCTGCCAAGGACAATGAAGATAATATCTTCCTCTGGGGCTCACTGTCAGGTAAGCTTACTGCCTATTATAGAGTTGGGTTCTTCTATAACGCTCAGAATTCCTTCCCCATAGCACGGCCCATTGCATGAACAGGTGTCACATATCCCACTTGCATTGCCCTTTGGGATTGAGTCTCAGAAAACCTTCACAAATTCTGATACTCTGCTTACCACTATTACTCTAAGAAGTAAAGTTCTTTGTCTCTGACCCAGGAATCTCATGCCTTCTGTCACCATCCATAAAATTATGACAAGCTAACTAGATGATTTCAAGTGGAGTAGGATTTTAGATTCTTCACTGTCTTGGCAATAACAATACCTGAAAAATAATATAAACTATCTTTCTCAACATTTTGTGTCATTGAATTCCATTGATAAATTGTGGAAAGCACTGATTAAATTTAAGACATTCTCATATTCAGTGATCAAGAAGGTACTGTCATAATAAACTTTCACTAGAATCCAGCTATTAAAGCCTCATGTACTTAGCCAGGCAACTAAAATTGCCCAAAGTGAAATTTGTTGTTCAGTTAGATCATAGGGACACCTGGCTCCTTATAAATATCTTTCTGTTTTCCTTCACTATTGTATCTACTTCTCATTTTATTTCTGTTCATACTTTTTTTTAAAGTAAAACTTGTTTACACTTAGCTCAGAGGAACATTTCTATCTAACATAGAAGATTCACAACAGGAAAGTTAAACAGACTTGAATTGGTAAAATATTAGTTGTGTTTGCATAGATTAATGTGTTAATTTTCTACATCACAGTTTCTTCATCTGTAAAAACAGAATGTTAATACCTACCCTACAGACTTAATAATTTTTGTAACAATAGAAGGACTAAGCATTATTAACATTGTATTGAGATGAATGTCACAACTCCCTATGTCGTTTTCTTCCCATTTCTCCCCATCCTGAAAATCTCTGCCCCTCATTCTCTCCTAGGCTAGACTAATTAATACTGAGGATAATAGCCTGGTCATGCCTACTTGGATGTACCCTGCCCTGTGACTTCAGGGAGATTTTGCCATTTTTAGACCAGATACCAGACTTTGAGGATGAAGACTAAAGAATGGACAGAGATGGGCAGAACCCAGGTAGCAGAAGTTGAGAGAAATAACTAAGCAAAAGTGAGTTATAAAGGTAAAGAAGAAGGAGAGCTAAAACAAGAGGTAGGAAACTTGCTGGGGAACTCTAACAATTGAGCTCTGGAGAGTCTGGAAAAGGTGCAAAAAAAATGGGGAGGAGAGAACAGAAAGTAGAAAAGTATTGTTAAGAGTTACTACTAGGATTCCCAAGGTATGTCATTAAGAAATAAAACTGCTTTTGTAATTTGCAGTTAGTGTCAGAAGAAAGTGGTTGTTGAAATGTGATTCTTTGAATGCAATATTTTCCTAAGTTTGACTCACATAGATCACGTATCTACAGTATCAGTACTTACGTTTAAGTTATACACAAACTGTTATATCACGTTCTCAACGAAGAGTTTTATCTTTACTTTTCCTGCTATTCCAGAATTAATATGAAATGAGGAATATAAAATAAAAGATACCTAGATTCCATTGTCAAAGGCAACTAAGATATTTATTCATATTTGCATCATGCCCTGTAAGAATGATAGTATAAAACCTCTCTATCAATGTGAAAGCTCTCATTGTCAATCTAAATTGTCTAGAGTCACTGTCAATCTAAAATGACTCTACTGTCTTTGAATAATGCAGACCTCCCAGTTACCCAACAGCTCCTTCCTTTGAGTGCTGTGATGAGGGTAGGTTAGGCCCTCAGTGGGAGTCATATTAATCAGGTCATTACAGATACAGGATCATTGTCATTAGGTATTAATTAAGTACTCTATGGCAAGCACATTACATTATGCACATCATATGTTTTATCTCATTTATTTCTCACAACACATGATGTGAGAAGTATTATTATTATGATTACCACCATTTTACAAAAGAGGAGAAGCAGGCTGAAGAAGCTCTGAACACATCTGGCTCAACAGGTCTGATTAATCCAGATGCCTACTCACCAGTATAAATGGCAATCCCAGAATTTGTTTAGGATGACTGATTTTAGCTCTAGAATGGGGCAGGAATGAGTCTGAAATTTGGCATTCTTAAAGAGTACAGCAGCTTGTCAAATACTGTGTGTGTAGGATGGGCACTAGAATATTTCTCCTGTCTTTTTAAGATGTTTTGTATCAGTTTATATCTTGTGATTAAACATTTTAAATACAAAAAAAGAGAAAGTTCTCCATATTAAATGCAAAAGGATTAGGACTTTTGGTAATATATATAATCAAGTTTTATTATTACATTTTTTTTTAAGAGACAGGGTCTCAATCTGTCATGACCAGGCTGGAATGCAATGTTGCAGTCATAGCTCACTGCAGCCTTGAACTCCTGGGCTCAAGTGATCCCCCCACCTCAGCCTCCCAAGTAGCTAGGACTACAGGCATATGCCACCACTTTTGGCTAATTTTTGAATTTTATTTTTTGTAGAGATAGTGTCTCACTGTGTTGCCCAGGCTGATTCTGAACTCCTGGACTCAAGCAATCCTCCTGCTTCAGCCTCCCAAAATGTTGAGATTATAGGCACAAGCCACTGCACTCAGCCTGTTATTAATTTTTTAAACAATTTAAATCAGTAGAAAATTAAGCAGAAAATTGACAAAGAAATTTAATTGATTAACATACATCAGAAAAAAGTTTAACTTTCGGAAGTGAAAGTTAATGAAAAATAAACAGATAACTAGTTTCAACCTATCATTTTTCTATCTAGAGTTTGAGAGGGCCAGCTGGGATGGAGCTTTTATGTATTGTACATGAGAGTATAAACTAGAACAAGTGTTATTTTTCTAGAAAAGAATTCGACAGGTATATTAAGATTCTTAAAGTTTTCTTTTCTTCATCTCTGATCCAAAAATTCTACTTCTAAGGTTTTGCCTGGAGGCAATAATCATGGATGCAAACAGATACGAAGTTCCAAGTATCAGTGTTTTATAAAATCAAAAAAATTGGAAATTTTCTAGAAAATAGTAAGAGAATAAGTATTAAACTATAAATCCTAATTCAGACATTAAATCTTGTTTTCAAAGAATTTATAACAACACGAAAGTATTTTCATGTTACATATACGCACATGCGCATAGTATTATTTTGACTCTGTTAAAAAAAAAAAGTGGGGGAGCCAGGCGTGGTGGCTCAGGCCTGTAATCCCAGCACTTTGGGAGGCCAAGGCAGGTGGATCACGAGGTCAGGAGATCAGGACCATCCTGGCTAACATGGTGAAACCCCGTCTCTACTAAAAATACAAAAAAAAAAAATTAGCCGGGCATGGTGGCACACGCCTGTAGTCCCAGCCACTCTGGAGGCTGAGGCAGGAGAATGGCGTGAAGCCAGGAGGCGAAGCTTGCAGTGAGCTGAGATCGCGCCACTGCATTCCAGCCTGGGTGACAGAGCAAGACTCCATCTAAAAAAAAAAAAAAAAAAAAAGTCTTACACACATACAACATACAAGTACCTACCTGCCTACCATCTATCATGATGTATATACATATCTGAAGGAAACAAAATAAAATATTAAGAAAGGCTATCTCTGGATGGAGGGCTATCACTGAAGGGTGGGTGACTTTAACTTTCTTCTTCATGCTTTTCTGTGTTTTTCACATTTGTAATGAATACATGTTGCCTTTCTTTTTAATGTAAAATTAAAATTAAGATTTTAAAGTAGAGATATATTTATAGAAGTGATTGTGTAACAGATCAAGCAGTGCAGAGATCTAATAAAACTGTTCATTTTCTAATTGTTGGGTATAGAAAAGATTGTGAAGCAACCTAAATTTCCATCAGTTTTTTAAGCAGAGCCTTGAAAAGTAAATTCACATAAACAAAAATCCTTAGTGTAGTTCCACCTTGTTGTATAACTCAGTTAGAGGGTACCCTATCTGTTGCAAACATCAATGATGAAGGCTGTTTCAGAACACTTTACCAGTTACACATTGACAGAACTTTCTTTTGGTTATATTTCCGTTATTGGTTATTTTGGTTATATTTTCCATATCCTCTAATCCAAAATTTCTCCTGCCCTAAGGTAAAATACCTTTCCTCTTGTCTCTTTCTAGAGGATAGAAGGAAAAGATGGGTCCAGGTCTTTATTTTCATCCTTCATAGACTAGAAGCCTGCTTTCACATTACCATATGGTCTTCTTTCCTTTAGATTCCAGAACAAATCATGCAAATAACCTCAGAAATGACAAAGAAAGTCCCATGCTCTGCTCATTTTTTCAGAACGTTTGACAGCACACTGTAAACACACATTAAAACAAACAAACTCAACATTAACTTCTGAATGTGTAAAGGACGTTTAAAAGTGTCTCCATCAATAAATGGTGCTGGGAAAATCGAACATTGACATGCAAAAGAATGAGGCTAAAGCCTAATTTTACACCTTACACAAAACTTAAAATGGATTAAAGACCTAAGTGTAAGACCCAAAACCATGAAACCTAGTAAGAAACATAGGGGGAAAGCCTCATTACACTGACTTTGGCAGTGGTTTTTTTGAATATGACATCAAAAGCATAGGCAACAAAGGGAAAAATAGACTGGGTCTATATCACACTCAAAAACTTCTGGGTGTCAAAGAACACAATGAACAGAATGAAAAGGGAGCATATAGAACAGGAGAAAATACCTGCAAATTATATATCTGATAAGGAGTTAATATACAGACTATATAAAGAATTTGCACAACCCAACGATAACAAAAACTAACATGATTTAAAAATGGGCAAAGGACTTAGATGACATTTCTCCAAAGATGATATACAAATGGCTAAGAAGCATGTATGAAAAGATGCTCAACAGCATTAATCATTAAAGAAATGCAAATTCAAACCACAATGAGATATCATGTTGCACCCAGGAGGATGGCAACTATCAAAAACAAACAAAGAAAAAAGAAAAGTGTTAGTAGGGATATGGAGAAATGGGAACCCTTGTGAAGTACTGGTGGGATTGTAAAATGATGCAACTACTCTGAAAAACAGTATGGCATTTCTTCAAAAAATTAAAAGTAGAACTACCATATTTTCATGTTACATATACGCACATGCGCATAGTATTATTTTGACTCTGTTAAAAAAAAAAA
>NW_012104254.1:901488-913220 GCF_000951045.1 Mandrillus leucophaeus
TGGATCACCTGAGGTCGGGAGTTCGAGACCAGCCTGACCAACATGGTGAAACCCCGTCTCTACTAAAAATACAAAATTAGCTGGGCGTGGTGGCCCATGCCTGTAATCCCAGCTACTTGGGAGCCTGAGGCAGGAGAATCGCTTGAACCCAGGAGGCAGAGGTTGCAGTGAGCCAAAATCATACCATTGCACTCCAGCCTGGGCAACAAGAGCAAAACTCCATTTCAAAAAAAATAAATAATTAAAAAAAAATGGCTTCAATGGATGGTGTAAGGAATAATAGCTAACATTTGCTGGGCACTTGTTAGGTGCCAGTTTCTATTCTAAATGACTTACATGGTTAATCTCATTTCATTTTCGCAACAGTTTTATGAGGTAGAATCTATTATTACCCCAATTTTACAACCAGGGAACTGAGATTCAGAGAGGTTAAGAAGTTTGTCCAAGGTCATAAAATGAGGAACTGATGAAGCCAGGGTCCCATCCTCAGCAGTCTAGCTGCAAAACCTGTGTTCATAACTATTATATTACAAGGCTAATGTAGATGAACATGTTTAAAACAGCATTTCTTTTAGAAAATAATTAATATGGGAAAGGAAGACCCTCATTACAGAAGGACTGGAATGGAAGTATGAAGTCCTGCTCCGTAGCCAATGTGACCCTGCTTTTTGTCACTGAAATACCCTGAGCTTATCTGGACTAGATGGACTAGATGATATTTAAGGTTCATTTATGCTACCTGAGCCTGTAAGTTATGTGCCAAAATATTCTCTAGAATTGCAGCTGAGAAGTTATCCCGGGCTCCCGCCACAGGGAGAAATGTTTGGAGGTTCTGAAACACTCCACATTCTGTCCTTGCGTCTTCTGAGTCCTGACTATGGCAAATAATTGGTTTCCTTAAAGTAGAACATGTTACTTTTCCCTATCTCCAATCTCTGTGCACCAAATAACCATGGTGGCATGGGGAGAGGGGCGGAAGAAGAGGGCAGCTGGTGTAATCAGGTCAAATAAAGGTAATTCCAGAACCCCATTTGGCTGGACTGGTGTAGCATTCTGCATTCCAGATCTTTTTGTAGGGAGAATTAAATGTGCTTTAAGGTGCTTTTTAAATTACCCTGTCAGGCAGGGCAATAATAGTGATTGAGGGTACTCGGTATTTTGGGAAGAAATTTGAATCTCTGCACCTGAATCAATCCAGGAAAACTTGCCATGCTGCTAAATAAACACTTGTGTCAGGAAAAGGATAGGTGGGAAGGATGTGGAGGGATGGAGGGAGTTAGGCTTTGGGGATTGAGGAATTTAACTGATAAAGGGGTCCTCATGAGAGTTAGAAGAAAGCAAGGGATCGAACTTGGTGGAATCTCAGCTTCTCCACTTACTAGGTGGAAAGTTTAGGGCAAGCTGCCTGATGTCTTCAAGGCACAGTTTCTTAGTCTGTCAAAATGAATTGGTAATACCTAAATCAGAAGATTGCCATGAGGATTAAATGAGATACTGTATTCAAAACACCTAGCACAGTTTTCAGCTTGCAGCAGGGATTGAACGAGTGCTGGCAGGAAAGCTGAGAAAGGAGCTTTCATTACCTGGAGTTCAACTGGGAGTTGTGGAGAAGATTAAGAGACCTAACCTTCCCCCGACTGGTGTTAATTTTTACTATGTATTCTCTTCCTTTGATATTTAGTCCAGATTGATCTGGTCTGAAATATGGTCATGTCAAGCTTTGATTTGACTAAGAAATATGTAAACGTGGAAACAAGTCAGTGCTTCCCAACATGTGTGTCATGAAGCACCATTTCTTTTAGACTGCAAGATAGCAGGTAAACGATGTCCTACTTAGAGACTCACAGTGTATATTCACCTGCAGGGAATGAAAAGTATTTCCCAAGATTTTGTTTAATTTAGTGATTCTTAAATTTATTTGACAGAACCCTTATCCTATGACAGCTATTAATACCATTCAGAACACACTTCAGGGTGATTTCTTGATTCCTGTTATTTGCAAAGTGAATTGCTTGTATTTCAAAAATTACCAGAATGTATGTTTTTCTAAATGAAATTGATAATGGTATTAGCTAGGAGTGCAAAGGACAAATAGGAAGACAAATTATTATAAATAGGACTTGCATCCTTCTTTCAAGAAGCTGCTGAAATCCCACCTTCTTAGTTCAGCTATTCTGGAATAAATAAAATAGAATCAATTCCCAGGACTCTATTAAATCCTGATTATCATTTCATGTACTTTTTCAAATATAATTCCAAATATTATCAGGGCTGCCTTTTGGCCCAGATGTCTTCAAAAAAACATAGCCCAACACCAAATAGGTTGATTTAGATACTCAACCTCTGAAGAAAAAAACAAATTGGAGAATGTATTCTTAATGTATGGAAAAAAATCTTTAAAAGATACTGTTTTTAAGAAAAATTATGGAAAGCTTCATCCTGTACAGATTAGATAAAATAGTATAGTAAACCCATTCCCCAGTTGTACAACCATTCACTTCTGGACGATCCTATTTCATCTCCACTCCTATCCACTCCTCCTCCTCCCGTGCAAATTTCAAACATCATTCAACTTTATCCACAAATATTTAAGTTATAGATCTCTAAAACAGAAGGATTCACTCTTTTAAAAAGCATTGAAAAACTATTTTTGCATTAAAAATTAACAATAAAAAAATAAACAAACAATAAAAATAATAAATAAAAAATTGCTTCATAAAATTTTGTAACAGTTTATTTGTTCAGAATAAGGTCCACTTATTATGATTGGCTGATACATCGTTAAATATTTTTAAAGTATAGATTCTTTTGTTATCTCTTTTTTTCTCTTGCAGTTTGTCAGTTAAAGAGAAGGCTAACATGACCAACTTGTCCTGGTTTGCCTAGGACTTCCCCTGTGTTAGCACTGGAAGTCTCATGTCTTGGACAGTCCCTCAATCCAAGGATGTCTGCTCTGTAATGTTTCCCACAATATGGATTTTGCTGATTGCATTCCAGTAGCTAACATTTTTCTCTGTAACTATCTATTTCTGTAAATTGGTAGTTGGATCTAGTGTCTTGGTTAAATTCAGAGTCAACTTTCCTTCCTCCCTCCCTCCCTCCCTTCCATCCTTCCCTCCCTCCCTTCTTCCTTTCCTCTTCCCTCTCTCGCTCCTTTCTTCCTTCCTCTCTCCCTGCCTCCCTCCTTCCTTTCTTCCTCCCTTCCTCCTTCCTTCCTTCCCTCCCTCTCTCCCTCCTTCCTTCCTCCTTTCTTCCTTCTTCCCTGTCTCCTTCCTTCCACCCTCCCTCCTTCCTTCCTTTCTTCCTTTTTTCCTTCCTTTTGTTTTTTTTGGTAATATTGCTTTATTAGTTGTAGTGTGGTATGCCTCTGCCAGGAGTTATATAATGTCTGCTTGGCTCTCCTTTTGTAATGTTAGCAGTTGTTGATAAACAATGTTTAGATTAACAAAACATCTTAAAAATCCTTTCCCAGCTCCGATTTCTTCTCCTATTACAGAAGTTCCTGGTTGTATGTTATGCAAGTTTGCTAGGGCTGGAATAACAAAATACCAGAGACTGAAATGGTTTAAACAACAGAAATATATTTCCTTACAGTTCTAGAGGCTAGAAGTCCACCATCAAGGTGTCAGCATGGTTGCTGCTTCTGAGGCCTGTCTCCTTGGTGTGCCACTGGCCATGTTGTCCCTGTGTCTTCATGTTTTCCTTCTGTACCTGTCTGTGTCCCAATCTCCTCTTCTTCTAAGGACACCAGTCATATTGGATTAGAGTTCACTCATGTGACTTCATTTTATGTTAATTACCACATTAAAGACCAGCCCTGATTACATTCTGTGGTGCTGGGGTACTGGTTAGGAACTTCAGCATACTGATTTTGGGGGGCAAAACAATTCAGCAATTGTTGAACACAAACCAAACACTCTTTATTCGTCTTCTTTCTTTTTAATAGGAATCCTCACTGCAATGGGTTTCCGAGTAGGGGAACTTTATCCTGAGCCCCAGGTGGGTGAATTATGGTGGGTCTAGGTTATCTGGTGGGCTGATTTTCCGTGCTAGGGAATTGTGTAAGCATAGGTAGGAAATGCAGTTCCAGCCAGGTCAATGGGATGTGAGGAGGTTGCCGAGAAGCTTCTGAGGAAGATGGTCCTCACTAATTAGAAAGAAGACACAGGAGAAGAAACAGAACTGCTTCTGCTGGAAGCTGAGGGAAGCAGGCCAGCCTGCTGGTGCACCACACGTCTTTCGATTGGTATGCATGGCAAAGCAGAGGGATGGACGGACGTCCTTGAAGAGCCTTTGGAATTGGAATCACCTAACCCTACCTCCTTACTGTGGAGTTTCCATGTGTGATGATAAGTCTTTTCCCTTTTAGGAAACCCTAAGCTTATATTTCTGCCACTACTTTCGGAGGCATCCTAAGCAACATGTCCCCTAAACTCTCTCTCCTAAACATATTTAACAACTCCAAACCCAGCTGCTAGCACTCTTCCCTCCTCCCTTCCAACCTCCCCTTTCACTCCAACATCCTTCCTTTTATCCTAATTGTCATTCTTTCCTTTTTCACTCTAAAATTTTAAGCTTCTCATAGTAACTCCTTCTTATCTATTTATCCCTGAGGTTGCAGGTCAAAGAAAAATATTGGGAATACTCACAGTTACCAATTTCTGTCTGTCTTCATATGATACGTCCTTTTTGCTTTTGCATTGCACCTAGTGTCTATGGCAGTGTCTTTTGGCTGCTTGGGGCTCCTCTTCAGAAAATAAAATCTATAGCCTTTTTCTCTGTTTCTTGGAAAAAGAAAAACTTTCCTGGAAATGCCCCTTGTATTGGGTGACAGATGAATCTGCATCCTGTCTGGGGTATACAGGATCTTCTCTTCACCTTGGAGATCAAGGCAAAGTTAAAGTGTTCTTGCTCTTCCCATTGTAGGCCTTTGGAAAGAAAAGACACAAAGTAAATTTAGATCAACTTAGTGAGTAGATTTCACAAGAAAAGAGTCATACTTTCTTGCCAAGAGGCCCGGACGCAGTGGCTCATGCCTGTAATTCCAGTACTTTGAAAGGCCGAGGCTGGCAGATCATGAAGTAAGGAGTTTGAGACCAGTCTGGCCAACATAATGATACCCCGTCTCTACTAAAAATACAAAACATTAGCTGGATGTAGTGGCGTGTGCCTGTAGTCACAGCTACTTGGGAGGCTGAGGCAGGAGAATCACGTGAACCCAGGAGGCAGGGGTTGCAGTGAGCTGAGATTGCACCATTGAACTCCAGCCCAGGAGACAGTGCAAGACTCCACCTCAAAAAAAAAAAAAAAAAAAAAGCTTTCAATTTATTATTAAATTTCTGTTTTTAATCAATTGTGTGTCTTTCATGTCTCCCCCAGGGTTGACATTTATAACTAAGTGCATCACAGGTAGAGTGACCATATAATGTATCATTCAACTGTGAGTGAAAGGAGGTGGTTCAACAGGCAGAAGCCAGGTCTCTCCCAAACTGTGATGTATGGTCACTCTAATTAAAGTATTGTAAAAGCATTTACAATGTTCTTCTGTTGAAATGTGTAAAGAGATGCCTCACAAATATTTTAGGGGCCTAGTAACTAGTCCACACTGTTCCCCAGCCGCCTAAACTTTCAGAAAATTGAAGCTCTGAGAAGTATCAAAAAGACATTAAAATATAAAGCCTTCATAAAAGTATCCCTTAATTTTATTTATTTATTTATTTATTTATTTATTTATTTATTTATCTATTTATTTATTTTAAGATGGAATCCTTCTCTTGTCGCCCAGGCTGGAGTGCCATGGTGCAATTTCAGCTTACTGCAACCTCCTACCTCTTGGGTTCAAGCGATTCTCCTGCCTCAGCCTCCTGAGTAGCTGAGATTATAGGCGCCGGCCACCAAACCCGGCTAATTTTTGTACTTTTAGTAGAGACAGGATTTCAACATGTTGGCCAGGCTGGTCTCAAACTCCTAACCTTGCGTGATCCACCCGCCTTGGCCTCTCAAAGTGCTAGGATTACAGGCATGAGCCACTGCACCTGGCCATATTCTTTAATTTTTAAAGCCCTGGAATAAATTAATAAATTTCCAATCCAAGACACTTTTCAAATAGCCACCTATCTGTAGTAAACCGTCTGAGATGGGGAATCTTTAGAGACCTGTCTTTCTCAGCAGTTTTTCAATTAGGGAAGATCTGTGAGCAGTTGATAAGTGAAACGCTTTGCTTCAACTAAATCAAGAGCACAGGGGTGGCTTTCTGGCCATGGTTCCGAACAATGAAAGTAATACGAGCTTTTTCTAGAACCTGAATGAAAAATAGATCTGGCGTCATTCACAGAATGTGAAATGATGGGCTGCAACTCTGACATTGTCACACAAATACCAAAATATAGCCAAGTTCAAAATAGATCAGGCATGGAAAACTTTAGCAATATGTTCTGGGAGAGCAAGAAAAAGAAAATGTAAAAGAACATTCTTTATTATGGTTCGATACTCAGTTTTTCACACTTCAATCTGCCAAGTAAAACACACGCTTTCCTTTTTCCTCTCTGTCAACATCTCACTCTCTCAAATAACATTCCACCCATCTTTTTCTATGGTTCCCTAAGACAGTAGGTTAAGATAAATACATAGATGTCTATAGAAGACATTGAATTTCCCAAAGGAGTTTTAGGAGAAAATAAAGCAAAATTATATAAAGAAGAGACAACGTATGTTGATGAGTGATTTTATGTTCCCAGACACATCATGGGGCAGGTTGAGAACTGATCAGGTTGCTGTGTTGAATGGCCAGTTCCTTAGGTATTCAGGTCTTTCTGACATCTCATGGAGATAGGGAGCTGGGGCTAAGGTCCCTATTACTCCCTTTTGGCTGATGTTAATTTTGCTCAACATCGCATTTATGATAGGTGTTACAGTCAGGGCTGGGCCTCAAACCTAGGTCTTCTGGCTCCAAGTCTCAAGCTCCTTCCATGGCATGCCCCTGAGCAGCCTGCCCCAACAGATTTGCCTCTGGTTGCTCCTTCCCTCAAGGATCTCAGGACATGGTCTCAGGCTGGCAGGGTGAGGCAAGGGCCCCACCTTGAGTGTGGAGGGTGTGGAGGGTAGTTGGTTTGTGTAGTCTCTTGGGTGCTGCCTGTGATTTGTTGTGTCAAGCCTCAGAACAAACACAACTTTGCACTAAGAGGGCAATTTGAGGAAATCAGTCTTCACACTAAAAACAAAAGCACTAGCCTGAAAATTTTATGTATAAATCAACTTGGTAAAATAACATCTCACAATGACATTCACTGCAGCTGAACTACTCTTGTTTTCTGATCCTTTGCAAATTTGTAGCTATTTAACCCAACAATTTCCAACACAGGAACTCCTGACCCCTCGCAGTCTGAGAAGTGGTGGTAAGAGCTGAGGTGTTGGTAAAAGGTGGAGGGCCATGAGTAATTAAATAATTCAAAAAAACTAACAGAGACAACATGCTTAACCAGAGCAAGTCTATGTAGATTAAATAAAACAAGATATTTTGTGTGCTTTTGGTGAGAATTTTATCAATATCTTTTTTTTTTTGTATTTTTATTTTAGATTCAGGAGGTACATGTCCAGTTTTGTTACCTGGGTATATTGTGTAATGCTGAGGTTTGGGGTACAAATAATCCTGTCACTCAGGTCCTGAGCATAGTACCCAACAGTTTCTCAACCCTTACTCCCTCCTCCATCTCTAGTAGTCTCCAGTGTCTGTTGTTGCCACCTTTACATCCATGAGTACCCAGTGTTTAGCTCCCATTTATAAGAGAGACCAGGCATTAATTTGCTTAGAATAAGAGCTTTCAACTGTATCCATGTTGCTGCAAAGGACATGCCCTCACCTTTTTTATGGCTGCATGGTATTCCATGGTGTATATATATCACATTTTCTTTATCCAATCCATTGTTGATGGGCATCTAGGCTGATTCCATGCTTTGCTATTGTGAATAGTGCTGCGATGAACGTGCAAGTGCATGTGTCTTTTTGGTAGAATGATTTATTTTCTTTTGGGTACATACCCAATAATGGGGTTGCTGGGTTGAATTGTAGTTCTGAGTTCCCTGAGAAATCTCTAAACTGCTTTCCACAGTGCCTTCACTAATTTACATTCCCACCCGCAGTGTATAAGCATTCTCCTTTCTCCACAGCCTGGCCAATTATCTGTTGTTTTTTGACTTTTTAGTAATAGCCATTTTGACTACTGTGAGATGATATCTCATTGTGGTTTTGATTTGCATTTCTTTGATGATTAGTAATGTGGAGCATTTTTTACATGTTTCTTGGCCACTTGTATGTCTTCTGAGAAGTGTCTGTTTCTGTCTTTCGCCTATTTTTAAACAGGGTTATTTGTTTTTTGCTTGTTCAGTTGTTTATGTTCCTCTTAGATTCTGGATATTAGACCTTAGTCTGATGCAAATGTTTTCTCCATTGTGTAGGGTCTGTTTACTCTGTTGATGGTTTCTTTTGTTGTGCAGAGGCTCTATAGTTTAATAAGATCCCATTTGTTGATTTTGTTGTTGTTGTTGCTGTTGTTGTAATTGCTTTTGAAGACTTAGTCATTAATTCTTTCCCAAGGCCAATGTTCAGAATGGTGTTTCCTAGTTTTTTTTCTGGGATTCTTAGAGTTTGAGGTCTTACATTTAAATCTTTAATCCATCTTGAGTTAATGTTTATATATGGTGAAAGGTAGGGGTCCAGTTTCATTCTTCTGCACATGGCTTGCCAGCTACCCCAGCACCATTTATTGAACAAGGAGTCCTTTCACAATTGCTTATTTTTGTTGATGTTGTCGAAGAACAGGTGACTGTAGGTGTGTGGCTTTATTTCTGGATTCTCCTTTCCATTCCATTGGTCTATGTGCCTGTTTTTGTACGTGCTGTTTTAATTACTGTAGCCTTGTAGTATAGTCTGATAGTCTGTAGTTGAGTAAAGTAATACCCCTGGCTTTTTTTTTTTTTTGACAGAGTCTTACTCTGTCGCCCAGGCTGGAGTGTAGTGGTGTGGTCTCGGCTCACTGCAACTTCCATCTCCCTGGTTCAAGCAATTCTCCTGTCTCAGCCTCTGGAGTAGCTGGGACTACAGGTGCATGCCACTATGCCCAGCTAATTTGTGTATTTTTAGTAGAAATGGGGTTTCACCATATTGATCAGGCTGGTCTTGAACTCCTGACCTCAGGTGATCCACCCACTTTGGTCTCCCAAAGTGCTGGGATTACTGGTGTGAGCCACTGTGCCCAGCCTGGCTTTGTTCTTTTTGCTTAGGATTGCTTTGGCTATTTGCACTCTTTTTTGGTTCCATATGAATTTTAGCATATTTTTTTCCAATTCTGTAAAAAATGATGTTGGTAGTTTGATAGAAATAGCGTTGAACCTATAGATTGCTTTGAGCAATATGGCTATTTTAATGATATTGATTCTTCCAATCAATGAGCATGGAATTTTTTTCCATTTGTTTGTGTCATCTACGATTTTTAAACAGTGTTTTGTAGTTCTTCTTGTAAAGATCTTTCACCTCCTTGATTAGATGTATTCCTAGGTACTTTATTTGTATGTGTGTGTGTGTATGGCTATTGTAAATGGGATTATGTTCTTGATTTGGCTCTCAGATTGTATATTATTGGTGTATAGAAATGCTACTGAATTTTGTACATTAATTTTACATCCTGAAACCTTGCTAAAATTATCAGTTCTAATAGCCTTTTGGTAAAGTCCTTAGGATTGTCTAAATATAGAATCATATCATTAGTGAAGAGAGATAGTTTGATTTCTTCTTTTCCTGTTCAGATGCTCTGGCCAGCACTTCCAGTACTATGTTGAATAGGAGCGGTGAGAGTGGGGATCCTTGTCTAATTCTAGTCCTCAAGAGGAATGCTTCCAGTTTTTGCCTGTTCAGTATGATGTTGGCTGTAGGTTTGTCATAGATGGCTCTTCTTATTTTGAAGAATATTCCTTTAATGCCTAGTTTCTTGAGGGTTTTTATCATGAAGGGATGTTGGATTTTTATCAAGAGCTTTTTCCTCATCTATTGAGATGATCTTTTGATTTTGTTTTTAAGTCCATTTATGTGGTGAATCACATTTATTAATTTGTGTATGTTGAACCAATTTTGGATCCCAGGAATAAATCCTACTTGACCATGGTAAATTAATTTCTTGATGTACTGTTGAATTTGTTTTTATGTACTGTTGAATTTTGTTGAAGATTTTTATGTCTATGTTCATCAAAGATATTGACCTGTAGTTTTCTTTTTTCATTGTGTCATTGCCAGGTTTTCGTATCAGAGTGATGCTGGCTTCATAGAATGAATTAGGGAAGAATCCCTCTTCTTCAATTTTTTAGACTAATTACAGTAGAATTGGTACCAGCTCTTCTTTGTACATCTGGTAGAATTCAGCTGTAAATTCATATAGTCCAGGGATTTTATTTGGTTGGTAGGATTTTTATTACTGATTCTATCTGAGATCTTGATATTGGTCCATTTAGTGTTTCAATTTCTTCCTGATTCAATCTTGAGAGATTGTGTGTTTCCAGGAATATATTTGTTTCCTCTCGATTTTCTAGTTTGTGTGCATAGAGGTGTAATAATCATCTCTGAGGATCTTTTGTATTTCTGTGGAATCAGTTGTAATGCCATCTTTATCATTTCTGATTTTGCTTATTTGGATCTATTTGGGTCTTCTTTCTGTCTTTCTTCCTCTCTTTCTTTCTTCTTCTTTTTTTTTTTTGTTTGTTTGTTAATCTAGCTAGTGGTCTATTGATCTTGTTTATCCTTTCAGAAACCAACTTTTGGTTTTGTTGGTTCTTTGTATGGATTTTTGGGGTCTCAATTTTATTCAGTTCAGCTCTGATTTCAATTATTTCTTTTCTTCTACTAGCTTTGGGGTTAGTTTGTTCCTGTTTTTTAGTTCCTCTAGGCTTGATGTCAGATCGTTAATTTTAGATCTTTCTAACTTTTTGAGGTAGACGTTTAGTGCTATAAACTTTACTCTTAACAGTGCTTATGCTGCATCTCAGAGATTTGGGTATGTTTTGTTTCTGTTTTCATTAATTTCAAAGATTTATTTTTATTTCTGCCTTGATTTAGTCTTTTATCCAAAAGTCATTCAGGAGCAAGTTGTTTAATTTCCATGTAATTGTGTGGTTTTGAGAGATCTTCTTGGTATTGATTTCTATTTTTATTCCACTGTAGTCCAAGAATATGGTTTTTCATGATTTCAACTTTTTTGAATTTATGGAGACTTGCTGAGAGTCGATTTTAAGTATTCTCACCACAGAAATGATAAATACGTGGGGGAATGCACATGTTAATTAGTTCAGTTTAGCCATGCTACAATGTATATATATTTTGAAACAACATGTTGTTCATGATAAATATGTGCACTTTTTATTTGTCAATTAAAAAATAAACAAAGGGCCTGTCGCGGTGGCTCACGCCTGCAATCCCAGCACTCTGGGAGGCTGAGGCGGGCGGATCACGAGGTCAGAAGATCGAGACCATCCTGGCTAACACAGTGAAACCCCGTCTCTGCTAAAAAATACAAAAACTTAGCCGGACGTAGTGGCGGGCGCCTGTAGTCTCAGCTACTTGGGAGGCTGAGGCAGGAGAATGGCGTGAACCCAGGAGGTGGAGGCTGCAGTGAGCCGAGATCGTGCCACTGCACTCCAGCCTGGGTGACAGAGCAAGACTCCGTCTCAAAAATAAATAAATAAATAAA
>NW_012104254.1:913270-937310 GCF_000951045.1 Mandrillus leucophaeus
TGCAGTGAGCCGAGATCGTGCCACTGCACTCCAGCCTGGGTGACAGAGCAAGACTCCGTCTCAAAAATAAATAAATAAATAAATAAATATATAAATAAAGTAGAACATTGACAATAAAACAAAATTAGAGATAGGTGGAGTTTTTGTTTGTTTTGTTTTGTTTTGTTTTTTAAGACGGAGTTTCGTTCTTGTCATCCAGGCTGGAGTGCTATGGCGCAATCTCGGCTCACTGCCAGATAGGTGGAGATTTTAAAACATACTATCCATAAGGAAAAAAAAAATAACAAAAAGGTGTTCTTGATGGGGAAAAGTGTGGGATCTATGGATTAGCCTGTGACAGTGTGAGTCCCAAGGGGAGGTGATCCTGGCTAAGGAGCCACAGTGCAAAACTCCCTCCATGTGAAAGTTCTGGGGCTTTTCTAATTAAGGTTCAGAGACAAGTTGAGGCTCCAAGCATTCTACAATCCTCTGTGGATCCTTAGTAGGTCCCAGTTGGTTCATGGATCCTCTTTGGGATTTAGGGTGTGTTAATCAGGATGAGCATTTGTATTTTGTCCAGGGCTCCCAAAATGACTCTGGGCCTTGTGTTAGTCAATGCCTGTCTCTACTTTCTCTGTGTTTGTCCAAGTTCATGGCTGTGCTACACAGTGCATGTGGTAGCTTCCCTATGAATACTTGTGGGATGAGATTTCCTATCCTTTCTACTCTTCTGTGAATCTTATTTCCAGATAGAGGAGGCTTGGACCATGGAGGCTGTTTTCCAGTTTTCTATACTATTCAGTATTCTCTGTTATTCAGAGTAGTTATTCAGTATTCTACTTTAACTCTGATTAGTGCCTCTGCCTTTACCCTGGGCTTCCCTAGGATGCATACATGCCAAGACTTTTTTTTTTTTTTTCCTGCTATTCTGATCTGTATTAAGCTCATTTACAACTCACTCAGGTATTGAATATGGTACTTACTTGCAAGGTAGCCATTGTACAGCTGCTAATATCTGCTTGCCTGCTTGGCTACAGGCCTTTTCATTTTATGAGCATGCACAGTCTGTCTCCTACATGCACCGAAGGAACTTGTTGAAGAGTAAGTCAGCCTCTAATCTGTTTTCTCAAATTTATCAGAAAAATTAGCTTCCGAAACACTAGTCACTTTGTGAATAGCAGCACAAATATAATGATATTGTGAGAAGGCTGTTGAATTTCACATAATTAATCGATCAATTGAATTATCTAAGAATAAGCTTTAAATTGAGCAATGAGAAACCTAAAGTCCTAAATGCCAAATCATATACAGGTACTGACAAAATGAACAGCCCACACTTATTCTATCAAACTTGTAAATGGTGATTCACTGCTGTTTCTTGGCAGGGAGTGTATTTTGTTTATTATAATCATATTTATCCTGGAACTCTGGTTTGTTAAGTAAATAACTTATACAATGGTAGGATTATTGCTCAAACAGCAGTTACCTATTTACAGATCCCATTGCTGTCTTTAGAGTCCCACACAGGAGCAGACTGAAAGGAAAGCAATACTGTGTGTTATGATTTCTGCACTGTGAGCTTGATGTGAGACTTGGGGGGAAAACTTTATAAAGTTCTAAGTGGAATTTATTCAACTACAAAATTAACTCTCTCTTCCCACACCCCCACATTCACCCACATACAGCCTCCTGAAGTAATTTAATTGAGATTAACTGTAAAAGAAACCCAGGAAAATGCCAAATGTTGAAGGGGAAGGTAAACCACAGAAGCCACCTCATGGGAATTACGAACTGAAACAAGAGTCTTGTCCTTTTACGGATGAAGCTTCAAGTTCATCCCAGCAGGCTTTAAAATACTGATGCAGCCTTTAAAATACAGTTATAGCATACAGTTACTCAGAGTATTGTAGTCTTCCCTTCTCAGGATTCATGCAGTTACTAAATACCCATTTAGGTCTGATCTTAGAGACATTGAAACAGTGTTCCTGAACATTTTGCCCAGCAAATGGGGATTCTCAGCTAACAAAAAAGTGGTCTCTCCAAATATGGTCTCTAAACCCCAGAGAGTGTGCACTCTTCTTGAAGTGCCAGGAGCAAAACAGGGTATGAGCTGACACCCTGTGGGCTGGTGCACACTGCTTTTGTGGGAAGGAGGGAACAGCCATCCGAAATGGAGGGAGGAGATTTGGATGACTGTGAGAGAACCCAGGCTGGGAGCACTTGCAGAGAAAAGTTGGCTATCCTTGTCTTGATTTTCCCCCTCTGCAACATTCAAGTTCCCCTGCAAACTCCAGCAAGTCTCCTGAAGAAAAAAGATTTCTTTATTTTTCATTCATCCCCCCAGGTGGACCTAAAAGAACACACTTTACTTTTTCAAGGTTCTCAAACACCTTCACTTTAAGGAACATAAAAATTGAAAACCTAACTTCAAGATTATTTCTAGACTATTCTGTTGTTTTTATTTTTATTTTTTTGAGACAGGGTCTTGCTCTGTAACCCAGGCTACGGTGCAGTGGCACAATCATGGCCGACTGCAGCCTTGACCTCCCATGCCCAAGCGATCCTCCCACCTCAGCCTCCCAAGTAGCTGGGACCGCAGGCATGTGCCACCACACCCAGATGATTTAAAAAATATATTTTTTTAAGCAGTCCTCCTGCCTCAGCTTTCCAAAGTGCTGAGATTATAGGCATGAGCCATTGTGCCTGGCTATTCTATTGTTTTAAACAAAGTTAATTCTTCGGTTTCAGTCAGAATCAGAACTTATACAGGAACTGGAGATATTGAACTTATATTAGTTTTCTACAGTTTTTTTTTTCTTTCTCTCTCTCTCTTATTTAGAGACAAGGTCACCATCTGCTTACCCAGGCTAGAAGGCAGTGGCAAGTTCACTGCAGGTTTGAACACCTGGGCTCAAGTGGTCCTCCTGCTTCAGACTCCTGAATAGCTGAGGCTACAGGTGTGCACCACCATGCCTGACTAATTCTTTAACTTTTTTTGTAGAGATAGGGTCTCACTTTGTGGCCCAGGCTAGTCTCAAACTCCTGGCTTCAAGTGATCCTCCTGCCTCAGCCTACCAAAGTGTACAGTTTATTTTTAGAATCACAGAAATAAAATCTTTACATTCTGTCAAGTGATTGTCATAAAGCTTTGTGAGTATTCATTAGATAAGATTTACCAATTGATGTTTTGTCTATATTATTATTATTATTATTATTATTATTATTATTTTGAGATGGAGTTTCGTTCTTCTTGCCCAGGCTAGAGTGCAATGGCACGATCTTGGCTCACCACAACCTCCACTTCCCAGGTTCAAGCGATTCTCTTGCCTCAGCCTCCCGAGTAGCTGGGATTACAGGCATGCACCACCACATCTGGCTAATTTTGTATTTTTAGTAGAGATGGGGTTTCTCCATGTTGGTCAGGCTGATCTCGAACTCTCAACCTCAAGTGATCCGCCCGTCTCGGCCTCCCAAAGTGCTGGGATTACAGGCATGAGCCACCATGCCCTGGCTATGTTCTTTAAAAATCCACTGTAATAATATATGATGAACTTGACTTTATTGTATTTTAAATAATAACTCAGAGCTTTGAGATACTGTTTTGCTTTATGAAAGTAGTTAATGTTAGTATTTATTTCTCAAAGGTAGACAAACTAATGCAAAGATTGGGTTACTAAAGTAGTTATTTTATTGTCCCATTTTACCAATGATTTGATATATTGTCAGCAAAGGTTTATGGAAAATACGTTTTTCTGGAAGTCCTCTGTTAAACACTTTACTCTTAACTCTTTCATTACCAAGCACCTAATGGAACAGTTTCATCTTTGACAATGTGAACCAACAGTCTGGTATCCTGGAGTGTGATGAGAGTTTTGTTCTCTTTTATAATCTCAACAGTTAAGAAATGAATGTCTATCCTCTTCACATTTCCATAGAACAAAATGGGTGCTGGATATTGATGTTAGACATTGGACATTTAGGAAATATTTGCTAATTTGACTTCAGTACAACAAGTGACAGGTGTACATTAAGGCAAATTTTTTGAAAATGATGCTAAATAACCAAGAAAGAGAAAATATTTCAAATGCAAAGGCTGACCTGAAAAGTTTGACTAGCTGTCATGGCAATAATTGATTTTTAAAAATTTATGTTGGAAAGGAAGAGAGCTATTGTTTGGCTTTATATTTCACTTCGTAGGTGTGGGTCAGGGTCACTTGTGCAAGGGCCAGGAGAAAATGAGAGTGGAATACATGTTGGAGTCAGACTGTGAAGGTCCAGGAATGCCCTGACCTGAAGGCAATAGGAAGTTGCTAAGGACATTTGAGCAGAGACTACATGATCAGATCTGGGGAGTAAATGGTGGCAGAGAAGAGGAGATCTCAGCAGGGAGACACTGGAGGCA
The DNA here is from genome assembly GCF_000951045.1 of Mandrillus leucophaeus. Lineage (NCBI taxonomy): Eukaryota > Metazoa > Chordata > Mammalia > Primates > Cercopithecidae > Mandrillus > Mandrillus leucophaeus. The sequence goes on from NW_012104254.1 coordinate 917,652, forward strand.
GAAAGACCAGTGAAGAGATTTTTCTCATGGTGCAGGTGATCATTGATTAGGATTTGCAGACGTGGAATAAAAAAATTACCAGAGTGATTTAGGCCTTCAGGTCCTCAGAATGAACCAGGATTTTAAGTACATAGGCCCCAAAATAACTGAATAGTGGTAGACTGAGTCGAGGGAAAAAAAAAACAGGAAACACAGAAAATAATAAATAAAATGTTTATCTGTACCACATTTTGGACTTAAGCAAAATCAATAAATAGTTATGAAATATGTTGAAATTGTCAACTCCCCTTTGGAACATATCTGAGAAGCAATCCCTTCCTTCAAACCTTTCAAACCTTAAAATCTGAAACTTGCTGCATCTCTTATTTGTGAGCTTCATATTTTACTCCCTAGAGCTGTTTTCCCTCAGTACCTTAATCTCTTACTTGCTTATTTGGGTTCTATCTACTGAATTATAACATAAACATTGAGGATATATTGAGTTATATATCAGTGAACCAAAATGCTCTTAGTGATGCCTTAAACTGATTCTTTTAGGCATAGAATTTGTTTCTGAGACAATACGAGTATAGACAAGAACATCTAAAGCTAGTATTTTGCTATGAACTTTCCCTAAAGTATCATGAAATCAAGAAGGAAAGCATAAATTCCTTTTTAACTTAAAAAAATTTGGTAGAAGTACAGATGATAAATCAATATCTTTTTTTCCTAGAAAATGAAAAAAACATTTCTGAAATTAGCTTAAAGCATATATTAAGAATGGCTATCTATGATACGTTGGCAAAATAAGATTAGTGCTGAGTCTAATATGTAATTTACACAAATAATGCTTCCAATGATAGGAATTGTTTATTTGTTTTGGTTTCTATCATCTTTATTATCTTTCTAAATTGATATATATTTAGAGAGAATTTTTGCTGCTTCCCTATTTTTTTCAAATGGAGGAAGGAGATTTGGGTGACTGTGAGAGAACCCAGGCTGGTAGAACTTGCAGAGAAAAGTTGGCTAGCCTTGTCTTGATTCTTCCTCTCTGCAACACTCAGGTTCCCCTGCAAACTCCAGCAAGTCTCCTGAAGAAAACAGATTTCATTTTTTTAGTTGATCTCCCATGTTGACCTAAAAGAATGCAGTTTAGTTTTTCAAGGTTTTCTTCTTCAAAGAATAGGGAAGATTGTATACAAGAAAAGATTGCATAATGTAAAAGTTGATCCTTTATCTACCCCAACCCACGCCTGCCTTGTAAGCTTCTTGGTAGCTGTGCGTATGGGAAGATCTGCCCCACATTCTCCTTTTGTAGGTGATTGTGCCTAAAGAAAGCTTAACAGCTGGCAGAATGTGAATCAACATATAAATCCTTAAAGATACATATTTGTGTGTATGTGTGCATGTCAATTCAAGAATTATTTCTTGAGAAACATTGTGCCAGAGATTGTGCCCTATTTTAGAAGGAGAGAAAAATAAATAAAATATTGACTCTGATATCAAGGAGTTCACTTTCTCTTCATGATTTGATACTGGATCTTATAAATTCCTTGAGTTGATGGCCTTCTCTAACTCTCATGGTCATGAATAAGTGTTAGGGAAGTCATGGAATCAAACTAACTTGCAAGAGTTAGTCTGCCAGAGATATTCATAAGGAAAATTTCTGCCCTTTAAGACCAATACAAATAGGCATCATTGCTTTTGGCTCAGGCAAAACTCTACTTGGTAGTCAGCATTTCTGTAGTGTCAGCTTAGGTCAGGCTCTGGTTTGATCATGGCCATGGATGCCATAATATATCAACAAAAGTCCAAAATACAATTTGGGTTCATATATGATCATGTTACATTTATCTTAGTAAGTGAAGACAAGAATTTAAAGCCATGGCTCATATTCTCAACTATTTCTTTGAAAGGAAAAATAGAAAAGGAGATGACAAAAATATACAGATGTTTCTTTAAGCCAACACAGGCTGTGTCTGACTTGCTTACTCATTAAATAATAAATTACACTTTAGAGTAAAGCAGATATCTGGATTTCTTGATCTGATGAATGATAAATTACACTTTAGAGTAAAGCAGATATCTGGATTTCTTGATCTGATGAATGTATGTCTTTCTATATGACATTTTCTACACATTACTTTAGACCTCTGACAGACTGTGTTATTTATTAATTCATTCTTTTATTTATTTAACATACATTGCTCGAGCCACCACTCTATGCTAGGTATTGCGCTGGATGTTCGGAAACATCAGCCTAACATTCTTAAGAATTTCAGAATATTTTTAGAAGTAGAGTTTAAATTTTATGAAATCTAAATAAGTAAAGTGACACTGAGAATTCTGCCAGAAATGAAGGTTAGTTATAACTTTCTCAAAGGACTTTATATTTGTGTACGTTTATTATCTTGGACATTCAGCATCTTGGTGGGAGGCCTTGATTTTCCTCTGGAGAACTATCTTGTCCCCACCTCTTAGTCTTTGTTGGCTCTACTCAAAGCTCAATCATGGGTATATGGCTAAGTTCTGGCTAAGCCTACTAGAGGATTGGTTTTCTTTGGCCTCAGAGATTGGTTCAACAATCACCATGTGACCCAATTTAGGTCAATGAGAGTGACAGACAGCTGAGATAAAAGGAGGATGGGTCAGAATTTTAATGACCTCATTCAAGATCTTATTTATCTCTTACTGAAGCTAGCCCTACCCCTGTACTTACTTTCTTTCTTTTCTTTCTCCTATATATATTTTTTTGTTGTTGTTGGGGGAGAGATAGAGGCTTGCTCTGTCAGCCAGGCTAAAGTGCAGTGGTGCAAATCATAGCCCAGTGCAACCTCAAACTCCTAGGCTTAAGTGATGCTCTCACCTCCAGTTTGCCATGAACTGTGACTGTGCCACTGCACTCCAGCCTTGGCAGCAGAACAAGACCCTGTATTTTTTAAAAAATTAAATGAAAATAAATAATAAATTAATAAATGTTTAATATGAAAGTACTGCATTAGAGGTATGTACAAAGAGCTATAAAACCATTAGAGCTATAAAAGCATATAAAGTGCCATTTCTTTGGTGGGATGAGGAGAGTGCAGAGAGAAAACGGTAGAGCAAATCAAAAAGTCCAGAAAGATTTTATTGAGATATTTGAGCTGTTCCTTGTAAAATAAGTAGAGTCTGACAGATGCACAAAGTAGGCAAGAAGGTTCTAGAATGACGGAATTATGAAGGACAAAGACAGAGGTATAAAACTTAGTTGTACCTAGGCATGATAATCTATTGTGACTAGAATATAAAAAATGTAAAGGGAGAAGAGTGCTGGAAGATAAGTCAAGAAAAGTCCACTGTGTGTTGGGAATAGATTGTGAAGGGCTTTGAGTGTAGGCCCTCTAAGCAATAGGAAGCCATGGAACAGCCAGAAGGGTAGCTTGGATTGGGGTGGGGGTGAGGGAGTGGAAAGTGATGATTAAAGGAAGCAGACAATGTTGAGAGATAACTAACAGGTAAAATTAGCTGGACTCAGTGATGTTGGGTATGGGACATGGCTCTAGGTTTTTGGGTTCAGCCCTTTGTGGAAAGATGGTGCCTTCACTAAGATATACTCCTCTTGGAAGAGAAATAAGTGGTTGAGGGTGTTTAATTATGAGTTCTGCCTTGGACATAAAGTACTTGAGGTGCTTTTGAGACATCTAAGTGAAAATGTTGAATAAGCTATTGGATACACACAGATCTTGGGCTCAAGGGGGTAACCTGGGTTAGAAATATAAACTTGAGAGTCATATGCATGTAGAAGGCAATTTAATCCAGTGTTGTAGATAAGATTTTTTAGAAAGAGAGGAGAGTAAGATAGGAAGTCTCAGAATCAAGCCTTGAGGAGTGCTAAAAAATAAGTCAGATGGGAAAAAAAATCACTCTGCAAAAGAACATGAGAAGGAGGAAAGTTTTGTAAAGTTAGGAAAAGTAAGATATTTTAATGATATTCATTTGAGATAACTCTTTTTCCCTTCCAGCTTCCTGTCTGTCAGATTTCCCCATTCATCAGGTGTTCCTGAAAGGCCACAGATATTTTTGGGTTGTAACTAGAGATAAGTCCTGCCGCAGATACCTTCAATTTGAGTTTAGTAGGATAATTTTTATGGTTTCCAATCCCTTTTGTGGAAAGCTGTTGCTAGCTTTATGCTGTAGGAATGGCTTTTCTGAATACTCTTTTGCTCACCATCCCAGTTCACTCAGCATCTTGATGCAGGGATACAAGGTCAGTGGTTGTATTTTGATATGAAAGTGGTCTATAGCATGTGGCTCTGGAAGTATATGTATAGTGAAGGAGAAACAAGGTTTGAAATGTATGAATTCAGAAGCTAGTCTATGGAAAAAATCTTCCAATCAGATCTGTAAAATGTGGTTTTTCATAGATGCCTAGTCAAAATAGAAATTTTATGCTCTCCTATCAGGAGCATACTCAAAAATGCAGCATATGCCATGATAAACATGATTTTTTTCTTTTTTTTTTGCTTTTAGGTGAGAATTAGTGCAAATAGGAATGTGTCGTTGGGTAAAGTTGTATGTATTATGCATCCCATCATCAATAACATAAAGCTCATTTTTATCAGTATGCTAATGAGAATGTAATTATTTTCTGTATATCTATAGGAAAATAATATTAAAAATTATAGTTACATGCAGAGGCAATAAAAAAGCATGCTATCAAAAATTTAGAAAAATTAATACAAATATGCTATATTTCTGGATCTTGTGATGTTTGGGATATTGTCAATTTAAAAAAACTTGTACATTGTGATTTCTAATTCTAAAAAAAAGTTATTTTTGAAACAATTTTTAATTGAAGCAAAATATACATATATAATTTACCATCTTCACTGTTTTTAAGTATAATAAATAGTACTCATGGTGATAATAAATAATATCCCTTCCCAATTGTATGAGTTTTAGGCCTTACAAAACCTGAATTTGCTCCTTGTTAAGACATTTAAATAAATTCATCTGCTTATTTACTTAAGATAAATTTCTAATAATAGAATTGTAAGGGCAAAGGGCCTGTACTTTTTAAAGGGATTTTATACACTTTGCAAAACTGTTCTTCAGAATTGTTGCACCAATGAATCTCCGTCAAGAATTATATGAGAATGCTTGTTTTCCCATATTATTATTGGCCCTGGGTATTAATTTTGATGATAATATTTGTCAATATAGTAGGAGAAATCTGGTAGCTCATTGTTATTTTAATTTATATTTCTTTGATAATTAGTGTACTAAACATTTTTCATTCTTTTAGCTATTTGTGTTTCTTTTTGGTAAACTTTCTGTTTATGTCTTTTGACCATTTTTGAGTTTTTTTTTCTGATTTTTTCCTACTTCGGATGTTCATAATTATCATAAACATCACAAAAAATTTTCCTAGTGTCCTTTGCTTTTTAATTTATTTTATATATTGAGATATAGATGTTTTCAATTTTAAATGTGTGTGAAGTCTCTCATATAATTTCCACATATAAGGTTGGACATGCACAAAGTATGTTTGGTTGGAAAGGCCTTTCACAATGAAGATCTATGTAAATGTTTACCACATTTTCCCTATGGCTTTTATAGTTATATATTTTTATTCTATCTTTAATTTCCCTGGGCTTTTTCAAAAAGGATTTTCTAATTTTTAGGCTTTTTTCAAATGACGAACTATGTCCCAACACGATTTATTGATGAAACCATCCTTTTTTTACATATGAACTTATTTTATGTATTTGGTTCTGGACTTCTGTTCCATTAAGTTGCATGATTATTGTTTACTTAGTACTATTCTGTTTTGGTCATCATAACCTTACAATTGGTTCCTCTTATTTCTCTTGTTTCATTTAATATTGACTATTGTTAAACGTTTTTCATTTTATTTGAATTTTAGAATTACCTTTTTAAAAAAAAATTCCAAAAGTATCATTCTACGTTTCACTAGAATAAAATTTATAGATTAATTTGGAGAAGTAATTGATATTTTTAAAATATTGATTCAATATCTTTTTACTGAGAAATATGGCATGTTTTTCCATTAAAAATATTCTTTAATACCCATTATAACTTATTAAAAATTTTATAGCCATTGGGTATTGGATTTTATCAAATGACCTTTTAGAATATTAAGATGATCATTTTTTTCCATTAAAAGTTAATATGAAAGTTTGGAATAATTGATCTTGAAACATTGAACCATCAGTTTATTCTAAATATAAATTCTTAGTCATGTTCCATTTTTTAGTATTTATATTTATATTTAAACTCAACTTTCTAATATATAGATATTAAATCTTCTGACAGGGCGCTGTGGCTCACGCTTGTAATCCCAACACTTTGGGAGGCCGAGGTGGGTGGATCATGAGGTCAGGAGTTCAAGACCAGCCTGGCCAATATGGTAAAACCCCGCCTCTCCTAAAAACACAAAAAATTAGCCAGGCATGGTGGCGCGCGCCTATAGTCCCAGCTACTCAAGAGGCTGGGGCAGAAGAATTGCTTGAACTCGGGAGGTGAAGGTTGCAGTGAGCCAAGATCGTGCCCCCCTCCAGCCTGGGCAACAAAGTGAGACTCTGTTTCAAAACAAGAGAGAAAGAGAGAAAGAGAGAGAGAGAGAAAAGGGAAGGAAGGAAGGGAAGGAAAGGAAGGAAGGGAAGGAAGGAAGAGAAGATGTTAAATCTTCTAATATTTTTATTTAGAATCCTTATCTGTTTTCATAAGGGATCTATTTTGTAGGTTTGATTTTTTTATTATTTTTATCATGATGTGCTATCAGTAATAAATAATGTGTCTTCAAAAAATATTTGAGAGTTTCCTTCTCTGGATTCTGGAATTGTTTGAATAGCATAGGAATTTTCTTGTTCTTGAAGGTTTGAAAGAATTTGCCTATGAAGCCATTTGGACTGGCCCCCTTTCTGAGAATGATTCTTTTACAAGTCTCTTTGTTATTTCTGTGGTGACTATTTTACTCAGAAATTTTGAGGTCTTCTTGAAGAACTTGATTCAGTTCTTGATTCAGTTTTGTTAATTTATATTTTGCTTAAAATATACAAGTTTACATCAGATTTGCAAATATATAAGTTTGAGATTATGGCAAAAATGTCTATTATAATTCTTTTAGTTGTCTTCTGTAGCTGTGACTCTATTTCTTTTATCACTTCTGTTTTAGTATATTTTCGGGGTTTTTTCCCTCTGATTAAACTAGCTAGTGATTTATTTGCCTTATTGCTTTTCCCTACATGAGCTATTTCTGGATTTATTTATCAATTCTAATTGTTGTTTTCTCATTTACTATTTTCTACTTTTATTTTAATTAATTCTTTCCTTCTGCTCTCTTTAGGCTTATCATTTATTCTTTCTGCTTACTTTGTATGTAATTGAGCCCTTAAAATAAATAGCCGAACCATTAAGAGAAAGGAAGCAATAAAGGAAAGGCTGAGACTCTGTTGCAGACAGAATATGGGTGGAAAGTAGAAACCGTGAATAGGGGCAAGAAAGTATTTTGGCTTCGAAGCTAGCGTCTTAGTTTGTAAGTTAGACTGTTCTAGGATACCAAATAAGAAATCTTGTTGAATTACTGATGACTCATGTAGACAGTTTCCTCTCTGCTATTTTGGATTGATACTCTGGTTTGTTAATAAATGATTGATTGGCCCTTCACAAAGTTCTGTTTTTTAGGCCAAACTTTAAAGCTCTTTTTGTCTTCAAGGCTATCCATTAAGAATGCCCTGAATTTACTAGGTACCACTTTTGTGTTTTAGTTGCATAGATACAGTTTATGAATTTTATCAAGGCTTTTACACTTATAATATCCATTTAAGGTACTATTACCTTAATTAAATATTAATGCTCTAAGCATATTTTTCAGAGCCTTCTCTGGTTTAAACTCCACTGGAGAATATTACTGGAAATTAAAAAATAGTATGGTTTATTATCCATGTCATTTGTGTTGCATTTGGATGATGAATTATTTTGGAAATTAAAAAAAAAAGATATGTAAGTAGAAGAATCCCCTCTGGGTCTCATGTGTTTCTCTAAATAGCAATTTTATATTTCCTTATTATTTTTCCTGAGATTATTACATATCTTCCACAGTGTCTGTAAAATGCTAAGCCACAGTCTTAAATATTGGAGGTATTTTCTGATGAGCTTCTAATGACATTTTTAAAAATACTGTATGTGGTATGAAAATGCTCACACTAGTGTAGTTTGAAAATGACTAGCATTTAATATGTGCAAGACATATTTATATCTTACATTTTAAAAAGTTAAGGCCGGGCGCGGTGGCTCAAGCCTGTAATCCCAGCACTTTGGGAGGCCGAGACGGGCGGATCACGAGGTCACAAGATCAAGACCATCCTAGCTAACATGGTGAAACCCCGTCTCTACTAAAAAAATACAAAAAACTAGCCGGGCGAGGTGGCGGGCGCCTGTAGTCCCAGCTACTCCGGAGGCTGGGGCAGGAGAATGGCGTGAACCTGGGAGGCGGAGCTTGCAGTGAGCTGAGATCTGGCCACTGCACTCCAGCCTGGGCGACAGAGCAAGACTCCGTCTCAAAAAAAAAAAAAAAAAAAAAAAAAAAAAAGTTAAGACAATGGAGCACGTTGGGATGGAGAGTTAGTGTGTTTAAATTTATAGCTTTTCTGGATGGGAAACAAAGGTTACTGGGTTCTTGTCACATTGCAAGGGTGAGAGGATCTTGGCTACTGTTGCAGCAATGGTGAGAGATCTGGGAACTGTTACCAGAGATGGTGAGTGATGGCAGTGCTGGACTAGGGAAAATCAAGGCCATGGGAACAGAAGTTTCAAAAGCTCCTGAATTGCTTATGCCTACATCTGGATAGCAATCAATGATGGCTCCCAGGATTTGGAACTGGGTGATTTGAACTTTAATGATTTTTTTTTTTTTTTTTTTTTTTTGGCACATATGGAGGAGGAAACCCTCTTTCTTTTGGAAGAACAGGGGAATTTGAGATGTTAAACTTGGTTTCGGAATGCTGAGTTTGTGGCACTATAAGAACTTTCAGGTTGGCCGGGCCCGGTGGCTCACGCCTGTAATCCCAGCATTTTGGGAGGCCAAGGTGGGCGAATCACAAGGTCAGGAGATCGAGACCATCCTGGCTAACACGGTGAAACCCCGTTTCTACTAAAAATACAAAAAAAAAAATTAGCCGGGAGTGGTGGCAGGTGCCTGTAGTCCCAGCTACTCAGGAGGCTGAGGCGGGAGAATGGCGTGAACTTGGGAGGCAGGGCTTGCAGTGAGCTGAGATAGCACCACTGCACTCCAGCCTGGGCGACAGAGTGAGACTCCGTCTCATAAATACATAAATACATAAATAAATAATTTTTAAAAATAAAATAAAAAGAACCTTCAAGTTGAAATATCCTGTAGGCACCTGGTGATGTGGAGCCAGAGCACAGAGAAAATGTCAGCACCAGAGAGCCCACTTTGAGAATCGTCCCAGTGGTAACTTCTGAAGACACAGATAAAAGGAAGGGACTTTGGTGCCGGTTCAGTTACTATGGTTGAATTCAGAGTTCAATTCAGTCTAGGACCAGGAATACTAAAATTAGACTATAAGATAGAGGAAGCAAATGTTTTCAGAGCTCAAGTTGTGTCTGGATTAGAGACTGAAAAGTGGGTCTGGGAGGTAGCAGATGTGACTAATCAAAAGTGGGGTTAGTGATGTAGGGAAGTGAAATCAGAGGCAGAGGGAATTTGTGACAGACCAAAGTTCAAGAGCAGAAGGAGGAAGTCTTCTCAGCTGCCTTAAATATATGGCAGTACTGAATTTGTTGTCTTTTCTGACTCTTGCTCAAAGGTTAATTCTTGCATAGACAACCCACTTTATTTTGTAATATTTGTAATATTGTGGAAATAAATAAATCCTTAGAGGGAGAATGTAGAAGTGGGTAGTTAGAAGACCAAAGACTGAACCTGGGAATATAACTTGAACATGAGTGTCAGAAATGTAGAAAAAGATTAAATAAGGGTGTATAGTCCATGGAAACCAAAGTTTCATATACAGTTGGTGATCAAGTGTTAAAGGCTGCAGAAAATAAGAATGTAGAATAGTTGATGCATTTCATGATCGGGTAATTGGGACGTCATAGACAGGCCACAAGCCAGCCATTTCTGAAGACTGCAAGACCGTAAGCAAAATGGCAGGGAATGAGGACATGAAGCCAAGCAGATGTAGATTACACAGTGAAGATGGAAGCAATACCAAATGAAGGGAAACACTCCTCCTTTGAAGGGACAGGAAGGATCCAGACATAGGAAAGGGTGGGAATGCAAAGTGGCACAGCCGCTTTGGAAGACAGCTTAGCAGTTTCTTGCAAAGCTAACGATACGCTTACCATGCAATCCCACAATTGCGTTCCTGGATATTTATACAAATGAGTCAAAAAATTATGTCTACAAAAAAAAACTGGCACATGAATGTTTATAGCAGCTTTTTTCATAATTGTCAAATCTTGGAAGCAATTGAGATGCTCTTCAATAGGTGAATGGATAAACAAACACGGGTATATCCAGTTAATGGAATATTAGTCAGTGATAAAAAGAAATGAGCTATTAAGCCATGAAACGATGTAGAGGTACCTTAAATGGATATTGCTAAGTAAAAGAAGCTAATCTGAAAAGGATATATACTGCGTGATTCCAACTATGTGACATTCGGGAAAAGGCAAAGCCACAGAGTCAGTAAAAAGATTAGTGGTTGCCAGAGATTTAGGGAGAAGGAGGGAAGGTGAAGCACAGGGAATTTTTAGGGCAATAAACTATTCTGTATGATACTGTAATGGTGAACCTGTACATTTGTCAAAATCTGCAGAATGTGTGACACAGAGAGTGAACCTATTGTAGACTTTGTAGACTGCACTTTAGTTAATAATGTGTCAGTATTGACTCATCAGTTGTAACAACTGTACCACTCTAATGTAAGATGTTAATAATAGGGGAAACTGTGTGCTGGGCGGGGTCCATGGGAAATCCCTGTTCTTTCAATTTAACTTTTCTGTAAACCTAAAACTGCCCTAAAAAAAAAACTACTTCTTTAAAACAAAATTTTAAAAGGAATAAAGTACTGATATATCTTCAATATAAATGGACCCTTAAAACAGTATACAAAGTAAAAGCAGCCAGACACAAAAGGCCACATGCTGTATGATTCTGCCTTTATGTAGTGTCCTCTACTTTATGAACCAGGAATTATAAAAAGGAAGGAGTTTGATAAATGAGACAGTGAAAGAAAGCCTTCTGCTACTAATAGGAGGAAATAATGTGAATATATTTCAAATTTAAAGAAAAACTTAGGCATTTCTCATCAGAAAATAGTCTAAGAGGAAATTTTATGTTCATATGTTGATTGTGATATAATAAGATTTTTCTAGCATTTCAGGGTGTTGATACGTTGACACCTTGACTAGGTTACTCTATTGTGTAACTTCCCGCATTTATTTGTGCTGGGTAAGTGGGGAATCATAATGATCTTTTTTTTTTTTTTTTTGAGATGGAGTCTCACTCTGTCGCTCAAGCTGGAGTGCAGTGGTGCGATCTTGGCTCACTGCAAGCTCCACCTCCCAGGTTCACACCATTCTCCTGCCTCAGCCTCCCAAGTAGCTGGGACTACAGGCATGTGCCACCACACCTGGTTAATTTTTTGTATTTTCAGTAGAGACGGATTTTCACCATGTTAGCCAGGATGATCTCGATCTGCTGACCTCGTGGTCCGCCCGCCTCGGCCTCCCAAAGTGCTGGGATTACAGGCATGAGCATAATAATCTTAATAACTAAAACTCAAGAATGCCTGGATCAAACAGTAGCTCAAACCAACTTTTTGCAGAAGCTGTGAGTTACAAAGGCAGATAGAATAAATGGGCAGGATGATATAGGTAGGTCAACCTGCTTATAAAAATAACCTTGGCAGAGTTATATAGGCAGATATCTTTGTAAAAGTTCCTCACATTGTGAGAGGGAGTAGGCCAAGTTTACTGAGCCATAATATTGATTCATCTTAGACAAAGCACTCATAGCTTGTAGGCCTAATGGATTGTATCAAACAGATGACAATTACTGTTTGATTATCAATTAAGATTATCAAATAAGTTCATGAATTGTGAAAATGAAAAATGTTTAATATTCTTAGCACATAAAGGGTACTTACTGAGCAATAAGTAATAGATGAATGTCCACTAAAAGATAAGCAAAATAAGCAAAAGAGGCCATATTTAAAAATACAGACAACCAACAAATTATGAAAAGTGTTCAATCTATTAATCAAACAGATGTCACTTAGTACAAAAATTATTGATTTTATCCATCAGATAGACAAGATTTTAAAAGAATGATAATGCCCAATGTTTTATGAGTTGGAGTAAATGAATCCTCTGATTACTGTTAGTGGGAGTATAAATTGGTAGAGCCTTTTTGGAGGATGATTTGGCAGTAGTAATTAAGTGTTATTGTGAACATATTCTTCAACCTTAAAATTCCACCTTTAGGAAACTGTCAAACAGAAGTATTGTCCAGGTGCATGAAGATTTATTTGTAAGAAAGTTGACAGCAGCATTATTTGTAATAAAGAAAAATTAGAAACAATGGCAATGTCTGGTAACAGATACAACTATCCCCTAGAATATTCTGCAGACATTAAGATGAATGAAGTAAGATCTCTTCGAAATAACATGTAAAGATTTCCAAGATATATTGCCAAGTGAAAAAGAAGGTATCAAAAATAACTTATAGTGTGATCTCACTTATGTTTACAAACAATCCTAAAACTAGATATTGTGTGACTGTAGCCATAAAACATCCAGAAGAATACACTACAAATGCTAGCAGGGTTGCACCTTGGGAGGGGAATGGGTAGTGGGACAGGAAATTGAGGGGCAACTGTCATTACTTTACTCTGTGCACTTCTGTACTGTTTTCTTTTAGCAAAAAGTAAATGTGTTCATGTTGTTAAGGATTATTTTAAAGGGTACATACACTCCAATGAATTAATATTAGTAAAGCATTTAGAATATTTCCTGGTACAGAAAAGTGCTATATTAAGTTGTGTGTTGAAAAAAATAAGTTCCAATATCAATGTTTTACTCTAAGAAAATAATAATGGGATTTGGAAAGATTTAATTTCAAGGATGTTTAACCCCAGGATTATTAATCTAAAATTGGAAGCAACCTAAATGTCCAATGTTGTGTGATTGACTAAGTAAACTACATTAATCCATACCATGAACAGAGTATTTATGGTAATTTTTAACACTTTCTTGAGGTATATTTTACATATCATAAAATGCACGCATTTCAAGTGAGCAATTCAATGACTTTTAGTAAGGTACAGCCATCACCATAAATCAGTTTTAGAACACACTACCAATAAGATCCCCTATGCCCATTTACAGCAAATCCTGTTACTGCTGCTAACGCAGGCAACCACTAATCTACTTTCCTTCTGTATAAATTTTACATTTCTGGACCATCCAATGGGATATTTTGCATCCATAGAAACTGGTCATAATAGGTAATATTATGTATAGGATTAGCCTATTTGACTTTATGTGAAAGGAAAAAGAGAAGAAAACTTGAATGATATATTCCAAAATGTTAATAATGGTTACCCTTGAGTGGCAGAAATATGGGTACTTTTTTTTCTCTTGAAATCTATGATCAGAAAAAAAATTATTTTAGAAAAGACATGGGTCCTGCTAATAGATTCCTTCAGGGTTTTCCCTGAGTATCTGAAAATAAGAGGGTGGGAATAAAAAACTGCCCCCAGACATGGGAAGGTTATTTCCCTAAAGTTCTGGGGGGTGGATATAGGACCAAATAGAAATAAGGTTGTTGAGTGATATGAGTAGCACCTGCATAATTCAAGCACTCAGTAGACCACAGCCTCTAAAAACTCAAAGAGAACAGGTGTTGATGCTACTAGGCTACTTGCCAGGAACTGAATTCAGCCTCTCTGCCCCTGGATAGCCTCCTGGGGATATTTTAGCCAACACTAGCTTGTAGGAGGGGGGCTAGAGTAGTCGAAGGGGCTCATTCCAACCTGCCTGGGATCCCAGCTTTAGTACTCAGGTACAGAAGTAGAAGCACCTCAATCTCCCTGTCCTAAGAAGGGAACATGGAAGAAGAGTGATGGGGGTGCCTAGACAGGAGAAGGGGAGCCTGTAAAGACTCACGCTTTAGGATGTGTTCTGCCCCAAATTTGGACCAGTGAGGAGCCCACCTTGGGTTTGCTTTCCTTGTTTCCTTCCCCACATCTCTGCCTCATTATCTTGTCCTTGTTTCTGTCTCCGACAAACAAAGCTTCTCCTCCTTTTTTATTTGCCCTCTTATTCTCCATTGTCTTTTGTGAATGAAGTCTCCCACCCTGTTCTTCAGAATGTCAATTCTCATAGTGGACAATTTCAAAAGGCATGGATTATCTATTCCATTACAATATTTTCTTTTTTTTTCTTTTTGGAGATGGAATCTCACTCTGTCGCCCAGGCTGGAGTGCAGTGGCACAATCTCGGCTCACTGCAACCTCTACCTCCCGGCTTCAAGTGATTCTCCTGCCTCAGCCTCCTGAGTAGCTGTGACTACAGGTGCACGCCACCATGGCCAGCTAATTTTTGAATTTCTGGTAGAGTCGGGGCTTCACCATGTTGGCCAGGCTAGTCTTGAACTCCTGACCTTAAGTGATCCACCTGCCTCGGCCTCCCAAAGTGCTAGGATTACAGGCATGAGCCACCGCGCCTGGCCCCATTACAATTTTTAAAACAAAGTTTGTATTTTATATTTCTTTGTATCTTTTGGAGTCTGTTTCCTTTGAAGAGGGCACAACACTGGTAGAAAAAGGCATGCCTTAGCCAAGGGCATATATTTTGGCACGAACTAACAAGAGTCATTTATGATTCTGATTCCTAAAATAAAAGCTCCATCTTTTATCTTTATTGAATTTGTGTAGAAACAAAATTGCAATGAATGAAGCTACACCTCTGGAAGCAGGGCTTTCTTCTGGAATCTCTGGAAAACTCCAAACTCATTTAAAAATGATTTTTAGTATTATATTCCTAAAAATGATCTGAAAGTATTTCATCGTATGAAAATAATGTGACTGCTTTCATATTTTGATATGTTACATTCTAAATTACTCTACTTGAAGAGTTTATTCAGCATTTGAGTCACAACTATCTTAAAACATCCCCAGTTCCAAATCAGTGGGTTCCAAATCAGTGAAGCTTTATTATATAGTTACTGCCTGAGGGCAGAAGTGACTTTAAGAGTCCTGTTTTCAGAATCTACACAGAGGGAGGAAGTGTTATCTGTAGGTGGGAAAACCTTTTTTCACCTGTTCATTTGGCTGACAATGATGTGGCTCTTCAAGCTGTTTTGCCTTCTACAAGTAGGGTCCACAAACGGGATGGCCCCCTTCACTAAGATTCTCTAGTGTAGACCACCAGCATTCTTTAATGATGTATAATTGTACCAGACCACACAATGGGGCTTTAATAGCCTTTCTCTGTGGCTTGCAAGTTTGAAAAGACTGGCTTCCTACTGTCTTTTTTTCTGTACATTGATGGAAGGCCCAGTGATCAAATTCTATGCATATTAGTGATATTTTAATGAGTTCCCAGGGCTAAAGTGACTTTTTTACACTGTTTAATGATTTTCAGTTTAACTCTGTTTCTGAGTGGGATGTTGTAAAGATTAATTAGCCAATGTTCATAAAGTGCTTTCAAGCCGAAAAGTGCTGCACAAGCGTGTACAGACTCATTAGCTTCTTAGTCATTAAGGCTTTTTAGACCTTTGTCATTCTGAAACTACATAGTGAAGGCCAAATTAGTTGGGTTTTTTTTTTGGAAATAAGGGACTTCAGAAAGAGCAGAATAGAGTAATATGTGTGTGTGTGTATATACACACACACACATACACATTGTGCAATTGAGTCTGACCCCAGAGGGCTGAATTGTCATGCCAATGAATGACACAGGGTAGAACATTTCTTACGTTAACAAACATTCTCTCTCAGTGTGCAATGAGTCATGAAGGTATAATATTGTCTCCATCCACAGTAATGTTTGGCCAATATATACATTGGAGGTTACCATGATTCAATTAAGCCTTTGATTGAGGCTGAAAAAATGCAACTTGTCTACCAATGACATAAAGAAGACCTAAAAGAAACCAGAGATAAAGGCAGATAATCTACCAAGAATTTGATTGGCAGCTGGCTTTTTAGCAGCATCAATTGCACTTGATAGGGGAATAATACCCAACTACCTTACCTTTTAAGATTGATTAGAAAATAAACATATTTTCATACAAAACTAAAAGCATTTACCACCAACACTAAAAGATACTCTAAATGATTGTCTTTGGGAAAAATAAGAGTAAAACTATATCACAGAAAGAATGAAGGAGATGTTGGAAGGAATGAGGAGGAAAAAACTGGTACACATGTGGGTAAATCTAAGCAAACATTAATAATAACAATAATAATAATGTCCAATAGGGCCAACATTTGGAAGGCCTTAACAGGGCACTGAAATTTGAACTTTAGCCTGTATTTTCGTGAAAATATTGAAGGAGTTTGAGTTGTCTAGTAATCATCTCAGGGATATAGTTAACTAGTGGTAAACTTGAAAATAATAATGGTGTCATGCAATGTAGTGTACGGGCTGCATGTTAACCGAGGGCCTGATGGGAGAAGGCAGTCAGGAGGCTCTTGTTAAATTGAGCTGATCTGTGCATTCCCAGTACAGTGAGTAGGGTGTTCATTTTGCCATTTGCTTTTGTTTGGATGCTGTTATAGAAGCATTAACTTGATAAATTGGAGTACACAAAACAAGACAGCAGGAGTCTCTTTTGCCATTCAAAATGCCAAGTTAAATGCGTTGTAATTGGCTTCAAATAGCAGAGCTTTCATTGTTTTTCATCTCCACTAAAGGATAAGAATTGGAGGTATATTGTGATATGAGGGGTTTGTTACATTTGTATGAGAAAATTTCGTGAAAGTGACATTTGCTAGATGTGTAAAATGGACAAAGATTGTGGAGTTGCTTTTCCTGAGGTTGTGACAAGTAAATACCATTCATCTGTCAGGACTAAATTGAGGGATGCTTTGTCAGACACAATGGGGTAGATGAAAAGAACTAATACCAATCTGATTTGCATGCTTTCTTGATAGTACATTGTACTATTCATGAAGAATAGCTTATACTGTTTGGAAAAGGTATTTGCAAATTCTAAATTTTTAGATGAAAAACTAAGTTTAACAGAAACAAGATTGGATGAGGATGAAGAGATTTGCGATTGACTGACGGTTTGATATTAGGCTGTTCCTAGGCTCCCGGGGACACTACAGTGTTCCCAGTGGGCTAAGACTGGAGCCTCTCTAGCCATGTGTGGAACACAGCCTGGTTCCCAGTCCCTGATCCATTTTCCACTCTATAGCTGGATCCACACCACAGGACCCTCACCTGTGGGCCCAGCTTTGCCACAGCCCCTATCTATGAGCAGTTCTGTGTCTCCTTAAAACATTGTGCCTCACATTTCATACCGATGGGCCCCTTCTTTTCTTCTGCCATTTCCCTCCCTTTCACTACCAAGAGTATAAGCTGATCCTTAAAGCTCCACCTGGAGGCGAGGGCCCAGCTGCCTGCTGACAGGCTCAGTTTCTTTTCTGCCCAGACTTTCTACTCTGGCCTTCATAACCACACTCTGATGCCTATCAGTGTGGTTTGTGCTCTACCCAGGATTGCCCTTACACCAACTGCTAGATATATTGCCCCCTGAGAACAGTTGCCTTGTTATCTCCAGAAACTGGGTTTTGCCTGCTCTATCAGAACTGCTTTCTGCTTCTGCAATCTCCTATGACTGCTCATACGCTGGAGTAATGGACGGCAAATCTTAGTAATCTATCTTGCACTGCAGTTAACCAGACTATCATATTAATGGTGTGAAAGATATGTATGACTTTGGGAAGCAGGAGAATGTAGATGTTAAGGAGGTAGATCTGGGTGGCAGAGCAAGATGGCCAAATAGGAACAGCTCCAATCTCCAGCTCCCAGCACGAGCCACACAGAAGACGGGTGATTTCTGCATTTTCAACTGAGATACTGGGTTCATCTCACTAGGGAGTGCCGGACAATCGGTGCTGGTCAGCTGCTGAAGCCCGACCAGGGAGAGCTGAAGCAGGGCGAGGCATCGCCTCACCTGGGAAGTGCAAGGGGGAAGGGGATCCCTTTTCCTAGCCAGGGGAACTGAGACACTCAAAACCTGGAAAATCGGGTAACTCCCACCTCAATAGTGCGCTTTACCAAGGGTCTTAGCAAATGGCACACCAGGAGATTATATCCCACACCTGGCCGGGAGGGTCCCACGCCCACAGAGCCTCCCTCATTGCTAGCACAGCAGTCTGCGATCTAAGGGCAAGGCAGCAGCGAGGCTGGGGGAGGGGTGCCCGCCATTGCTGAGGCTTAAGTAGGTAAACAAAGCCTCTGGGAAGCTTCAACTGGGTGGAGCCCACAGCAGCTCAAGGAGGCCTGCCTGTCTATGTAGACTCCACCTCTGGGGACAGGGCACAGCTAAACAAAAAAAAAAAAAACGGCAGCAGAAACCTCTGCAGACACTAACGACCCTGTCTGACAGATTTGAAGAGAGCAGTGGATCTCCCATCATGGAGTTTGAGATCTGAGAATGGACAGACTGCCTGCTCAAGTGGCAGTCTGCCTGCTCAACTGCCTGAGTAGCCTAATTGGGAGACATCCCCAACTAGGGGCAGACCGACACCCCACACCTCACATGGCGGGGTACGCCCCTGAGACGAAGCTTCCAAAGCAAGAATCAGACAGGTACACTCGCTGTTCAGCAATATTCCAGCTTCTGCAGCTTCTGCTGCTGATACCCAGGCAAACAGGGTCTGGAGTGGACCTCAAGCAATCTCCAACAGATCTACAGCTGAGGGTCCTGACTGTTAGAAGGAAAACTAACAAACAGGAAGGACACCCACACCAAAACCTCATCAGTACGTCACCATCATCAAAGACCAACAGCAGATAAAACCACAATGATGGGGAAAAAGCAGGGCAGAAAAGCTGGAAATTCAAAAAATAAGAGCGCATCTCCCCCTCCAAAGAGACGCAGCTCATCACCAGCAACAGATCAAAGCTGGACAGAGAATGACTTTGATGCATTAAGAGAAGAAGGCTTCAGTCCATCAAACTTCTCAGAGCTAAAGGAGGAATTACATACCCAGCGCAAAGAAACTAAAAATCTTGAAAAAAGATTGGAAGAATGGATAACTAGAATAATCAATGCAGAGAAGGCCATAAATGAACTGACAGAGATAAAAACCATGACACGAGAAATACATGACAAATGCACAAGCTTCAGTAACCGACTTGATCAACTGGAAGAAAGAGTATCAGCGATTGAGGATCAAATGAATGAAATGAAGTGAGAAGAGAAGTCTAAAGAAAAAAGAGGAAAAAAAAATGAACAAAGCCTTCAAGAAGTATGGGATTATGTAAAAAGACCAAATCTACGTCTGATTGGGGTACCTGAAAGTGAGGGGGAAAATGGAACCAAGTTGGAAAACATTCTTCAGGATATTATCAAGGAGAACTTCCCCAACCTAGTAAGGCAGGCCAACATTCAAATTCAGGAAATACAGAGAA
>NW_012104254.1:946257-963629 GCF_000951045.1 Mandrillus leucophaeus
GTAAATGAGGAGTTGATGGGTGCTGACGAGTTGATGGGTGCAGCACACCAACATGGCACAAGTATACATATGTAACAAAGCTGCACGTTATGCACATGTACCCTAGAACTTAAAGTATTAAAAAAAAAGAATTACCAATAAAAGAGAATAATTTTAACAACAACAACAAAAAAAAAAGAAGGTAGATCCTAGGGTTAGGCCGCTTGGATTCTAAATTCAGCTTCACCATTTACTATCTAGGTGACATCGTTAAGATTTGTAAACGGTCTGATTTTACTATACTGTACATGCAGGCTAGCAAGTTAGTCTGCCACAGTCTCATGGATGCTGACAGAAGACATGAGACTCCTGGATCAGTGACAAAAAACAGTTTATTACTCACAACAATAGCAATAGTTTGAGCATCAGCATTTTTGCTGGTTCCCTGACCCCAGTAATAGCACATATAGTAGATTGCATGACAGCAGAGGAACCTCAAATGTCAGCAACCCAAATCTTTTATAATGAACAGTGAACCTGCCTGACCTCTGTCTAGAAGGAGATATTGTCTTTATTATACTGGATAGTAAACACTTCTGTTCTTTGCTCTGAAAGGAGACAGTATCTCTATCTTCCAAGGCTGTTCGTTGTATAAGCATTCCCAAAAGATACAGCCAGTGCCTCTCTTTGCCACATGTGCAGAAACACAAAATATCCATAGAGAATTATCTCCCAAGAACTTTGGGTAAGTTCTTAAAGCCTGAGTTTTCTCATCTGCAAACTGGGATTAATGGTAAAACATAAGTGAATATAAAACAGATATCGTGCATATACAATGCTTAACATCATCCCTGACACATAGCATCATGCCTGACATGTTGACAGAAGGGCTTAGCCAATGTCAATTACTATTATAAATTATTTTTTCTTGAATAAGGTACAGGCATGTTTACTGAATTCTTTCTTTTCTCTAGTAAATAGAATATTGCAACTCAATGATGTTTCACATTATTTGAGTCACCAAAGATTAGAACCAAAAAAGACCATAAACCTGACATTTATAGATAAGAAAAAGGTTCAAGAGCTTATGTGATTTGTTGCATTTCATACAGCAAAACTGTAAAAATAACAAAGATTATTTGATTTAAAATTCAGATTCTTTTTAATTTCACATAATACCTGGAACTCAGTAAATATTGGAATTACAAATGAAGTGAAGCAAGCCTGTGATATATTAGAAAACATTTCACATGTTCATTTGGTCACTCCCCTCTTACTTGCTTGACTTACCAGCCACCTTAAATTTGTCCCCCGAAGGCAAAAATAAATAAAACAAATAAGTAGTGGAAAGTTAAAATAAGTAACCCACATCTCCTCCTTGCTTTTATCCCCGCTATAGTCACTGTCTCCATGGCAGAAAAAAACAAAGAGCCAAAAACAAAACTTCCAGAAAACTACAAGGAAAGTGCTTGCTGTATGTGTAGGTGATATTGAAAGTGGTCCCATTCTGCCTAAAGGCAGGGAAATTCTGATGGAATATCTGGCAGCTTTATGCCAATAGCTTTATCCTGGTTTATGGACAAACTTTCTAAGGCATGAGGGGGAGTAGTAAGAAAGGGGAAAGTAGAGGGTAACAGAAATAACATCTAGTTCCAGAAGGCAATATGTGAAAATCCAGAAAAGGAATTTATCCCAAAAACATCTGCAAAAATCATTTATTTTTGTACCTCTTCTTAATTCTGATCCCATTGTTTCTCTATCTTCTTAAAATGAAGTTATAGCTTTAGTTTTTATATGGCTCTGAAATTCCTTCCAGGACTGTAGGTCAGAGTTGGTCATGCCCAGGTAACCAAAGAAAGATTTTCATAAGGACATTCAGTGATAGGGAATGTGAATTGCCCTTCATCTTTTGTGCACCTCAAGTCCTCTGCGTAATTACCTTGCACTCCAGGTGATTCTGTTCTGGATGTCCCGGGTGCCTCACAAGTGCTTCCTGAGTTGGTGAGGCTGCCGTCATCCCTCACCCACAGCGGGCACTGCACTGCCCTCTGCTGGATACAGCAGGAATTGTTCTATTTTGCCAGGGCTTTGTACCTCTTCCTAGGGCACCATTGTGTGTGTGTGCGTGTGTGTGTGTGTGTGTGTGTGTGTGTGTGGGAGAGAGAGACATAGAGAGACTATGATATAAACATGCTTTTTCCCTCTTGCTTTAGAGAAGTCCCAAGTATGTCACTTGTTTCATCTACATTGTGAAGAATTTACGGAAATAGTTCTTTCAGTTTTTACTTGGCGCATTCTGTCTCTCTGGAATCAGAGACTTTGGAGATGAATTTCTTGAGAGTGCAATGCAGTAGTAAAAATCCCTATGCCTAAACCTCCATGATAAGAAAGTCTTTGTTAGGAGTAGGCCCATCACGGCTGGGTGTTTCTGCCCATAGGAGGACTTCTCCATCACAGGCTCCCAGCCTTTCCTCATCAGGCTTCTGCGGAAGCATCCCACCAGTATGATTTGTGTCCAGTTATGTCTACCCAGTGGCAGACACAATTAGAGCTCTTTTGCAGAAGGTTGCCAGGCCTGCTGACCCCACTGGGCCCATCCTGACAGGCATGTTTAAAACTAGTAGCGGATAGGTCTAGAATCAAGCTGAAATCCCTGCTACAGATGTGAATTGTGTGCCATATACATATGGTATATGCCATATGCCAACAAAAGAATTGACTTATATCCTGCCTACCTCCAAATGTGAGTATGGGCACATGCCTTAAATTCCAGGTGTATCACAGTTTTTTTACTTATTTATCCTTCTTTTATCCAAGAAGCAATACAAGCTGCTTTAGGCACAGTTCCTACGTCACAGCCCTCATAATCTGTTGCTTCACTTTATGTCTTCATAGATGTGAATTCTCTAGTTAAAGACTGATTTACAACATCTTTCAGTTAACTTTGAAAAATATTCATTCTGAAGTTAAAGTACTAGTATCAACAACTCTCTGTACTCAATCTCTGTAGATGCAAATAAAGTATTATAATCAGGCATATAGAGGAAGTGTGGAATTTAGCGAAGGATGTAGCAGTGTTTTTATGTTTTAATGTTCTTACTGCTCTCTTTGTCCCAGGTTATGCAGATGTATCTTCCGTTTTGTGGAATCGCCATATCTAATGCTCAGCTCTTTGCTGCCTCAAGGAAAGAATATGAAAGAAGCAGAGTGAGTAAATAAAAACATTGTTGACACTCCTCAATACTCTTTTTCTAGTTTCTGTAAGTCATTATGTCTTTTAAAAACAGCCAATGAATGATCTTTGAATAGTACAGGAATCTTTTTTTATTTGTATAATTCTGCAAGGCTGTGGTTGAAGATACACTTTAAGCAATAAGCCCAAATGGAAGTGGATACAAATTATCTGTTGTTATTTGGGGGAAGGGGTACAAGCTTCTTTTAAAAATGAAATTGGCTGGGCACAATTGCTTATGCCTGTAATCCCAGCACTTTGGGAGGCTGAGGCGGGCAGATCACAAGGTCGGGAGTTCAAGACCAGCCTGGCCCACATGGTGAAACCTTGTCTCTACTGAAAATACAAAAATTAGCTGGGCGCGGTGGCGGGTGCCTGTAGTCCCAGCTACTCGGGAGGCTGAGGCAGGATAATTGCTTGAACCCGGGAGGTGGAGGTCACAGTGAGTGGAGATTGCGCCACTGCACTCCAGCCTAGGTGACAGAGTGAGACTCCATCTCAAAAAAAAAAAAAAAAAAAAGAAAATTAATATCACATCTATACTGTAAGGCTGCAGATAAATCCTTGCTTATTTATGGCTTTGAAGCAATAACACAATTTGGTGATGCTTTTACAACTAAGTTCCTTTAAGAAGCAAGTTATGTTACAAACATGATCTTACCCCCACTTCCCAGATTTTATTTTTGAATTGAAACAATTTTTGGATTGAAACAATTTTTAAATTGAAAGGGTTTCTGAAAGTGCCCCACACTAGATACTTGGAACAATAATGCAAAGACTATTTTATAGTATGATAAAGAAACTTAGAGAGATCTCTTATACCTTCAGGAGCTACAGATCTAAGTTGCAAAAAAGGCAAAGTCTAGTACTCAAAAAATGCTAAATTATCAAATAGAGATTAAATTATATTATACTCATTCTAATGTTAAATATAGGAAGATTACTGTAACAATTTAGAAATATATTTAACAAAACGATGTTCAAAAGGGTTTGAAACCCTTAATTAATCTGGGCATCAAGTTGATTAAAATTTCATTTGCTAATTATTATGCTTTATGGATATTTTTTATCAGTAAACAGATGAACAGAGTTGACTAATACAGCCATGGTCCTTAGCATGGCATACCACATCTTTTCTCTGATTTGATCTTCTTTTCATCTTTAGCCCCATGTCTTACCATGCTCCTGCTTTCATCTGGCACTCCAGCAATATGGTCCCCAATTTCCAGCAAACAATCTGTTTCATTTGATCATACCTTTAACCGTATTCATCTCTCTGCCTTCAATGCCTCATGTCAATCCCACTCCTTGCAACCACACCGTCTGCCTCACACATTCTTCAGGACCCAGCTCAGCCTTCTGATTAATCTTCCTTTCTACACTTATGGTTTTGCCTTGTATCTACTACCACTATCCTATTATGAATACTTATCACACTGTATTATGATATTTAAGGAGGTCCCACCTCTCCAACTACATTTTGAACTCCTTAAGGGAAGCTTCATGTATGATTAATCTTTGCATTCTTGTGTATGGCACAATTAATTTATTCATTCAACAAGTATTGATTGTGTAGTTCCCTTTCACATGCTGTCTATCCAAATCCCTGCCCTTATGGAACTTACTATTCATGAGAACAATAGATAATAGATAAGAAAACACATTTTTAAAATTGCATAGTATAGGTAGCGATAAATACTGCAAGGAAAAATAAAGTGAGATAAAGGGATAAAGGGTTGAGGAAGGTTGGGTTGGGAGGACGTGTATTTTAGAGGGTGATCAAAAAGGTCTCTATAAGGAGATGATCTCTAAGCAGAAAGCTAAATCGAATGAAGGAGCAAAGCCACATGAAGGTCTGGGGAGAGCATTTCTGGCCGTGGAAATACCAAGTACAAAGGACTTGGGTCAGGAGAAAGCTTGGTCAGTGTGTTTAGAGAGCAGAGAGAAAGGGGGGAGTGAAAGGGAAAAAAAATAAAATGAGAATGTGGAGGCAGGCCAGATGGTAGAAAAGCCTGTGGGCATGGCAAGGGCTTTGGCTTTCATTCTGAGTGCAATGGAAAGCCATTAGACGATTTTGAGCTGAGTCTGACTTACTTTCAGTAGAGTTCACTCTGGCCTCCCTGGAGACGATAAACTGGCTGGGGAGGGAGGGAGAAGGCTGAAGCAGTGAGAAAACTTAGGGAAGAACTGTATTGAAGTCAAAAAATAATATGGCTGAGACTAGGGCAGTGAGAAGTGACAGACTTCCTCCAAAACTGGTGAAATCTACGGGGCTTACTGATATGGGAAATGAGTGAAAGAGACTTGTGGCTGGCACAGCTGGCAAGTAAACGGTTCGATACAGGAGTCTAAAGTTCTGGGGAGATGTCAGGACTGGAGATTGAGATTTGGGAACCAGCAGCATATAGAGGCTATTTAAAGCCAGGGATCTAGCTGGGTTAATTTAGGGATGGATATGTAGATGAGAGAATGGAAAGCTCCAAGGACACGCCCAGGAGCGAAAGAAGGTCACTAGAAGGAAGGACAAAAAGCAGCTACCCGTTTCCTGGAAGGCAAGTTGGCATCAAGAAGCAGGACCTATTCAACTGTGTAAAATGTTTCCATTATCTATTGAATTGGATATTGTCACGTGAGTCCATGTGAAGAGAGTATACCAACAGGCTTTGTATGAGCAATAAGGCTGTTTATTTCACCTGGGTACAGGCGGGCTGAGTCTGAAAAAGGAGTCAGCAAAGGGTGATGGGATTATCATTAGTTCTTACAAGTTTGGGATAGGCGTACAAAGTACATTCTTAAGGGTGGTGGAGAATATTACAAAGTACCTTCTTAAGGTTGGGGTAGACTATATCGTATTAGTTAGGGTAGGGCAGGAACAAATCACAATGGTGGAATGTCATCAGTTAAGGCTATTTTCACTTCTTTTGTGGATCTTCAGTTGCTTCAGGCCATCTGGATGTATACGTGCAGGTCACAGGGGGATATGATGGCTTAGCTTGGGCTCAGAGGCCTGACAGATATCCCAGATTTTCTTCTCTCTTTCTCCTATCCTGGAGCTAGTCTGCATTGTTATTTGTAAAACTTTCATCACTCGTTAATAAAGCAGCAATTTTAAATTAGAAACAATAAAATTACTATAATGTGATTTGTCAGTGCAAGACTCAAGGCACAATTAGTTTTTCCTCTGAGGTGAATGTTCTTGTATATGGATCCCAGAGGCTCTCTCCACGCAATCACAACAAATTGAAAAGTTAAATAATTGTTCAGCTAATATGATCCATCTGAAGAAATAGTCTAGATGATTAAAGAAATAATGTTTTCCCCATTAATAACAGGGCATTTTGCTTGTAATTACTCAGAAAATTCTGATTTTTAATATCTGAACATGAAATTATTGTGCATTGACCCCTTACAGAGATTTGCTGTCCAAATGCCAAATAGCAAGATTCACTTAAAAGTTTTTTCACCTTTTGTTGTTCCTGTTTGCTTTGGGATCATGGAGCAATATGGTCCTTAGCTCTGTTCGGTCTTTCTTTAGAGATAATGTAACCACCCAGTGGGTTCACTTTGCCCACTGCCTAGACAAAGTCAATTTCTCAAGGCAGGGAAATTGCAATAGAGAAAGGTTAATTCACCGAGTTGGCTGTGTCAGAGACCAGAGTTTTATTATTACTCAAATCAGTCTCCCCAGATCAGAGTTTTTAAGGATAATTTGGTGGGTGGGGGAAGGCCAGTGAATAGGGAATGCTGATTGGTTGGGTTGGAGATGAAATCGTAGAGAATTGAAACTGTCCTCTTGCCCTGAGTTAGCTCCTGGGTCGGGAAGGTCACAAGATCGGATGAGCCAGTTTATCGATCTGGGTGGTGCCAGCTGATCCATCAGGTGCAGGGTCTACAAAATATCTGAAGCACTGATCTGAGGAGCAGTTTAGGAAGAGTCAGCTGTATGACTCCTAAGCCATAATTTCTGATTTTGTGGCTAATTTGTTAGTCCTACAAAGGCATTCTAGTCCCCAGAGAAGAAAGAGGTTTGTTTTGGGAAAGGGCTGTTATCATCTTTGTTTTAAACAATAAACTATAAACTATGTTCCTCCCAAAGTTAGTTCAGCCTATGTCCAGAAATGAACAAGGACAGTTTGGAGATTAGAAGAAAAATGGAGCTGGTTAGGTCAGCCCAGCGATAATTTTGCAATGGTGGTTTCAATAACCCTACCTAGGATATTTGGTCCTCTTTCAGTTGCTCAGTGAACTGGACTTATTTCATGTTTTTCCTAACTCATTCAAATGCCTTTTTTTTTTTTTTGAGGTGGAGTCTCACTCTGTCACCCAGGCTGGAGTGCAGTGCTGTGATCTCGGCTCACTGCAACTTCTGCCTCCCAGGTTCAAGTGATTCTCCTGCCTCAACCTCCTGAGTAGCTGGGACTACAGGTGTACACTACCACACCCGGCTAATTTTTTTGTATTTTTAGTAGAGACGGGGTTTCACCATGTTGCCCAGGCTGCTCTAGAACTCCTGGCCTCATGTGATCTACCTGCCTTGGTCTCCCAAAGTGCTGGGATTATTGGCATGAGCCACCACGCCCAGCTACTCAAATGCTTTTTTACCTGAGTAGATTCAGAGAAGAAATTTTCACGTTTCAGTGGTTTCAGGACAAATCAAATTCATTATTGAAGTTGAAAATTAGTCATGTCCCTGAGATGATGATTAGCACCATGATGAATAGGTGTGAATTTGACAATTCATGAAATCCTTTTGTGAGAGATTAGACTTGAAATTGCACCTCTTTCTACATTCTATTGAATCAAGTGCCCTCTGGGCAATTCGCTGTCTGTGTAATTTTCTGATTGCTGTCAGAGAGAAGCATAATATCTACCACGTGTACATAACCTACCATTCTTAAATCTCTGGAAACATCCATGCGATTAAAAATTCCAAGCAAATATTGTTTATTTTTATTTTTTATTTTTCACAAATGCATACCTGACCTGAGCAAACAAACATTATTTCAATGCAAAAAAAAAAAAAAAAAAAAAATTGCAGCTCATTTCTTAGCTGGAGAAAATCACAGGTTACTACAATTTAATTTTTAAATAAGTACACAGTTTTCAAGTTAGAGCTTCAGATTTTTTTCTAAGTCGTGTACTTTTCATTCTGCTGTTTAAAAAAAAATTAATGTGTTTTTTTCCTGATATATAAATATCTAAATGTTCTCCTGGACAGTTTGGGATAAAGCAGTATGTCCTCTTGTGTAGAGGAATTAAGGAGGGTATATATGTATGTGTGTACATATATATTTATTTATATATATGGAGGGTATATATATTTTATATATGAAGGATATGTATATATTATATATATTTATATTATATATGTAATTTATATATTTATATTTAGCAAAGACTAAATGTAAATTACATATATTATATATATATATTTAAGAATCTGAACCTTAATTAGCATTCACCTCTCTAATTCTTTCAGAGTTGTATAAGGGATGTGTATTAGTGAAGAAGTCTGAAGTTTGACCAAGAATCTCTTTCTTCCTGATAGTGAGGAAGAGCTGCTTTGTAATTTTCGGAAATCAATGTGCTTTAGAGGTATTCATTATTTATAAAATATTGTTTTTTGTTTTTGTTTTTGTTTTTTGTTTGTTTGTTTTTGAGAAAGGGTCTCACTCTATTGTCCAGACTGGAATGCAGTGGTGCGATCTCGGCTCACTGCAACCTCTGCTCCCTGGGCTCAAGCGATTCTCCTGCCTCAGCCTCCAGAGTAGCTGGGACCATAGGCACATGCCACCATGCCTGGCTAATTTTTTTTGTATTTTTAGTAGAGACGGGGTTTCACCATATTAGCCAGGCTGGTCTCAAACTCCTGACCTGGTGATCCACCTGCCTCGGCCTCCCAAAGTGCTGGGATTACAGGCATGAGCCACTGCCCCAGCCAAAATGTTGGGTTTGTACCTAGTTGCATTGCATAAAAATTACTATAGGAGAGGAGAAATGCCTATAGCTAATGGTTATGTGATCCCTGTGTCAAACTGAAATATTAATAATCAGAATTTAGTTCTAAAGAGTTTATTAAAGTGAAAAGCTGGGAATGGCCAATCCAGGAGATGCAGACTCCAGAGAAATAGGGTAAATGTTCCAAAGTTAAAAGTTAGACTCTTGCTTCTATAGGCACAAAGCAACGAAATTTAATAGGATTTCAGCATTTTCTATACAAGGCTGGTGTATGAGTTATAACAATATAATTAGTTACAGTTTGTTTTCTTTTCTATACAACTTGTTTTCTTTATAGCTGGTTTTCATTTGCTTTCCAATTTAAAAGAATATATTTAACATTCCATCTTAAGGCACTGTGATGGCCATGGAGTCCTTGTGTGAGAGGAGAAGAGGGAAGTTAATCTGTAGTGAAGATCAACAGTGAAGAGGGAAAGGGTCTTCTCTGGTGCTCTTTAGTAATTTTCAACATTTTACAAAACAATGTTGGTAAGGAAGAAGGCTAATCTATAGTGAGAGAAACAAGGGTTATAGTTGACTTGGTTACACCTGCCTCTCAAGTGACCCCTGTAATCATCATCCTTTAAGACTCAAAATAATCTAGAGTTCCAATAGCTTAGGTTTTGAGTTACTTATTTTCAAACCTGTTACAAGAACTAGCTCTATTCTCAAGTTGTATTTTGCAGTTTAAGCATGTATTCTAAAATTGAGTGATAAAAATATATCAAAACAATCATAAAAGTTTTTAAAATTAGCTACACGAAAAGATTTATTATATTTTATTAAAGCAAAGACTAAATTAAATTTTAAGAAAAAAAAACAACGTTTTTTCAGTTTTACATCCACCTAAATACAACTATTTCATCTTTTCTAGGCTTTGCTAGAGGTGGTTAATGACCTCTTTGAAGAACAAACTGACCTGGAGAAAATTGTCAAGAAAATAATGCATCGGGCCCAAACTCTGCTGAAATGTGAACGCTGTTCTGTTTTACTCCTAGAGGACATCGAATCACCAGTAAGTTTTCTGTTATCTTTTAAAGTTGAAGACGGTGTGAATAGAATAAAGTTGAGTTTATTTGTATTTAAACTTGTGAAATTGACTTGAATCACTCTCTTCCTGACTCTTCAATCATGAGGCAACTTTTCATAAAACAAGAGTTTTTAATTTTCTTTATGTGTATTTCATTCTCATTTTTCAGTCAACTTAGAAACATAGACTTTAAGCTAACAGGGACTTTCTAGATCTATCCCAGGCCTTTGTAATTGCAGATGAAGGAACTAAGGGGTTCAGTGATTTGCCCAACCTCACACAGCTCCATTAGAAGATAAACTCAAGTGTCTGTCTCACTTTTATTTACCTATGAAGGGTAATGCCTTCAGCATTTCTGGGGGTGGATTTCAGTCCAGACAATGCTCCATGGCCTTCGTAAGGCAAGGAGGAAGCAAACAAATGAGTGGAGATTCAGTACCCTTAGCTCTTGGAGCCCAGACAAACTGGACTCGAGCAGATTGGAATGGCCGGTCATTGCTGGGCTGTTCCCTGCAGCAGGTTTGTCCTGTGGAGGCTTCCAGGTTCTTTCACAGCTACTGTGAACCTGTGAATTCCGGCACAGAGTAGCCTTACCAGGTGAAGAGGGCCGCTGTTCACTTCCCTGCAGGGGTTCCTGCCACTCCAGAAGGAAGCATCTCATTCAGGGCCTTAGGGCTGCCTCACCATGGCAATTTGTGGCCAGCTTTCTGGTTTTATTAAGCCCTTTGGCTTTCAGGGGGAAATCTGCTGGGTAGATAAGCAACAATATTGAAATAATAATCATCATCAATCTAAATTCTTGAAAGCTAAATGTCTAAACCCTTGGCAGCAATTTAATATCTTTGCTGAGAACTTGCTTCAAAGATCAGGAATTGTCTAGCAATTAAGAGTTGCTTTAATACCTGACAGAATGTTATTTTGCCACACTTTACTTACAAAAGATTATTCCCTTTGCCTTTAGGTTTATTTTCCTCAAAGAATAAGAACCTTAGGGTAAATTTTGGAGATTCAATAATAAGTATTGTAAGACTCACAATAATGAGTTTCTTTTAAAATCTACGTCTAAAATGTTTAGGAGTGTTTCCCCAGATTTTAGCAGAGATTGGGGCTATTTCTGTTTCAGTCAGTGTGGTTTACACAAACAATAGCCTGGAAAGTATCCTGTGACTGTATAAATCTCAGCTGAACCTTGGGAGAACATGCACACACACACACTCCAATAGCCCATACTTAATGGAGTGCTTTCAGAAACTTTGTGAAACATTTGCATTCATTTAATCCTCATCTTATAAGGTAGGTGTTATTATCACGCTATAATAATTTTATAGATGAGGAAATAAGGCTCAGAGAGTTTCGTGACTTGCCAGTCACCTCCACTGCCTGACTCTAAAGCCCCTTAAAGGATGGGAAGCGGTGGGGGTGCTCATTAGTACCTGGCAGGTTTCAGGGCCACAGAGAAGCCCCCATTAAACAAAGGCAGGAAGGGCAACTGTTGGGGCTTTGGCTTCCAGGATAATCTGAACCACCCCAAGGTCCCTGTGGGAGCAAGTGGCCGGGAGTGAGGGTCAGGGGTAGGTAGGTTGGAATCTGGACACAGGCAAACTCATTGTTGGCTAGCTCACTTGTAAACAGATATGAAAGCAACTTAAACCATCTAAGGGTGGTCATTCTTGCTGATCTTCTAACTTGAACTCGTTTTTATGGTGTGGTCTAACTCTGGCAAATGACCAAAAAAGTATAGATGATGGAAGTTGATATTGAATGTAGGGGCAGAGCTGGAGGGAACGGTAGAAATAGCAATATCTTCATGGTATGAAGTAGGGAGAGGAGTGGTCAAAAAACACCATCTAGTTAGGGTAGATGGTACAAACGATAACAGCACTGGCTGGTATTCTACTGAAAGTTCAAAAGGCCTCTTTGCTATCACTGCTGAACACTCTAAGACTAATGTTGGGGCAGAAAATTCTGGAACACTCCTCATTATATCTTCTCTTTTCTTACCCACCCCCCTCCAAAGTGATATTGATGGAAAAACCGAACTCCGTAAAATATTTTATTTTTGTTTTGTTTTGTTTTTTTGATTTTTTAAATTCTAATGTTCTAAATTTTAATTGATAAATAATAATTTTATGTATTTATGGTCTACAGTGTGATGTTTTGATACATGTATATATTGTGGGATGATTAATTAATATATGCATCCCCTCACATACTTATTTTTTGTGGGAAGGACATTTGAACTTCACTCTTAGCAATTCTGAAATATACATTGTTACTAATTATAGTCACCATGCTGTGTAATAGAGCTCAAAAACATATTCCTTCCGTCTAATGAAACTTGTACACTGTGACCAACAACTCTCCACTCACTTTTACTTTTAGCCGCTGGCAACTACCATTCTACTTTTTGCTCCTATGAGTTCAACTTTTTAAATTTTAGAAATAAGTGAGATCATCCAGTATTTGTCTTTCTGTACCTGGCTTATTTCACTTAACATCCTTCAAGCTAATTCATGTTGTTTGAAATTACAAAATTTTATTCTTTGTAAAGGCAAGATAGCTTTTTTTTTTTTTTTTTTTTTTGAGACGGAATCTCGCCCTGTCCCCCAGGCTGGAGTGCAAGGGCGCAATCTCAGCTCGCTGAAACCTCCATCTCCTGGGTTCAAGTGATTCTCCTGCCTTAGCGTCCCGAGTTGCTGGGATAATAGGTGCCCACCACCATGCCCAGCTAATTTTTGGGGTTTTGCCATGTTGGCCAGGCTGTTCTCAAACTCCTGACCTCAGTTGATCCACCCGCCTCGGCGTCCCAAAGTGCTGGTATTATAGGTGTGAGCCATGGCGCCCAGCCCAGAATAGCATTTTTTAAATGGATGAGTGTTTCTATTACCTTGTGTGTTTTACAGACTTATTATTGAAAGTTTCCTCTGTCATCAGGTCCCTCAAAGCACCTCCAGAAAAGCATCTCTTGAAATATGAAACTCACTCCTTTTTTTTTTTTAACTTTTATTTTAGGTTCAGGTATACATGTGCAGGTTTGTTATATAGATAAAGAGGCTTTTTCTGAGCCAATATGAGTGACTGTGGCCCAGGGGAAATACAAACAAAAGAAGCCTTGAGTAAGTGGTCCCAAGGTAGTTGGATCGCAGTTTGGTTTTATACATTTTTTGGAGGCAGGAGTTACAGGCAAAGACATACATCAATACATGGAAGGTATATATTGGTTTGGCCCGAAAGGGCAGGATATCTTGAAGCAGGGACTTACAGGTTATAGCTAGGTTCAGAGATTCTTTAATTTGCAATTGATTAAAGGAGTAAGGCTCTATCTAAAACTCAGAGTCAGGAGAAAGGAATGTTTCAAATTAAGATAAGGATGCTATGTAGCAAGATTGGTGGCTTGCAGGAATGACTTAACCCTTCTTTGCCTTACATGTGTTAGGTCTTGTTTATAATTTGGTATCTTATTGCCAGAATGAGTCTGTTTCATGAGTCTATGACCTCTATTTGAACATTAATGCTGCTCAGCTGTGTATGAACTCCAAAACGGAGGGCAAATAATGAGAAGGCTATTTGACTTTCCTTCCATTTATGGCCAGGAATTCAGTTTTTAAGGTTTCTCTTGGGTCCCCTTGGCCAAGAAGGGGTCTGTTCAGTTGGAGTAGGACTTTATTTTTAGTTTATAGTGAGAATGAGCTCCTCTAACACCATAGGGATGAACTCTGAAAGTAAAAGTGAACCAGGTGAAAAAAAATATTAATCTGTTCAGTATTGTTCCAGAAGCTGTAAAGACTTGTTGGCAAGTCTGCTGCCTGCGGAGGTGGTAGGAGAAGTTTGGGGTAAAGGTATCTATTTATGTGGCATCCCCAGCAGAAAACCTACCAATGCTGGGCATTCCTTTAATACACTTCTCACCAAAGGCTTCTCAAAACTTTAGGCTTGTAGATGTCACAATTCTGTGCACCACCCAAGTTGTGCAGTAGAAATTATAGAAAGGAGATGAGAAACAGTCACGCCACATTCAGGAGAAGAAGCCAGGATAAACAGGAGAATGTTTATCTCTGCCCCCACATTCAATGTCAGCTTCCATCATCTGTACTTTTTTGGTCATTGGCCAAAGAGTTAGACCACACCATAAAAACGAGTCCAAGTTAGATGATTAGCAAGAATGACCACCCTTCTAATCTACTGTATTAGAAGATTTTCAAACTTGACAAAGTTATTTTTACTGGAAATGTTTCAATAATAAGTATATTTTTATAATAATAAAGGAATCCATATAAGATCTCCATATTACCAAGCAAATCCACAGTTCAATTATACCTTTTCCATATTAATTATGACCTTTCTTTCTTTCTTATTATCAATGAACCTATCACTAGCAGGATGCTTCTTAGACAGTCTTCATCACCTCTGATGCCCCTGGTATTTATGATAAACACCAAAGAGCTTTTTCTTATGCAAAGTGCTAGTTCCATTTTTTAGGTGTGTTATAACCAATAATTATCTACATAATGTAAAGCAAAAATTTCAGGAAAAAAAGATTGATATCAAGGGGTTAAGGGAAGTGTCCCTGTCCACACCCCTCCCCAACTTGACAGTAAGCATGTGGTATGTTACTTCAGGGGAGGAATAACTGAGAATACGGGAACAGTTAAATGGAATTTTAAGTTCCAAAATGGACTTTTAAAATTTATAGCAGGGCTTTGCACAGTAGCATGCACCTACAGTCCCAGCTACTCAGGAGGCTGAGGCAGGAGGATTGCTTGAGCCCAGGAGTTCAAGGACAGCCTGGGCAAAATAGTGAAACACCACCTCTGAAAATCAATCAGTCAATAAATAAATGAATAAATAAATAATATAAAATTTATAGCAGGGTTATTCTGGAAAACCAAAACTTTTTCCTAAAGGCTTGAATGAATCAGAACGTAAAATTATGAACAAAACAGTAGAATGGAAAGAGAATAGATGAAGCCGTAGACTATCCCATTCTTGGGTTGCCTAGACTAAGGGAGGAGAATCGGAGAGGAGAATAAGAAATGTGAGGTCATCAGTCTTCCTAACCTTGCTCCCAGACTCAATTCTCCGTATAGTGATGGTGGTGGGCATTGGAGAGCGGGTGGGGGGAGTTGAAACTTCCCCTAGACACCATGGCAGGAAAAATAGGTGACAATGTCAGAGGCGTTAAGAGGCAGTGAGAGCCTGACAGCTTTTCTAGAGTCCTGAAGGAGCATGAGAGGCAAATGCAGCTTTCCCCATTTCCTGGCAGACGTTAACAGAGGGAGGGCTGGGGCCTGAAGAAGCCTAGCTGTCAGGATGAGGAAGGGACAGGGTTGTGACCTGGTGCTGGAGGGGCTGTGGATATTTATGCATATCCAGTGTTAGGAATGACTATGCTGAGGGTCAGCAAGGCCTTCTTATCTCAGAACAGAGGCCAATCTGCTTGAGCGGGTGACTGCAGACCTGCCGTGTCTCTTCCAAGCACCCGGAAAGGTGCAGGTCACCTTGGTGAAAATTTCAGTATTAAAAGAGTTTAAATCTGAAATGACTGAGAAAACCTGAAGTGGCGGATTTAACTGGAGTAATCTCTTTTGTATTCTGTCAATAAGCAGGCTTGGGGTCAAGCAGATAAATTTAGTTGAATTATAGAAAAAGAATATGTTTTTTTTTTTTTTGTATAGCTGTATCTGTGAACTTTTAAATCTATAATCAATATGCAAATTATATTCTATAATTAGTTATCTTGTATTCAATCCACATATGTAACAATTAGATAGATGGGGAGACTGACGTATTATTCTATAAATGTTTTGGAAGCAAATGGCTGGCAATTTGGGGAAAAAAGAACTGTAAGAAGCTGGATTTCTAGTTCATACCTATAAAAATATAATTTTTATAAAAGGCAAAATTATGATTCATATAAATATAAAACAAATGCAAGCTGAAGATTTTTTAAACTCATTAATGTATGAGAGAACCAATATGATGTTAAAATCAGTCCAAAGAGTACTTGAGAAGTTAGGTATTTATGGGCAATGTTAGGATACAATTTCAAAGTTAAAAACAACACTGGTTAAAGACAAAACTAAGCCATAAACTATAACCTTCAAGATTATCTTTTCTACTGGAGAGAATCACTTGTATCTCTACCAGAGAAAGGTACAAGTTAACATGTAATTTCACTAAATCTGGAGTCTTTTATCTGTATTAACCAGTGAGAGGAAGGAACTAAGTACATGTCTTAGATCAGAAATCGGCAATGTTTTCTGTAAATGCCCACATAGTAAATATTTTAGGGTTTGCAAGTCACACAGTCTCTATTGCAGCTACCTAACTTTGCCCATTATAACGCAAAAGCAGTCATAGACAATATGTATAAAGAATGAGCATGGCTGTGTTGCAATAAAACTTTATTGACAAAAATAGGTAGTAGATCAGATTTGACTAGCAGACAAGGGTTTACAGATCACTGTTCTAGATAATCCTTTGCCCTCTTATAACATTGAAAAATGAGTACCCAGCTTTTTGCCTTATTTCTGTAATGCCAGTGTAAACTTCAGATGAATCAAAGATTTAATGTTAAAAAATCAAATGCAAAAATACCAGTTAATATGTTTTATTCATTTGGTAGGTAAAGGTTCATTAGAACAATCATTCAATTCTGATGAGAATAAGCACTTTCATACAGCTCTATGATTTTTTTCAGCCATCAGATTGGTAAAGCTTGAAAATAATTGTAATAACCAGTATGAGTATGGGAATTAGAAAATTGACTTTCTCGTTACTAATAGTGGGAACTTAAGTTGGGATAACTTTTATGGACATCAGTTTGGTAAAATATATTTGGAGATGGAGTCTTGCTCTGTCACCCAGGCTGGAGGCTCAGGCTGGAGTGCAGTGGCGTGATCTTGGCTCACTGCAACCTCCGCCTTCCGGGTTCAAGCAATTCTCCTGCCCCAGCCTCCCGAATAGCTGAAAATATATTTTAACTTGAAAAAGGGATAGGCTTTGCACCCAGCAACTCCTCCTCTTAAAATTTAGAATAATGAAATGGATGGAGACCAGACCAAACCGAGTATATAAGAATACTTATTGCATTCCTATAGTAGTGTATTTAGTACTATATAGTATATTATATAT